>NC_054056.1:19126907-19436282 GCF_017639655.2 Falco naumanni
ATCTGTAATTCACTGGTCACAGTTTCACTACAAATTGTGTGTAGATATTTAAACTAATCATATCCTATTTTAAATTATCTTCCAAGTTGAATCCCAGAAAGAAATTAAAAATGTTGAACCGAAAATAAAAATGAGAACTGAAACTGTTCTTATGAAGTGGTGCTCTGATAACTTGAAGCCCTTCTCAGCAACCAGCCTTGCAAGAGGTATCTTCCAAGCACAAGGTCTACCCTTACAGCAAGAGGCTGAGCACCATTGCTGTGCCATGTCCAGCCACCATCTCCCCAAGGGTTGCCTCTCGCAGCACTGCAATTTTGTTGCTCGCTGTATGAAATTCAGAATCAGATGAAGTTTCAAAGAACTATCAGAAAAGGTTATTGGAGGCTTTGACTACATCCACCCACAACAGGAGCAGTTGTGAGTGTTAACATCTTTATCTAATTCTGCTTAAATTCAATGCCTTAGTTACAAATACTCTCTTTCTGCAGCAGGTGAACATATGAGCATATGAAGTCTGTCAGGACACAAAATACACTGCCCTCTACCAAGAAACTGCTGCACTAAGGAAGTTTTCTCTGAAGTCAAGGATCACATCAATTTCTGAGTTGGATGCAATGCTTTTTTTAAAAGCTGTCACTGATGTATGCATTAAGACAAAGCAAGGCAAAAATACAGTACTTCTGCCTCAGCTCTTGCTCAGTCAAAACACAGCAAAGCTGTTCTTATTTGGTCTTCTCTTACTTCTTTACAGCCTTCATGCTCTGCTTGCACTGTGCTTCCTATCAATTAAAAGTACTTAAAGTGGTATTGATCGCTGCACTGCTTTCCTCCTAGACTTTACCAAGATACTCCTCACCATCTTAATTGAGGACAGTGGAAGTGCTCTGAAGAATACAGGCATGCCTCAATTAAGAGATCAGTATTTACAGGTCACTAATTTTACCACTAGAACCAAATCAACAGGAAATGATGATGAAAATATTATTTCCCAGGTTATCTTATGCTAATCTCTTTTCTTACAGCTGCTTAGTTACAGGCTGAAGTTGCAGCACTGAGTAATTGGATTCATTTTCTTAGATTAAAGCATCTCAACCCTGAGCATTGACAGTCAAAAAAAATGTATAAATGAAATAAAGTAAGGAAGTAGAAAGGAGATACAGTCTTGCTCCACCCCAAAAACCTGTCTGGGGCTCTAAGAAACTCAACTAAGGACAGGTGAAGTGTGTTTCTCTCCTCCATAAGATGTTCAAGTGAAGAAGCACATCTGCATTAAAGAAAAATAGGCTTAGGTGTGGACAAAACTCTTCATTAGGCTGGTCACAAAGGTAAAGCAGACATCAAAATCTACTCCTCTTAAAGCATTGAACGATGTATTAATACCAACATAAACAATCATATTAGAGAAACTTAGAAGCGTCATGCAATTATATACATGTACAACCTTCTCAGCTCTATTTCTAGACAAATTCCTTCTACAATAACTGACAAAGAAAACCAAAAGCTTTTCAGCTCCTGTCTGGATATATGCCGTCTCTTGATGAAACTTTTTTCTGTTCATTTAACATGTCATAGTAAAGACACATTTAAGACGCAGTTAAAAAGGAACTGAAAACAAGATGTCTTAAACTAAAGGATCAAAAAACCTGTATTGACAGAAACAAGGAAGCTGAAATAAGAAAAACCCTATAAAAAGATGACAACTGAAAAAAACATAGGTCGAAATAATTTAGCAACAGGAAGATGGAGTGGAAACTTAACAAGCTGCACTTATAAAACCTTTAAGTGATTTATAAATATAAGTGATATACTGCAAAAGCAGCAGGGGAAGGAGAAGAAAGGTAGAAAACTGTGCATTCGTAAATTGTGCTTTGGATTTTTGTAGTAGTTTGGAAAACTGAACTGCTTTATAACCACTGCTATATTCTGATCGCATTGTACAAAGGAATTCTGATCACTTTTTACAAAGAGAAAAGCTCTGCCTTCAGCTGGATACTGCTTCACCACTGGAGCCAACAAGCCTTGCTGAACTTGTAAGCTTTCCAGAAAGTTAGATCTTTTACATAGATACCTAGGGATAAATTTCAGATGTTTTACCCATCCTTAATTAAGAGAAAAGTGTTGTTGCTGTAGCTTAACCAAATCCACAACTTTTGAGAAAGTCCAGATGCTAGCCTTTGTACTTCAAAAAGCAGGCCGCTGCCGCCGCCTCCTCCTGCTTTAGTGTCTTGATTTAGTGATATAAGGATTATTAACTAGCACTCAGTCACACGGCTTTATTTAGTAATACTCTGCTAGCTACATCCCTCTTCCGATATGCCTCAAAACAAAACACAAAGCTAACGTCCCATCTGAAGAAATTAGGTGAAAAGGAAAATTTTATTAACAAAAGCCAAATGCTATCAGATATATTTTATAGACAAAAACCCCAACTCAATATTTTAAGACTCATTCAAATATGTTAGGCTGCCTCACTTCACAGGTGAGTTATGCTAACATTCTTTAGAGAGTACAGACCACACTGCATTTATTTGTTCTGATGTTTCCAGTTGCACTTGAGTGAAGCACAAAAAGTATCTGGAATTCTAACATCTTGATTTCACTTCAGCCGACTATTCAGTTTTACTCATTTCCTTGGCTTTTTAGAAAGCAAATAAAGGAACTACAGCAAAGACGACAATTTAATCAAATGCAAAGATAACAAGAGAGTTACATTTACTACAGCTTCTGAAAATATAGTTGAAGTGACTCTAGCTACGCTTTAGGTACCTGAAGGATGAGTGTTCACCATGGACTGGTAAGGTGATGGGAGGAGCTGGAGACTGGATGTACATCGACTGCCCAGAGGTCTGAGTGCCCTTCCTGATTAGCTTTCCGGTGTTAGGATCATAAAGTCGAACTTCAGGACCAGGCTGAGACTTTGGATGGATGGGTGTCGGGTGAAACAGAGCTGTCTGA
Source organism: Falco naumanni (assembly GCF_017639655.2). Classification (NCBI taxonomy): domain Eukaryota; kingdom Metazoa; phylum Chordata; class Aves; order Falconiformes; family Falconidae; genus Falco; species Falco naumanni. The sequence goes on from NC_054056.1 coordinate 19,129,863, forward strand.
AATGTGCTGTGTGTATCAGGAAACGTGGCAGGGCTATTCTCTCTGTTGGATGGAGTTCAGAAAAAATTGCTTTAGAAATTTAAATAAGCAAAGCAACCAGGATGTAAAAAATTAACATTTTGGTTTTTTCCTAAATGAGAAAGTTGCGGGGGGGAACTGGTTTGGAAAATTTCTGAAGAAACATTTCTCCTCTTGCACTCCCATTAAAGCCTCATAAAGCCTCACTGAATTTAAAACAGAAAAAAGCAAAACCACAAATAATGTCATACTTACATTATTAAAAAATTATTAAAATGTGCCTTAAATATTATCATATGAAGTTATTGAAATTGCTTCCACATAGTAACAAATTCACAACCCGAGTAGCATGACAATCTGCATATATGCAATAAAGAGAAAAAGCATGCCATTGTATCACACCATTGGATCTGCTCCCCAAAATTAGCTCTGAGAGAAAATAACACACAGTATTAATTTGCAAGTCATCCAAACTAATTCGTTAAAATACCAAGCAGCCTATGATCACCATGCTGCATTTTAAAACATAATTTTAGAAGTATCAGCAGAAACATTCAGAGATCAGTCTGCAGGAATTGCCATTATGGCATACTATCTAATTATGATGAAGTGCTGCAAAAAAAGAGGAAGCAAACTGAATAATTTAAAAAAATATAAATCAAACAAAACAATGTTATGCACCATGAAGCCAATGCTATAGAAAAAACAACTAAACTATACTGTAACAAATACTAGAAGTGCCACAAAACTGGAGTTTTTACCATATGCTTTCATGGATGGTTCTGAAGTAATCTTGTAGCATCAATACTTAAGGTCCATCGATTCCAAATTTACTTACTGTTTTTTTGCTATTCTTAAGCTCATTTTACACACAAATCTCTTCTCAGAGTTCATCCCTTCCCCAGTTCATAAGTGCTTTGGACTAGTAATCACTATTTCAAGCGGCTTCATTAAGAAGAAAATATTTTCCAAAGAATTTGCACACGTTGAACTAATAAAGTAAAAGTATTTGCATTAAGACAGCTGTCTTACTGACTGAAGTTTGGGGGAGGGGTGAGGGAAAGTATGAAGTTAAGGTATATTGTATTTTAAACATAAAAGTAGGAAAAATTACCAATTTCCAATAAAATGGAAGAGTGCATTAACAAAGGCAGAAAGACTAACATTCATCAAAAAATGATGCTTACAAGTCACTGTCCAGATTTCCACTGAGAACTTTGCAGTGTCAGGCCTCAGACAAATCAAACATCCCACACAAATATTCCAAAGCTGGATTAAAAGAAAATCTGATAGAACTTTTAAAAAATAAAGTATTCTAGTCAAGCCATAAGTAGGCTACATCTCTTTCCCGAGTTTTAGAGATCCTGTGTCTCTGCCTAGCTTCCCATTTGATAAGTGACCTCACTTCCAGATGTTTCTACTTTTAGTGCCCAGACATCGCCATAAGACTTGCCCAGCCTGCCCTCCAGGGGCTAGCATCTTCTAAGCAGAACGCCAACCCCTAGCCGAGCCAGTCAGTCACACCGCGATCACTTCGGTGCTGGCAAACCCAGCTGCGATGCCCCTTCCTGCCCACACCCAGACGGGCAGCCCCTCAGCGGCCCTGCAAGACACTATTAATTTGAGTCTGTTCAAACAGCAAGTCAAGAAGCAGAACCTGGCTCTACAGGATCTTGTCATGAGTTATTTTAGCCATGGCACTTTCCTAAAGGGTACTATTCTTAACAGCCCTTTGACTTCTCTATTAATAAAGTTTTTGGCTATCCCTTCTATTTGCTGTCACCCTAGGGCAATGATTATTTTTAACCCTTTCTCTTCCAACACTTTCCTCTTATCCTCAAACCTCCTCCCACTACTTCCTTTCTTCCAGCTTCTGCTTTTATCTTCATGTCTTTCAACCCCTCTTAAGATTTTTCTTCTGTATTTTTCCATTTCTCCCTTCCTCCTCACTACCAAGTCTCAAAAAAATGCCATACTTAACCGATTTTTCATGCTGTGGGAATGTGTACATTTTTTTCTTCATTTGGCAGAATGAACGATCCTGCACCTTGATGGCACTCCCTGTGTTAGTTTGTGGATGAACTGACAAGGTCAGCTGCTCCAGCTGAAAATGGCTAACAATGACAACTGCTGAAGAAACTACTTGTACCACGGGTTTCTCCTAATCCTGCTAGTTGCTGAACTGCCTCTTGATCCCTTACCAGTTTTCAGTTTAAGCAGCAAAGACATGCACAAAAATAGAGGGTTCTTTCACAAAATCTGTAAGGATTGCACACCACTGTGATTTGGTCAGAAACCCATTTTATAGCTGTATTAACCAGTTAGCATCATTGCATGAACAGCCTACTTTCACGGCCCCAGTTCCCCCAAGCTCCCACTTACCTGTGTGTTTTTATGTAGTCATCCTTCAAGGGAAAGAGCTGTTCCTCAACCTTGTCCCAGCGCTCCAGGCAGCTCCACAGCCAGTCAGGGTTTACAACGTGGAGGTCCTTGCAGTCCTGAGCTTGCCGTACTTTTTCTGTGCCTATTATGAAGTCAAACGTAACATTACAGTGTTCCCAGAAACACAAAAGATAGTTTTAAGTACACACTGGTTTTAAAAGAACATTGTGTGATCCATCTTACAGAAAAAATTCAAAACACCCCTCCCCAAGCCAACAAAACAATCACAACTGATACAAGTGAGACTCTATAAACAAGATGCAATAACCTCAGCCTCAAACTGGATGAAGGTTATTTGTAACTTTCCGAAGCACCGGCACCGTGGAAGTAGTCCACTAAAATTAATCCATATGGAAACCCTCTACATCTCCGTGTTAACTAAACAAACAATACAAACGCACTTTTCTATTTCATCTCCTTAGTTTCCATGTATCAAGTCTAAGCAGCAGCAACTCTTCAATGCTGTCAAAGCCTAACACTAACATCATCCTAACTTTCTTACGCAGATCCCCCTGCACGCACAGTACGCTACCTGTAACAGCCAGCCACCCCTCAACCTCCATTTGCAGAAGTGGAGGCAAAGCGGACAAATGGATAATTTCATGCCAAAGGGGAACAACAAACATGAAGTTAAAACACAGCAGGCTAGTGAAATCCACATGAAACCAGCAACAATGCAGCATGCAAGTAACAGGTGATCTCAAGTTCCATCCTCTGGAGAAGCCAGAACAGAGAAAGTAGAGTTGCTACATATCTTTGCCAAGCAGTAAGCAAAAAGGAACAAATAAAATAAAGGTTGAAATTAACCTTGTGGTATAGTCTGTTCCCAGGAACAGCTGACTGCCCAAACCTTTCAAGAATGTCTTTTTTCTATTTGACTGGAACGATTAGTTTTGCCAATTGTGGTACTTGCTTCAGCATTTATCAAAGATCTGTGGAGGGACTGAACACCTGGAGCCAATGCAAAATTGCATAATCTGGCCATAAATCATTAAATATATACACAACAGAGAAAACCCCCAAGGATTCTGACCTGATATATTACGCCTGACACTTACACATGGTATCTTTACACTGCATGAATACTGGTGTAGCTGGAATGCAATAAAGGAACTCAGTCTGACAAGTCTGTCTCATAGCCAAAAGCCATCACTCTTCCCTTTTGTTATAGCCCTATAATTTACAGCATTTCATCTTATTTACATGTTATTTAAAATGCTTATCAAACTTAATCATTTGTCCATATTCTGTCTTGGTGCAAAGCCATTTAAATACACTTAGTATTGCACCACATTTTCTGTTCAGAAATACAAAGCAGGAGTAGAGCATCAAGAGCTAGAGGCAGGAGTTCAATTAATGCTAAGAGCAGAGCTCTCAGAACTGAAGGTGAAAAATGTATTACTTCAAGCACTACCCGCTCTTGTTGAAGCCTGTCAATTCTGCACAAAGACCCCAGGGCTTCTTCCTGCAGATACTTATATAAACACACAATATCCCAATCTAGTTTACCTTACTAATGAAAAAAAAAAGTTTAATTTAAAAAAAAAAATATTTAAAGTTAGAATTTATGAACCCTTGTCTATTTTCATGTGTGCCTTCGGGAATGAAGCCTCCAGAACAAAATCAAATTTCAGAACAGTTCTGACAACGAAACACAGACAGCAAATTAATCTGATAGTTCCCTGGAGTTTTGTGGTGAAACTATCTGTGTGACTGTCATTTAAACAACATGACTTTACTTGTTTCAATTAAGATGAAAGTCTTGAAGGACCCACACCATTTGACGATGAGAGGGAACAGTTAATAGCAGATAACTTAAGGCCTGTGTAAAACCTGAACTAGAATCCACTGGGGTAGACAGATCAACAGAAATGCATTTGAGGACTGACCTAACTAGTGAGTTCAGTTTCCAGATGCCTGTAAATTCAAAAGACTGAACCAGAAAGGGCAGGAGATCACTGTCCTTTACCAAAGTGCTGAAAGCTTGTTCCCCTACTTTTCTTCCCCAAAACCCAAGAGAATACAGTAGAGCTACCTTTTCCTTTATCTTTAAATACAAAACTGTTTTATTTCTTGAATTTAGATTAAGGAAAAAAACATTCTGTGCACAAAGGCATTTCTCCTGTTTTCAGTACCAAATGCAAGCAATTCCCCAGTTCAGGATATAAAAGCTGCACAGTAAATGCAAAACTTTGCTCCAAACTAGTATCCCTGCAACAAAAACGCATTAATTTAAGAATCCAAATAAACAAACACAAAAATGAGTATTTAAACAATAAATCACTTACAAATGCCTTATTGATAAGTTTTGCCATGAAATATGAATAAAATACTGTCCAACAAAGACTCAATGAAAATTGTTTTACAATTCCAACCATGTTAATCCCAGCACACCTTTGCAGCTAAGACGTTTTAACTGGCTAAAAAACAAAACCCTTTAAGAAGGTCAGCACACCCAGACCATTCATGCCCTGATAAATCTGTTGTCCAATTAATCATCAGTCACAAAAGTAATTAGTGACCCAGAGCACTTTCACTCAACACTTGATGGAAATGAGTCAGTTTACAGTGCCAGAGGGAGCTTCCTGGGGCAGTATTATTATTGTTTGTATAGCCTCAGTAGGAACTGTAGAAATACTTGCAGTTAGAAACAGGTAAGTATAAAGCTGCATTTAATTTATACGCCAGGTATGTTTCAGAGGAAAGAAAGCAGAGGTTCTGAAGGAGAATGAGACTGAGAGATCTGGTGGAAAGAGGATTAAAAAAATTGAAAGACTTGGCTTGGAAAACACTTTCTTTTGAGAACAATAGAGAAAAGCAACGACAACATAGTAAGAAAAAAGAGATAAGGCAACAGGTGTTGCTGAACAAGAGGTTGCTGAAATCAGGTTCATAGGCATAGGAGTTTCAGGGGAAAAGAGCAACAAGAGCAAGAATTCCAGTGGCAGTTTAGGTACTTATACCTGGTATTAGATACTGAATCAAATACAGACATGACTAGCAATACTGCCCTGCACACAGCTCTGGAGCTGACAGAATACAACAAACAATAGCATGCGATTTCACTAGTAAGCATACAGCACAGTTAGCCAGATTTGGTGGTGCTATTGGATAGGTGGTATGTGCTTATAATACCCTGAAAAAAATGCTTATCTGATTCTGCAGTACATTCATTTGCCCAGCTAAAGATACTGCTACTCCTTCTGGACATCATCAGGGAGAACCTGAACAAAACCATAAAACTGCACCTTCGCCTCACGTTGAGTCTGTGAAGTTAGAAGAAGAAACTGCTTTTTCCAACTATTTTTAAAACTGATGTTTCTGCATTGATGATTTGTCAGGTGCTTCAACTTGCTGCTCATTCCACACACATACACATTCTGTGTTTGTGCATATCTGATGGTTTCATACCAGACGTATGCTGAGGAGCTAAGTGAATTCTTCTTCTAGTCAACAGGATTGCAATGGAAGCCTTAAACACGGAAACGGCTCTGTTTTGTATGACACTGTTATGGTTCCGAAAAAAGGTGTAAGCCATTAACATATAGTTAAAGTTGGCGACATGAGGATCAGTGTGCAGCCAAACCCACCTCCTGAGGGTCAAAACCATACCCTTCCCACCTCTGCAACACCTAGGCTTTCTACTCTCTCCCCCCCTGCAAAGCACAGCTGCCTACGGCACGCTCCGGGGTGCAGAGAACCGCACGAGCTAACACAACCCTCTCATCCGCGGGGCTGCCTTCTCTTTCCAGCCGACACCTTCACAAATCCAGATTTCACACATATGGTGTTCTTAGAGCAGGATTTGGTGGAACACCAAATTTAATGGGGTAGGAGAAACAGTATTGCAATACTTAATATCCTTGCCTTTTCTCCCTTTCCCCAGTGTAACTCCCCTTTTGGAAGCATGCTTATTAAGAAGAAACAGCAGACAGAATTTTAATCCATCCAAGCAACAGTACTTCTGATGCAGTTTGTAACATCTGAACCATCCAGCTGGGCTAAAAATCACCAGTTTTTTTCTGGACCACTTTTTTTTTTTTTTTTTTTTGCATTGTTTGCCTCTAATCACCCTTCCCAACTTCAAAATTGTTCCAAAAAGTTAAAAAGGCACACAAGCCTTTCCACATGAAACAGGTAAGGTCCAAGTTTGCCACATCTATCCTCTGATGGATAAACCCTGAAGCACATAATATAGGAGAAAAATTACTTTGTTTTCAAACCTGGGGAGTCATCAAATATACTTTTGAAGTTGCATACAAAGGCTGAAACCACAAAAAAGCTCCTCCTATTAATCTTGACAATTTGTTACTAAAAAAAGTGACGAAAATCAATAATGCAGCAATAAACTCCTACAGCTGTTCTCCAGGACACACTCTTCCACTACAGCAGTTCATTTGGTCTTTTCCAAAATATGGAGCACATTAGGCACTTAAGCAACATAGAAAAATGAAACTTCAGCTGTATGTTTACGAAGACTAAAAAGAAATGTTATACTGCATTATTTGGCCACATTCACATTACCAAGTAGTGCAGCCCAATCGGGAGACCTGCAGGGCAAAAGGGTGCTGGAGGAGTGGTGCCCACCTTGTACGCCTTTCAGGGAGTTTGGCTTTGGATTAGCTCTACCTGTTCCTGGGGGCCAGATGCCTGTGAGCACTCAGCTGCTGGCACCCTCCAATTCAATCTGACCCACCAGGAACACAGCAGGCATGTTCCAGCTGTGCCAGGACAAACCCAAGTACATGCTGAGTAGCAGCCACCAATTCCCAATTCCAACTCGCCAAAGAGCCCTTATGGCAGTTTGTAACCAGGCTGCAGACACTGCTTGGAAAGATCTCATCACTAGAAGTGCATTTGTCTTCAGACCATTTTGATACATAAATTTTGATTTATGACCAAATCCAAAAGCTCTTCTGCAACAACATTAACCTAAGACAAGTCATACAGACCTCAATGTTTTGTGCTACCAGAATCCAGTGACCATGAAACGGTGATAGATGTGCTGTTCCGAGGCCATGCCTACAGCTCAGCTTTAACACTGCACTGTGCTTTACCAGCAGAAGCGTCAGGCTTACCTGCTCAGCACCAGAGTTTGGAGCAGTGCTTAAATGGACTTTCCCCCCCCCCCCTTTTTTTAAAGGCATACCCTGTGAAAATATTCTTCTGAAAAAATACCTGTGAACACACCATAGCTATGTCTAGTGAAGATACCACAGCAAGCCACAGGTCAGGCTAACAAGACTTCAGGAGCTGGCAGCTTTCTCTCTTCTCTCAGTACCTCAGAGCCAGACTCAGGAGTAAGCATTTTTTAATTGGATAGATGAGGAAGAACAAAAGAAGCCACAGTTCATAGTACAATTTGTATTCTAAGCAAGCTGATATTTAATGATAGCCTATGTCAAGTTTTGCTTACTAAGTCACCAAAAGTAAGGAAATTATCCCCATATAGCTTTCAAAGTATTGGAACACACATAGAATTAAACATATTTTGAAAAAGAAAAGAAAAATCCAGGGCCTAAACTGACATATTTCTGCTCCTACCCCATTAGAATAATTTTTAAGTGACCTGAACAGCTTTATCTGCTTCACCAGCAGAAACTCAATATTAACATCAACCACAGGATCTTTCATCTGTATCTTCAGCTGAGGAAGGAACACAACAAGGTTTATGAAACCATGTGGTTACTGCTTAGCCAAGTGTGTACACAGCTGTAACAACTCACCATCCAGTGCAGTGTGCTGCTGCCGCCAAAAGCAAACAGCACATGTTTCAAAAACTGAAGTTTTAGGTATTCCACAGGTAAGTAAGTGGGAAGGACTATAGGGCAGCCTCCTCTCAGTCACTCAGTTATGAAGACTGATTAGAGGATACAAAGATCCTTGTGGTTTACAGTATTTCAGGTAGATAGTATTTTCGTCCCCATATAATAAAAAAAAAATATCCTGATTTTCCCCAAGAACAAGAATTAATTTATTTTCAGAATTCAGAGTATCTGTGCCTGCAGAGAAAAAAGGTGCCTATCTGCAGAGAAAGACATGCGTATATACAAAGAACAAAAGAAATTTCTATTATTTACTGCAATAGGCTGGGAAAGATGCTGTAAATACTCTAAAATGGTATTCACTAGCTGTTCACTCTGTATGCCAAGATACGATGTGGTCACTTCTTAGGGGGAAAACTGACCAGTCCAAAGCCCTTGGGGGTGACTTCTTCCCTTTATTTCCTTTGTCTTCAAAACTCAAAAGCTAACAGTATTCCACTGCTGCTGCGGATTAAGTATATGCCTTTTACTACAGCTCAGCTAATGCAAAGTAAACATGTAAGTTAACTTGCTTGCCTGAGTCCTAAATCTCCTGTCGCTACTGGGGTGATCCAGAAATGCTGAACTGATACTTAAGTTTTAAAATCACCTTTTGAAAAACACATTAGAAAAAGAGAAAAAAGTAGAACATTATCTAGTCTCAGATCATTGACTTCTGAATAAAACTCAAGGGACATGCTTTTGTTTCCCCTTTCACCAGCAATTAAGACACTCAGACGTCTGCCACGAGAGCCAGAGATGCAATACTTGTATGGCTTGCCGACAGTAATAGACACTGGTAGAATTCACTTTCTAATCACACAAGAATCAGTATGAAAATAATGTCGACAGCTGAATAATCACAAATCCAGCTATGATAGGATGCAACTTATGTCCTTAAAATCTGATTAAACTTCAGAGTTCCCCTCATGAAATTAGTATGATGCAGCATAACTACTCCCATCTAAGCAGAGAATATATAGTTTTCATTTGAAAAACCAGAAATAAAACCCCATCACAAAACTAGAACCACAAGCAATCCATGAGAATCTTAGAAAAAAGGGTTACTGTAGACTATAGCTTTTTCAGTCTAAACTCCCCTATTTCACTGACAGTGTTACAGAAAATAATTATTAAGTGATGTTAAAAGATGACACTAGTCTTGCTCATTAGGCAAAGATTGCCACGTTACCTCTTCTAGAATTAGTGCAATTCTTTTCTTACTGAAAGCAAGGGGTCAGCTTCTACATACTGACAACAAAGGTTTTTTCACCCCAGTAAATCGGGAATAGTATTCTTGTGATATCTTGTTTTAATTAGCAGGCAATATTTGAATATGTTTCAAGTATCAAGTGCAACACCAACATTACAGGACTATTCTGGAGAACCTAGGTCTTGATGAAATCTGAGAAATATGAAGCACCCTGAAATTTAATAATTTTTCAAAAGAACATAGAAAATTTAAAAAATGTTAGAAAAAATCAATTCAAATACTGTAAAAGTACATTAGTGTAATGCAACCAAAACTTAAAGTAGTTTTTTGTATTAAGATCTACATTAATGGATGATTTGCAAAGACTATGCAGGTAGTAAAGAATTTGTTTATAAAAGCTGAACACAGGGATGTGTATATGTATCTATATAAACATACAACCCCCCTCGAACTGTACAATCTGAAAACAAACAAACAAAAAAAAGCCTCAACTGCTTCTCATTACCACATGCTGTGTACCTTAACATGTTACCCAACATTTTTCCTTCTAGGGAAATGGGTATGTTTGGGATGGTCTCATTTACATTGATCCTATCAATTTTTACCACATCACACAACAATTGCATCCGATTTACAACTACATTTAGAAGCTATCTATTCCAAGTTAAACAAAGCAGCTTCAAAATGAAGCATTTTGAGATCTGAAATTGGAAAAACATTAAAGTTATATTGGTAGCTATCAGGTCTTCAATGAAATATGACAAACTTGCATAATTCTTTGCTGATAAGTATGGCTATTCCTGCAGTTTTAAGAGCTGTTCAGCAACTATAGTTAAACTACGGAGTTCCAAACTGATGCTTCCACTGATTTTAACACTTCTCATTCACTATTTCAACTATCACACCTTCACAAATCAGAATCCCAGCTAATTTCAATGAAACCAATTTCCACCTCTCCTGGCTTTTAGGTTGTTGTCACTACTTAAATACATATCTACATCAGGACAATTAACACAAACATGCTACTTCACTACAGGTCTGTTGGTACAACTTTTATTCTGATGCTTCTTGACTAGGTCCTCACTACAGCTGGCCTTACCAACATTTTAGTAAGAGCTACCTGTGCTTTTTGTCACTAGAACTGTACATTTAGATAACTGGAAAAGGAGGTAAGTTTACACTAACCTAGCAAATATATAGCCTTACTGTTATTCAGGATGATACATTAAAAAATAGCTGATATTAGAGTATTACAATATACTAATAAATTGGCTGGGTTTAATCCGTGGATTTTTAACATTACTCATAGTTCAAGGGGTAGAAATTAAGAAACTGCAACATTCTCTTTTTAGTCACTAAACATGGGAGGGTTTTTTTAATCACTGCCTCTTCGACAGGAAGAAATTATTCCTGATCAGCTGCTTAAGAAATGGAACAAGATATTTCTTAAGTCACACACAGGTTGAGAAAAGTATACATATCTTCAGTACAACCAGTGAAAACATACTCCATTTGTTTATAAGCCAATGCAACAGAGCTGCTGCTGATGTACTGAAAGCTTACATGAATAGCAGTCAAGAAGAAAATAATCCAATAGATGGCAGATTTGCTCATGACATCTAAAGATGTCCTAAATAACCTAGGAGTTTTAGTTAATCTAAAACATGCAGTTTTACTGTTGGATTTCATGGTTTTGATTATCAGATATTTAGATTCCACACGACTTCAAAAAGGCCAACACTGAGGGAACCAAGGATTAGGGGGCACACAAAAAATGTGTACCAGAAGCTAATGGTGGCCTGTCAGCTCCTCTGTGGCAGCTATGCAATGGTACATTCCTATCCATTAAAGCAAACCCAGGTAGCTTTGTGAAAGATGTATCAAAAGTTAGGATAAGCTCTCTTACATCTCCCATGACAAACACATAAAGGCTATGCATGCAGCAGTGACAGGGTATCATCAGATTGCAGTCTCTTAAGATAATCCATACAAAATGAAACTGAACCATGAGAGGTGAAATCTGAGAAACTGAGGAAGTCTTGCTATAACCTTACAGAAAGACCATTATAAAATTTTATCCGACACAAATGTTAAAGTTTCTATTCAACATCGTCAACAGTCAAAGACTCAGTATCACCTACTCTTAACCAAGAAGTGAGACACGACACATTACACCAGAGGCTCCCCCTTTCAACAAACAAAAGCCATACTTGATCAAAAAGCAGCAAAAAAGCCTTTAAAAAATGCTTCTGAATTGTTTTAGGAATAATCTCCCCTTCAGTTTCAATTCTAATCTCAGTTACATTAAAGCCAGTAGATTACACAAAAAACACCTCAAGGCATGAATGAACAGGAAAAAAGCTGATGGAAGACTCAAGTCTTCTATACCTACCTGTCCTTGCCGCAATGAGATGCGTTGCTTTGTCAGGATCATCAGCACTCAGTACTAGATTCTTCACAATTTTAGCTCCAAGTGCTGTGGCATGATAGTGTTCCCGTGTTTTCTCAATGGGGAAGTTTGTTGGGTAAAGTCCACTAAATATTATGGTTACATCTGCCAGCACTTTACTTTTCAGTTCTGGTACTATTTTTCTGATGTCTGGAATTTCCTCAATCTCTTTTTTCAGGTACTTATCATATTTTGTGTAGTAATCAGTGTGAACCCGCACAAGGATCTCTTCGAGGTATATTAAGTGGTCATCGTCATCTGTATCATCCTCCTCCTCTTCTTCCTCCATACTCTGGTCTAAGGACTCCCCCATTGTAATTCCAGACTGTTCACTATTCTGAGACTCTGTTTCAGCTTCCTTCTTGTCTGCACACCCATTTCCTAAATCACAAAGGCTTTCCTGTTCACCTTCCTCTTGTGCTTCAAGATCAGTTTTGTCATGAATATTTTCACTGGGTAGAGATTGTGTGTCCCCAGAATGGTTCACCAGACCATCATTTTTTTCACTCGCATCAGTATGACTCCCTTTCTGCAAATTTTCATCCTGCACAGTCTGTTTGGATTTCTTCCAGCTTCTCTTTTCCTCATTCTCACTGTCTGATACAGAAGTAGATGACTTTCTGGTATCCAAACCATCATCACTTTCACTGTCACTAGACAGTTCAAAGTCCAAGTCATTTGTTGTCTTCTCTTGGGTTTGCTGCTTCTCTATCACTGTTCCACCAACTTGTTCTGAAGAACTCTGAGATTCTTTTGTATTTGTCAAATCATTAGTGACCTCATTGTCCATTTTGTGATCAGTGCTATCATTTAAGGAGTCCTGGGCATTAACTTTATCACGGGAATTCAAATCCCAGTCAGATGTTTCACTGCTTACAGACGTACTTCCATTTGTGGTGCAAGTGTCCTTTGTAGCTTTCTTGAGACCATTGCTTTGTTCTTCTACACGTATATCGTTCTTTATTTCTTCAGCATCTTTTGCTGCTGTCACTGCTGAATCCAGTGCCTCTGGTTTTGTAGAGTGGTTTACTAAGACACAGGAAAGAAGGAAAACAAAACACAAGTATTTTCTCAGGTTTGTTTTATTTTTAAGCTTAATAAAAAATTTATCTTTACTTTTCCTTAAATACACAGTTTACATATGCAGTTAGACTTTGCTATGTTTAGAAGTGACAACTAGGCTTTTCAAAGTCATTGAGATACTTCAGGTAACAATGATTACTAGAAAGAACTGGCAAACCTAACATTTTACTTTTGCAAAGAAACTGTAAGCAGCTCTTTTTAAAAAAAAAAACCTCGCAGGTCGTAAGTAATTATTTGTTAACCACGCAAGCATTAAAGGATTTATCTTCTAGCATGAGTTTTTACAGGGCAATGAAACTACTGCTGCGAAGGAAAAAAAAACGAAAAAAAAAAAAAACCCGGGCAGAATTCATCTCAGAAGGTTCCAATCCCAAGAACTACAAGAACTGCCTTTATTAACTTTTGTGGCTTTTATATATTTCCTATTCTTCATAAACAAAATAACTGTATTTTAATATTTGAAAAGATGTACATGTTTTAGCAATACAAAGATGCTGTTTGAGGTTTATTTGAGACTCTGCTGGAATACAAGTAACAGGTTAATAGACTCAAAGACAGAAAAATAGTTTTAGGATATGTCTTCAGATGTCTGCAGAGGAGACATGACAGTTAAACAAACCAGACAACCTGAAATTTGCGCACAGGCATTCATCAGGAACGCTGGATGAAGTCACCCTACTTTGTCCCTCTTTTGCATGCATGTCCCTGCCCTGCAAGTAACACTACCAGTCACGTGTAGAGGTCCCACCTCACAGTGCCCCGATTCAGTTTGAGTACATTATGATTGCTTCCGTATTGGACATCTCTAGTTCAACAAGGGAAAAAGGAGTGTTGTCACACACATTAAATCAAAAAAAAAAAAAAAAAAAAAAAAAATCAAGCCACCAACAAACCTTGGCTAAACTGGAAAAAGTCCTGCAAATCTTTCTTAGACATTGTCTTTCAAATACATTTTACCCCAAATTAATACTAGCATAGTGATATATACCTTCTAAATCCACTATCTGCACCATGCTGCTGTGACTGCTGAAGGTAAGGTTTCATGTCAAATGCCAGAACGCCACATTCACCAGGTGCTAAAAGTCCCACACTAACTTAATTACCATGATTTAGGCAGGGACGTAAGCAAAGCACAAAACATTTGTTTTCAGCAGTATGCAAGATGAGAGTTTATTAATTATTGCTTTAAAGTGGGGCAAGGAAGGGGTCCAAAAAGGAGAACCCTACAGACTGCCTGGTTTTATACGGAGGGGGGAGAGAGAACCTGCCCTCCTCTACATGTTCTTGAATGACTTGATGCGTTGCCAAATCAGCTCTCCAGCATAACAGTCAAAATGCTATCACTAGTACTCCACTTTTGCTGTGGTCACCCACCAAAAGCAAATCCACCAACAAGAGCAGTTCAGGTTTACTGTGCTACCTGCATTTCTGCTGGAGGAGCATGCTCTGCCAACTGCAATAGTCTAGGATTGCTCATCTGAGCACAACAGCAATACTAGTAAGACTACTACAATGATTTACATCAATGACATCTGAAAAGTGGAAAAAGGTGTAAAAGCAGTTTAAAAATCAGGTAATTACCTTTCTTCTTTATTTGAACTTCTCTTGATCCAGGAGGTGCATTAATATCTCCTATCCCCTGAAAGTATACATATTTCTTCACAGTTATCAAATTGGGTGCAAACTTCCAAACATCCTCTCTATCATCAATGATGCAAACCATGGAATCCCCACACGGGAAGAGATCTCTAAGAGACAAAACCATTGATAAAATGAGTCCAGTTTTAGGAATTGAATGAACTATCATTGAACTGTCAATTAAAGTAGTTTCTGTGGATGGTCTGTTTTATTATGAGCATGTCTGTAGGACACGCTTATACATGAACTTAAAAATCAGCAATATTAAAATTACAGAATTCAAAATACAGTATTTGAACTAATTAAAGGTTATAAAAAAAGGAAACCACTATTTTTAAATCTCCTAAAGGCTAGAAGCAGGAACCCACAAACCTCTGCAAAGACAAAACTTTACAAGATTTTGGTCTAGCTTTCAGAGTTGACAAATAGCCCAATGCCAACTATCACACGGTCAATATACTATCTATATATAAATAAGAAATAGACACAAGAACAGTTTTTAACAGGTAGACTCACTCAATCCAAGACAAAAGTGGCAAAAATTACTGATATTTATATCACCTAGGAAGAGGTGGTAGAGTACTTAAGATATATACATGCATATGAAAATGGAGCAAGAGAAGAAAAATGCTTCCCATTAGCAAATATAGTCAGATGGGGAAGAGGCAATCATTTTTAATCTAGCTTTATGAAACACTAAACATATCTGTCTTTTAGAAAAAAAAATCTTGGCCTTGTACTCTGAAAAAAAGATCAGAACCTGATTTTAGACTAGAATATGAATCCAAGGCTCTAGATGACCTAATTTCAAGAAACACTAGAGAACAGAAGCTAGTCATATAGCACATTTGAAAGCCAGAATATTAGATAATCAAATACAAATTAACCTCAAACTGAGAATTTTGGCTTAATTAAAAATCCCACAACACAAGTCTTATATTTAAAAGCTGTGTAGATACGGTGCTTAGGGTTTAGTGGTGAACTTGGCAGTGCTGAGTTAATGGCTGACTTGATCTTAAAGGTCTTCTCCATCCTAAATGATTCTATGAATCTATCACAAGCCATAAAGTGGAAATATGGTCAAGTTATTACAAGAATAAAAAGTCCAGAGTCAAAAACCATGATGCCATTGCTTCACGTTCTTACTGTTTTAGTACCACAGAACGCATCAAATAGATGAAATGCTGCAACGCCCAACATCTCAGTTTGTTGAGATGGTGTTGGTATTTAAGAGGCAGATAAAGGGCTGCAAACATGTTAAGTACAGAGGGAGTAATTGTTACTATATTTAGCATGTTCTGTCTCTTTGTTGTTCTGTTTTGTTTAATGCATAAGACCCACATACATACCTAAGATTCCCAGTTTTAGAAAATGGATCGATACATTCATCCCTTGACAATATCCGATGGGAAAAGAGCTTCTTTTCAGGGTCCAAAAATCCTTTTGAAAGAAGAAATTAAAACGTTAAAGAAGTTTGTTCCTTGTTTATGTTCTATATAATTCAGTTATTTTAATCTGTGCAACAGCAGTTTAAGGGACAATTTTAAGGTAAGAGGTATTATATGGGGGAAAAGGTAACCACAGTGGATCAAGTATTTCTAACTAATGCAGTGGGATTAATTTTAAACCCCCCCATCTCATTTTCTTTCAACATAGCAACAAAACTGAAATTAAAATAACTAAATCTGTAACAGCCAAATAAATTAGGCTGAAAGAGATACAGCAGGTGATAGATACACATGACTTTTGCAACTTACATTTATCTCTATATAGGTGGTTCTTTAAAGCTAAATGCTCTCCTTAGGTCATTATGCCTAGGAACTGCAGAGAAGTCTCACAAGAGTCGGCAATGTGCTGCAATACTTAAGCACAACGGGCACGTTAAGGGATGGTTTCAGCCAGAGCTCTTGCATTTGTAGGTTTTAAGTTGTACCACTAATAGCTACCTTAATACACTTACATATAATGAACGTATCTTGGAATTCCTAGAAATACTTAAGCCCAGTTGCTGTGACTTTTCTGACTACACTCTTTATAAAAAAGACAAACCAAAAACAAAACAGAAGAAGCTGTGCTAGCTGACCTTAAAGCAAGATAAAATGCCGTTATTTAGGAAAATGGTGACTTGGGTGTACAAATATGCATGCACACGCTTCTGAACCTAGCCTCTAATAATGATGTTCATCTTCATGAGCAGATCACAGCCACATAATTGCTGAGAAACTGGCCTTTTACACACCCATCTGAACCTTTCGTTTTACTGAATTTGCGATGAAGTTAGCATCAACTTGTCATTATTCTTATGAATAATACAAGGCAGTCAACACTTATCTGGGAATGAATTTTTGAAGTTTTACTTTATTTTATATGGTGGAATTCAAAATGACTACAGGCTCTAAGGACCAACTTTAATTTTCTTTCAAGGAGCTCTGAGATTTGTACAGAACACATGTTCAGCTCCTTTTAGAAGTCCAGCTCCCAGAAGTACACTAAGTTGGGTCTTCAAAAACAGAGGGTATAAATTAAAAAAATTTTAAAAAAATCAGTCATCACTTCTGAAAAGTTGATCCTGTATGTATTTAATATTCATGTGTAACTGGAATAACTTAAAACCCATAAAAGCAAGAAAATTCCGAGTTAAGGACAGAGGTTCAACCTTAACTCACCCGACTATGCTTAAGAATTGCTGCAAACTCGTAGAATCATCCCCTGTAGTGAGACCCTTGCAGTACCTAGGCATAATGAATTGAGAGAATTAGCTACAAAGATTTATTGCTGTACACACAGATATTTTGACAAACTACGTAAGTTGTCATACAAGTTGCTGTTCTCCTCAACCAAATTCTCTTCTGCTAATTATCTGACTACACAGGGACTCTCTACACTAAATTGGACGGGAGTGCACTGATTAAATGGTAAAACCACAATGAGGTACTCAAGTTGTAGTGTTATCTAGCTAAAACAGTAAGAAAGGGGAAGTTGAACTAAAAGCCCGAACACAGAAACCCTGGCTGCCAGCAATCAGAGATGAGGTAGTGTTCTGGAGCTTTTCAGCAATACTTTGGTGAAGAGTTATTAATTTGAATATTTTTCCCCTTGATAATTCGCTAAAAATACACAGAGGATACAGGTCACCAGACATGCACACACAAAAATAAAAGCCCATCTTAAGAGAGTGGGATCTTTCAAAGCTAACTACTTGAATAGCAATATGGAAAACAGCACTGGTCTTTTAAAGAAGTTCTTTACATGTCTTAAAATGTTTGGTTTCTTTTGAATGTTGCCTAGGCAATTGAATCAACATAACAGGCATAAACCTGATGTTTCCACATTTCAGGGAAATGGCAGGTAACATTTCATTTGTCATACACCATTTGTTTTCTGCAATAGTATGTTAATATTGTCTTTAAATATTCACTATTCACTAACCTTTTTAGAGATTCTGCTCCATGCCAAAGCAAACAAGGTAAGTAGTGGCTAAATTACATGCTATTAGTTAAAACATTAGCTTTTAATAGGCTTGTGATTGCAAATAGAACATAAGTCTGAAGAAATAAAAACTTTACATAGAAAGCAAGTAGATGCAGATACGCCCCTCCAAGCTAAAAGTAAAGGCTAAGATTTAACTCCTTCATTAAAAAAATCAAATCATCACAGTGCTTTCAGTAACAAAAAAGTGAGAAACTTTCATTATGAAAAACTCTAGTACCTTTAAAATAAAAATCTTTTCACAACCTACATATTGAAATATTTAGGAAGATAGTACACTGTTTAGATATTAACCTTTAAACATGAAGCTGCAGGCTTCAAATTGATGATGCCTTCCAAAGTGCTGGTGGCTTCCTCTTTAAAAAAAGTCAATGCAGACCACCGAAAAAGCATTGGGTTAGATGATGTCACTTTTCTGTGGGGGCATTTTTTTGCAAGTTTCCATGACTTCAGAGAGATGAAAAGGTCTATGTATAAACTCACTGAATATACAGAAGCTGCTAAAGTTTTCCTGAGATTTACTCTAAACTTTTGGTTTTCATTTTTTTTGTTTATTTATTCCTAACCATTTCCCAACACCATGTCCTGAAAAATTACAGTCATAGTTTGCTGCCTTGGTGCCGATAATGAATCTTTTTTTCTTGACATTCTTTTTTTATTGGAGAAGTTTGCACAAGTTATTCCTGCAGAACGGTAAATGTTGATGAATTTCTCATGTTGTAAGCATGTTTAAAAATGTAAAGCCTTCTATAGAAGTCAAAAAGATTGAAGACAATGACTTGCTGTTTCAAATCAAAACTGAGCTTCCATTTACTCTCATAAATTAGACAACGTGTTCAGTTTGCCACTAAGTATTCTTGAACAAAGAATAGTGAAGACACTATCGCTATCCTTTGACTGCCACATCACGAGGGACTATTCAGTAGACCTACCTAGCAGAAACTATTCCCCCCAGTAGTTTGTTTTCCAGTATCTCAGACTGGATCTTTGCACAATCTTATCAAGCCATGTTACCCGATTTTACATGGTGTCTCTTTGAAAAGCAAACTTGTAAACAAGACTTGTAAAGTTAAGTTAAAAAACCATCACAAGATGCAATGCTCAAAAGCAACTACTCATACTGGAGAAGTCTCAAATCTTAGAGACAGGTTGAGTTAAACTGCAGTTCCTAGTAGAAGTGACAATACACTAGGATCCAACATGCATCTAAAGAAGTTCTTTTTAAAAATAAATCTAAAATTGAATTTCTGAAGAATCAGGTCACCTCCCATTCTATTTCAGGTGCTACTTTAGAACCTGGAAAGAGCTGTTGACCTAACCGTCCAATCGCACTAGAGACCTTCAGACACTGATGTATGCACATATTCTGTCAATTATTTATTGAAAGACATCCTGTAATATACTTGCTGTAACAAACCATACATATGAATGCCCTTAACTTAGTCCTACTTTCTAAGTACCACTATAAATCTTACCAGTGACTTCACATTACATTATTTTTGCTTAGTGGCCTCTGAACTCAAAATTCACAGTGGTATTTACTTTTACAACCAGTACTTAAGCTGACTTCAGTATTAAATAAACCTAACTTCTCTTATGCAGAGTAAGGGGGGGGGGGGGGAGTAATAATTGGTCAAAGTAATTATGTAGAAGAGAAATATTACAGGAAGCTCTAAATTATAAAATCCCAAACTCTTCATAAACATACTACAAGATATGACTTTTTAAATGTGTCATACTAAGAAAGGTTTTAGGATAAATGACTTCAGCAGACACAAATGGTGTTTACAAATATCAGCTAATCCCACTTAACAGCTGATAGGAGTCAGCTGGGGTGAGGGAAAAGGACAGACAAGATGTCATCTGTCTGCAAAATGAGGAAAAAGTCTTCCAGGACATGGAAGGAGCAGCTCAGACTTCAGATTTCACAAAAAAATACAGGATGTATGTGGAAGATCTAAGTAAACAACCTTTTTCTTATGAAAAAGATTCCTGGCATTTTATTACAAGTCCTTCCTTTAGGTAACATAAGGATAAAGGTAAAATATCAAACTGACAGCTCTCTGTGAGAAAACATTTAACCAATACTGCCATCAAGTGTTCTCTATATGTACAAGCTATAGATTTCTCTGTTAACTGCACCTTGGTTACACAGGTGAGTAAGTTGATACAGCCTTTGGTGCACAGTTTCTCCATAGCAACATATTTCAGCTGAAGCTATCATTGTCACTGCACACGTAATCCACTTGTAGTTCAAATGCTTTTGATGAGGTTAGACAGCTTCAGGCAAAAATCCAGAAGTCTGGAGATGTCAGGAAGCAGCGATGCCCTAATTTGCTCATTTGGTGGTTACCTCCTCTGTGGAACAAATTAAGCAGCTCAAGTTTGATGCCCACAAAAAGGCTTGTCACACTGTAAGTATCAGTTTGTGCCAGCTGGGCAACTGTGGGTAATCCAAATTTTAGCTGAGAGATTAAAATGAGCAAATACAGGACCAAATCACACATTGAAAGAAGATCAATCACTGCAAAAGCACTCAGATATAATGAGTTAACTACCCCTGCAAGTCATTCTTCTCCCTGGCTCTGAAGCATATTTGCTCTAAGTCTTCTGACCTCGGGCCACATGCAGATCTGGCACACAGATCCAAGTGAGGAAGACTGTCCACCCACTTTCTTACCACCAGGTAGTTAAACCTAGTGTGTAAAAAACCCTTCTCCTTTTGCTACACAAGAAATAACCACACTCTAAGAACAGCAGGGTACAAAAGTGTTAATGCATTAGCAGTACACAACGTGTGATCCAACAGCAAGACTGACAAAGCTTTAGGAAGATTCTTCAAACAACTGGGCCAATGAATATTGATTGACTGATGTAGAAACGTTCACTTGGATGGGCAGGACAGGACATGCCTCTCCTGAAATTTTTTTCAAGAAGAATTAGTTGGAGACCACAAATAGGTATCACTTTCTGATTACAGAGGTGTCTTGAATTTGTCATTACAAGCATCTTCTATGGCTTATTTAACAAGCATAAAGAATTATGGAATTACACTACTTTTTTTCTAAACTGTTCTAGAGCTAAACAGAACAGTCAGCTCTCTAACTGTTTTGGAATCTTCCTTTCTTGCCAAGAAGCAGGATCATTGGGATAGCGTTGCTCAAGGCACTTGGGGCAACATGACACAAAAAAAAGCAGATGTGAGAGACAACTTAAAAACAGCTGAGACACACCACAGCAGCAAGGACAGTTTGACATAGAGTCATAACCTAAACCATTGTTAATTATATTGTCTTCGTCCAACAGACTTAATAAAGGAAAATCTGAGGTGAAAAAGCTATTCTGTCAAGGAAGACTGAAGATGGGGCGAAAGCCAATTTTTCAGTTTAAACACACGGTCACACTGCTAACATGAATTTGGCCCCTATGCTTGCATAACAGGGTAGGTTTCTTTTATGCCTGTTGGAAAAAATAAAACATTTCAGCCAAGGACCTGCACCACAGACTACTATAACTAAAATTTAAATGCCAGTTTTCAGTTACTAGGAGAAAATACTGCTAAGTTCTTGTGAAGAATATGTGAGAATACTGCTAGATCTGTGACCTTCTCCTCAAATAAGCACATCTCAGCAAACAGAACTGCTGTAAACTGATTTACAGCAGCCAAACTTCCTTTGTTTGTCCTGCAAACACAGTGTGGGAGGGGATAGGGAGGGACAAGGGGATATAACTTCATGTTGTTGATTTTTATGGAACTGTTACTTTAGGTTTCTAAGACAAGTGATGTTGCAGATTATTTTTAGAGCCCATCAGCATAATTTCTAACTTAATTCAATAGGAAGGCACTAGCTGTCATGCCACAATGATTCTCTAACCATCAGGGAAGCAAAAAAAGCATGTCTGATGGGAAAAAAAGGATTATTTCTAAAGTTACAGGCCATATAGGCACCGTCTTGTAAATGAGCCAAGAATTCTGCTTACAGGACGATTTAGGAAGTTTTTGCACAAAGCAAAGAACAAATACTTGAAAACAACCACAGAAAGAAAACTAGTTATATGAGTATGAAGGCTGATTACATAAATATTGTTAAATGTAACATACACTCACCTGCAATTGTATGTGCATAGAGTCTGCTGCCAAAAGTAAAAACATGTAATTCGTACAGCTTGGCAATTTTTTCCAGGAATTCCTTACAATGAGGACGTAAACGAGTATGCAACATAGGCTCACCTCGACCTAACTGGAAATGAAATATTCCCTAGAAGAAAAAGCATGTTTCATATTATCAAAATACTAAACAAAAACGCCAGCATTCCAGAAGTGCCCTCTTCCATCGCTTCCACTACTTTTATTTGGTCTGACTAGGCTAAAGCAAGTTTCGGCCACAGAGATTATGTGGATGAATAAAATCCAAAGCACATTTTTGCTCTTTGTCAGACAGTCCAACACTAAGTTCTTCCAATGCAGGAAGCTGCACTGTTGAAGTTTATGACCAAGGTAACTTTCATTCAAACCTTTACTTACAGCAAACCAATCTGAATAAAGCAGATTGAGAAACTTCTCAGAAAGTTCAGGATCTCACTCCTATCAGTACTACTTAGTGAACTTCACTCAGATATTAGTTTCCAAACATACTAAACTCAGAGAAAAGACTTTGCTGGATGAAAATCAATACTATTATGTCTATGGAAACATACCATCAGATAGCAAACCAGGAAGGAAATTTGCACATAAAGACTCCAGTTAAAAAAATAAATAAATAATTCTCAGTCTTTTAAAATGTTTCTCTTCAGACCATCATTTATACAGATGAAGACATAGCCTTTCAAATACACAAGGGTTTTTTAATCTTTATGTTCACTCTTCCTCTTTTTCTCAATTGCAATTTATATTTACAGCTTGTTCTTTGCTAGCAGGTGTGAACACATGCTGAACCTACTGAACACATTAGAGTGGCAGAAGAAAAGAAAGAGGAACTAAACGACTGTAGTTTAGATGAAACTCGTTTAAATTTGCATACCCCTGTACAAGACACTACAGATACATTCCAACATGCTTCTTGTGTTAAAGTTTCCAGACAGGAAATGTTACAAGCTAATAGTCCATACCAATTCAATAACAAGTATTGCATGAAGAAATTAAACAGCAACACTGAAACTGTGTCACTGTCATTCTCCCTCTGCCCCAAAACAAAACAAAACTGAAGGAAAAAAAGATCACTAGACATATTCATGGAATGACAGATGTAGTAAAACACGGGATTACTCAAAAAGGGAGTTCAAACAGTAATTCACTGTAACTGCCTCAGACTTGGAGGGAAAGAAGTCTCATTACTGAGTACTCTGCTTGTGAACTGTAGAGGAAGGAAAGCAGAGATTAAAAATAGCTACCTGAAACTTGTTGCTTAAAGTGACTGGAATGGAAAAGTGCAGGAAAGCATAAATAGAAGAAAAACATCAATTTAAACATAGAGAAAGAAGGACCATATCTCAGAAGACTTGTTTCTCATTTTCTGTTATTCTTCAACTACTGTTTTACCTAACCACAGAATGTTTTCTTAAAGAACCATCGTGTAACTATGGTTAGAAATATTCCTGTTATTACTTTGGCTTGAAAGCCAACACCTAATACTTACCTTATTAGACATTTGTTGGCAGTGCTGTTCTGTAGTATGGATCAATGTCTGGTCCAGATCTACCATGAGCACCAGTTTTCGATTTCGATGAAGCCGCTGTTGATCTTCTCTTCCTAGCTGCTCAGCTTGCTGTAACAAAATATTCACAATGAAGCTTATCTTAGAAGAAATACAGTTAGGTTTATTGCCTTTTGTCTATTGTAAACTCGAGAAGTTCTGCTACAAACTGCATAAGAAATGATGCTTCAATATAACTGTAGTGATGGCATCTTTGTCAGCAATCCTTCTACAGAAAAAAATACTCCCAGTCTACTCCCAGATCTTTGTGATACTAACTCCTAAAAATCGATAAACTCAACACAACAACATCCACATTTAATAAATAAAAACCCACCACATTAAGGCTAAGAGTCTTGAGAGGAAATAGCAGTAGCTTTGGGTACACAAAGGCTAAGTTCATCAGTAGGTATGAAAACTCTCGCTGCTGTGTTCAGCAATCTTGATTCAATTACATACAATATGGCTGACAACACTAGGCTGAGTATAAATCTGAAGCTGCTAACGACAGAAATGATTCTCACTGTCAGTTTAAGATTAAAGAATATATGCCTTCAGACGTAAACAGATTATGTGGTTCTATGTGGCCACTGATATCAAAGACCTTATACTCAGGAAATCTGAGTTGAAGTTTACTCCTCATGCATATTTACAAACTTCTGAAGTACCACATTAAGCTCTGCATTCAATTTAAACCCCTTCTCATAGCAAGCTGCAGTGTTACCCACAAGACAGCTAAACTTAAAAGCAAAGTTAAGTGGAATATTATGAAGAAGCAGGCGTTGAGTGCAAAGCACCCTCTGAAACACTCCTCTATGGTGGGGACACTTCCAGCCACTTATATCTTCACTTTTCTCCTCATGGTATTCTTTAAAGAATTACAAAAAAAGAGCAAGCAGTAACATAAAAAGGTAAGAAAAGATCAAGTTGGTAAGGAAAATAAATAGAATGTTTACCTTCAAAATAAACATGCTTTTTCCTCTAAAAGAAACCGCTATATGAACAGGCATATTTTGATAACTTAGCTGAATGTAACATTTGAAAAGTAATGAAATAAATTTAATGTACAGCTAAGTTGCAAACATACTACCTTTACTATATTTAGTGAGACCAACTTCAAGGTGAAAGGTGAAGCTAGTTTTCAAAGACATTGCAAGCTTTGAACACATTTCAGTTAGTGGAAACTGAACTTTCCACAAACTGCTCATTCTTAGAGACAAAAACCACTGAAGTAGGAAGTTTTCAGGCTGCTGTGACAGAAGCGCCATCTTTTCAGCGGACAGCTCTAAAAGAACACTATGAAAACTGGTAACAATCAATCTGCATTACAATAAACACACAAATCCCTGGGCTACTGATATTCAACACCAAATTTCTCTTTGAAAAGGGAAGCCAAACTTTCTGTATGAAATATACACAACATTGAAGAAGCTGCTATAACCAAGCTTCTCAACTGTGGAGCTACAGTGAAAGTTATGAATAAAGAAAGCATGATAGTACTTACCTCAGAGCTGACTTTCAGTTCTGGAACACTGTGAACCATAGACACAGTTGCTGTGGATAATGGCATATTCTGCTTTCCATTCTTGCTTCGTATCCTAATCACACAGGGAACAGAAGCATCAAGAGAGTAACAGTTTAGTGAAAAGCTGAACGCCAGTATGTAGCATCGAACTAGTCACCACCAAAAAAACAGGATTAAAAAGAGCTATTTTGACTAATATACTCTGTCAAATTATTGTTAATGCAAGTTACTGAATAAAATGGATAAACAGATCAAAGCAGCTCACCATAAAAACCTTGCAAGAAGCCACTGTAATTATGCTTCCATATTACTATTTCATGAAAAACGATAGTAAGATGAAACTGGCATCCATGTACTGATTTGCCTTAGAAAAGTTATAAACACAGCATAACTACCAAACCATTAAAATTTAAAAACCATTCCTTTCCTTTTTTTGCAACCACAGCATCCAATTATCTACTTTTCTCCAAGACAGACTATGAAATAAATTGAAGCAAAGGATAGGTAAAGTTACTTTTCAGGTACAGCGCAGTAACTTATGTGTCACTGCTGCTTCAAGAAAAGCATCCAAAAAATCCCCATACATACTTTTCCCTTTGGCACAAACAGAATGAGGGACTATGTGTGTGTGCCTGTATTTATTTTATTTATGTGTACATTATACAGTCTTACTTGTATATATAGATGCATGTATATACAGATATATATTCTGTATGTATTAATATTTATCACCCTTGTATATAAGAGTGCGTGCATCTGTATACACACAAGTATGACATTCCCTAAAAACTGACAAACTAACCCCACATTAGCGTCAGTATCACTAGCTTCCAGCTTACACAGATCACTTTGTTGGGAACTGATTCCTAATTTTAAAGACATTATTTATGGTTCACCAACATTAAAAAAATACTGCCATACAAATCTTTTCCTATGTGACACATCCACATCTTTTCACTCTCCCAAGTACCTGTCCTACCAAGGACAAAATTTGGTATCAGACCTACAGCCAGGGTTAAACTTCACCCAGTTTTCACTTCACAACAAGCAAGCTCCCAAGGAAAAAAGTGGTACTGAGCTGTGTTGAGGCAGACACAGAGACAGATATGCTTTTACTGTACCACAGTGTTTGGAAACACTGACACCCAGAAACAAAAGACAGATTTCACTTGGTCCAAAGTTTACATGCACATTTTAGCATCCTACATCCTTTGCTTCAGAGTTCAGAACACCTCGTACATGTAACGCTGAACAGTATTTAAATAAGCCTTTAAAAAAGATGAGCTGTTTTAAGACAACTTGTTGAATCAGCATAAGAATTGTTGAACAGGAAGGATGCACCATGGACTTAACACCCAATAAGCTGAGGGTAAACTGGCTGTACTCACTTTTCTTTGAGCAAGAAAAGTACTGATGCTTTTGAATTGCCTTCTGATACAGGCTCCGTAGACCTAACACATTCTTCCAGATGTATAAGCCATTTTATACAAAAGGAAGTCATCTGAAGTAGAGGAGTATTAACTGAGAGAACTGAATTCACTGCATACCCTGAATTTATCTAGATTTTTAATGAAATAGCAGCAGTAAAGCAAGATTTAGATGTGACTGTATTCAACCCTCAAATCAAGTACTCAAGGCAGGCAAAACCCTATTCGCTATTATCCTAACTTTTTGCTGGGTTTGCTCTTTTGCCAAAAACCACTTGTTTGCAAAATATTAAGTCAACTTTTCATTAGAAGTTATATCCAACCATTAACTGGGCTACATATTGCAAAACATTTTAAATATTCAATGCGCTGGCTTATGGGATAATGTTCACAAAACAATTCTTAATAGTAGGTATGAATTAAAGTGAAACCAAAGTATTTCCTTTCAAATGAAGTGAGCATGCAATATTTATTTCTAAAATCCAGGCTACTATATAGTCCATTTTGGACAATAGCTGTTGAATTAGTAATATGATATACATAAGAAACATTCTCTTTAACAACTATATTAGCAATGAGACAGAGCAAAAGAGAAAAATAATCATCTTTTCATTTTGCTTTATTTTTGGCCTAAGGCTTAAATGTCTTTAGTTCCATGGCAGACTATTTCACAAAAAAATTGAAAACAGTTCTGAAGCCTTAAATTTAAAGCACTGGAGACAAGCTAGCTCCTGTCCAGACACAGTACAAATGAAGCAAGGTCACACGAATGAGGTTGATATTACCTCACAGTTACTTACACCTATACAGATAAGACTCTCAGGTTATTAAGTCACTGTTGATGCACCTTAGAACTTTTTACCCTCAGTTACTAGTACACATAAAGCAAAGCAGGATACATTGTGATGAGAATTCGTCTGTATGTATGCTCTTTACATTTTCTACCTAAGGTAGTAAGTTACCCTACATTTATCTCCACAGAAAGAAAGCATGCACAGTTATTAAGTCATAAATTTGTAACATGAGCTGTAACTCAAGTACCCACATGGCGTCTTATTCACCCATATCGCTTGTTATGAATCCTTGTAATGGCTAGAAGGAAATAGAATTCTAAATAATGTATCTGTGACTATTGTGACATATAAAGAGAAAGACGGGGCATATTTGAAAATTTCAGGGTGACAAAACAATTGCCTTGTGTAAACAGCAAACGTAAATTAAGACACTTTGCAACAGTGGCACAGATCTTGCCTATTTCCTCTTCACACGTTGGTTTTACCCACAAGGAACACAGATTCCTGCCTACAATTTTTCAGTTAAAAAACATAGGTTGTTGAATGATTACACTATTAATAATGTGATCAAGAATTAATATATTCAGACCACTCAACTTTAAGCAACAATTCTGTGAGTCATTCTCTACAGATTTTTTTTTTGGAAGCAGCAGCAAACGTGAAAGAGTGCTTTGTGCTGAAATTTACCTTTTAGAGGAAACTCCCTCTCAACTTTCCTTATTGGAGCACTCTGAGTAGACCTACTTATGTTAGGCAGTACAAATAATATTCTCCCTCCCTACTAATATCTACAACTTCTGTTACCCTTATATATACGATTCACAAATACCAAGACTCAGAATGGAGAAGCACAGATGACCTTACAGCAGCATTTCAGTACCAAAAGGGGGCTTGTAAGAAAGCTGGAGAGAGACCTTGTAAAAAGGCATGTAGTGAAAGAACACAGGGCAATGGCTTTAAACTGAAAAAGGGCAGATGTAGATTAGATACAAGGAAGAAATTCTTCACTGTGAGTGTGGTGAAGCACCGGCTGCCCGGAGCAGCTGTGGGTGCCCCATCCCTGGCAGGGCTCAGCACCAGGCTGGGTGGAGCTTTGAGCCACCTGGGCTGGTGGAAGGTGTCCCCATGGCAGGGGGTTGGGATTAGATGATCTTTAAGGTCCCTTCCAAGCCAAACCACTCTACGAAGTGGGAGAAGGCAGAGCTTGGATCCTTAATCACAAACAAAGAGAAGATGGACAAAAATGCTGAGCATACTTACTGAGTCAGGTCCTGGCCACACTCTGCACACAAGCCTTTCATAACCACAGGGTGGCTGCATCCTTCCAGCCTCACCAGGACACCCCTGGAAAAGATGTAGGCATTCAGTTTACTGCAGGCTGATTTCAGACACTTAGATTAATGACCGCAGATAGGAAGAGTTCAAAGAATCCTTTCTGGTTATGATTTCAGTGTCAGCCCCCTAAGATATATGTTTTTAACCCAAAATGGGGAAAAAAGACTCCAAGTTTTTAAATTATTCAATTTCACACCTTTAGAGGTCACCAAAGCATGTATTCATGTCAGTTTCTAACCTTAGTTTAGCAAAGGCCTTTAGCATATTAACAAAACAAGTGGTGTTTGTCCAGAAACAGTTTATATTCAATTAGATATGATTCTCCATTAATATGATACTGAGCTACATAGTAATGACATTCAAATATGGAAACTTTAGAATAAGAGAATCATTTTGATTAGAAAAGACTTTTAAGATCATCAAACCCACCTGCAAACCTAACACCGCCCAGGCCACCACCAAACCCTGTCCCCAAGTGCCACATCTACGCGTCGCTGAAACGCCCCCAGTGCCGGTGCCCCCTCCCCGGGCAGCCTGTGCCGGTGCCTGACCACCCTTCCAGGGCAGAAATGTCCCCTCACCCCCACCCTAACCCTGCCCTGGCGCAGCTCGAGGCCGTTCCCTCTGCTCCTGTCGCTCCTTCCCTGGGAGCAGAGACCGACCCCCTGCCCACAGCCCCCTGTCAGGCAGCTGTAGGGAGCCATCAGGGCCCCCCCGAGCCCCCTCCTCTCCAGGCTGCCTCCCCCCTCAGCCTGTGCCCCAGCCCCTTCCCGGCTCTGGACACGCTCCAGCCCCTCAGCGTCCCTCTGGCAGCGAGGGGCCCAGAGCTGAGCCCAGGGCTCCAGGGGCGGCCCCGACAGGGCCCGGCGCGGGGGGATGAATTCTATGATGGTTCCGTTATTATTTATTATTATTTTTTTGTGTCATGATAGAAACATACATTGCTTCAGTCTTCTCACAAAAATATATTAAATTTTGACCTTAAGCCTTGGATTGCCACAATTTGCAATAAAGACATGTAAAAGGCTAAAACACACCAGAAACTGGAGCTTGAAATGCAGAGAAGTGTGACCTTTAATATTCCAAACTGCTTAGAAGACAAAATATGTTTTTCAGTTGAATGATCCAAGTGAAGTACTCCTTTAATTAAAATTCAGTTCTCGAAATTCAGGGTCTTGAAAAATCTCATAATTTATTTTCTCTCAATTACTTCAACATTCACCATAAATAAAAAAAAGGGGGGGGGGGAGAATTCTCTTAATACAGTTGAAGGAGTTGATCTTTCAGACTAAGCTTTTTTTTTTTTTTTAAACTCTAATAAATAGATATAGTTTAGTTACCACAAAATTTCCCCAACTCTGTGACTATGACCTGCAGCATCTCTCTAGTATCGCAAAAAAATAAAAAAAGTCAAGCAGCTAAAAAAACAAAATCCAAGCTCTTTCATGAGTTGGTTGTAGTGTTTTCTCTTCAGGTTCAAGTCTGCATTGCAGTAAGCAGACAGCACCAGGAAGAAAACTGCTTTGCATGCTTACATCTCTCATTCATACTGTTGACTATTAAGCATTTGGGAATTCCAAAAGGAAATCCACTTTCCAAATTACATCTGCAACTGCTCACTTCCAGTGTGTCAGCCATTTCTCAATGATCAGAAAACCGATGATTGCTAACAAAACTGCAGTTGATGCCTGTGCTGAGGGTAAGACAAGCTATTTTTGTGGCCCGTCGCTACTGGCAATCCACTGTTTGATTATTTAGCTGTCTTCTCATCCCCCTGTGTTTGCGTTACTTCATTTGAGCTTCCCTTTGGCAGTATGTCTGTCTTGCTGTCTTTTACCTTGGTTCACAGCTAAACTCCTTCTTTTCATGCTACTAACTCACACTAACGACCATGTCAGGACTGCTCATATTCAACCCGTGTTCAGTGTAGGAACCTGAAACTACACAAAACACCTAAGAGGCCACCCCCAACCCTGCCGTGAAACAAGCTACAGCAGCGTGCATAAGAGTTTACAATGACTGAGTTTTTACCCCAGTTTAATTGGTTTTCAGCAGTTCAGGAGCAAACTTGCATCTTTTGATGCCAGCTTAGAAGCCAAAATATCTTCAGGCATTCTCTGCTTTGCATCCAAGGTAACGTCACATTCCAGGAATGAGACCGGAGGAGCTGGTATACTCCTGGGCTGAGGTATGATTCAAATTCAGGCATACAAGCATTTCCATTCACATACAGGTACGCATCAACTAATCCTTTTGATTTTAACAGAGCAGAAATTCTTTCAAGAAAATTACGAGTACTAAATTATTTATCAATACTGTTCCTAAACAGCACCACTATGCCTTATCACATACCAAACAGCACCACTAAGTATCAGTTCTGCCCCTGCACACTTAAATATGACCACAACACTTAATTTTACGATGCTTGCTGGAGATAAGTACATGATACCAAGCCCTCTGCCACACCATTCCCTGTTATGACATTTAACACAAAGAGCAGAGGAAGAACTCCAGCGCACTGGCAAACTTCTGAACACCATATTACCAAGCTGGTCAAGTTTCAAGTACAGCTGTCAGGATTTTAAGCAGACTTCTCCCAGAGGAAAAACCCCAAAACCCCCACATACTACTTAATGCTGCAGAAAGAAGGCCTGAACTCATACTAAGGTTTAAGCAAACTTAGGTATTTTATTCACTTAAAATTTTTGCACATATGCTTTAATTACTAAAAAGGACTATACTATGGAAGAACAAACATGGAACTCAAGCTAGATTACCTTTTTGAGTTTCAGAACTGGAAACACTCCTTTTACTGCTGGAAGTGAGGGACTTTCAAGATATAATGGCCAAGATCCAAGACAATTATCAGATAAGAGCAAGCTGAATCAAAGTGTGCATGTCTATTTTTAAATGGCTACACATACCAAATAGGGGTTCTGGTTTCTGCTTGTTCTCTGGGTCATGAGTAAAACCCACTTGAACAGAGCCACTCCCTACTCCATTTCTGGAGAGAAGAAACAGATTTCCCCCCACCCAAATCTTAAGAATTACAATATATCCTACTGCTGGCAGCATTAACAGCATCCTCCTCTTTCTCCCAAAACTTCTCCAGGACCCACTTGGTGATAAGCAGAGCTCATCAGCTACTTAAAACAATAACGTTCCAAGGAAAACTGCCACAAAACATGCAAAATGTTTTTTTCAGTTTTACAGTCACAACTATGCAAGTGAGTCAAGAACTAAGGATGAGCTGCTGGGCTGTGAAAGGCACACATTTTTTGGGAGGAGGCTGTGAAGGGTGTAGATCATTCCAATATGCACCCTGAGAGCCAAAGGGCTGCAACAGGACAGCGAACTGCTCACACAGTTTCTTTTAAGTATCAAAATACAATGGGATTTAAGTGAAATTTGAACAAGTAAATAAAGAAACCCACTCCAGGATCTTACTCACATTCTTTCCAGATGTGCTTGTAATAAGAAACAGAGATACTAGGTGTGCCATTATAGCAAAATTTTGTTTTTGTTGCAATAGTCATGGATAGGGACATTAACTAACAGCCTCAGGATGCTGATGACCATAAGCCTATCACTGTTCTCCCAGTGCTTCCATACTTACATATTTTGACTGTTTCTAAACCAAAGTCTTTTAGCAATATCTGCTTTCAATCAGCAGCATGGGAAAGGAAAAAAAAAAAAAAAGGAAAGCTTTCATGAAACCTAACACAAGCATTTTGCTTTAATTAACAGAGGAAGTCAATGCCTTTGCCAATTCTAATGCCTGGTCATTAGTGCTGACTACAAATGTAAGAATTCTGTATCAAGCACAACCGTGGCTGTGGTTCCCAGTAGGTTAACTACAGCAGGAAAGCCAGCATGTAAAGTTCTTATAGCTACGCTACAGTTTGCAACTCCTCAGTTGTAGCAACCTGTTAACTGGTTCACTTCAGTGAACCCATCACAAACAAAAGAGCAATCCCCTAAAGTTTTTATTATTTTTTAAATCTGGGTTTTTTTCAGCATGATCTAACACTTTCAGCAGCAAAGAATGACGGCAGCAAGTGCAAGAGTTATAGAAGGACAGGAGCAAGAACTGCTTGAGCTGACTTATGGAGGAGAACACCTACCTGCAGCTGGGGGATCAGCCAGCTGCAGCACACGAATACAATGGCCATCAGATCACTTCACTGAAGAAAACTACAGAGCTGTACCTTAAAGGTACCCAGTTATCTCTGTTATTCAGAACTAGTCTAACTAGCACGCTAGCTGTGGCCTTCTGATATAGCTTGGCTCCACTTCCAGAAGCAACTGCTCCAGTAGCTTGCTGCCAAAGAAGGGCAATGGCTTACCTTCTTTTTCGCCCACCCTGTTTCCTCTGAAAGCCCACCCTTTCCTTTGGCACTTCCAGAAAGGACTATTTCAGTCTCCCAAGGTAGAAGGACTAACCAGGCTTTTTGCTCGATTTAAAGTCTCAGAGCAGCTGATAGAGGAGTCCAACAAGGATGACTGATGCGAAAAGATCAGTGGTGCAAACGTTTTTACAAACAGTGCCAAGACTGGGGAAGGGCAGAGGCACTTTCAACAACTCCCATTTTCTCCCCACACTAACGAGGCCACTTTGCCAGCATTTATTTCACTGATCTGTTCAAGACTAGCTTGAACATCTCTGTGCCATGGAGATGTAAGTTTTATTTATTAACAAAGTCTTTCAAGAAACCATGCACTGGCATAGAAAATATAGCAGTTTTTCAAAGGTGAGAATGGGAAAACAGACAAAATTTGTTGCCCTGCACTTGCTTGTATCTCACAATTATCTCTCAAAAGCCAAGAGACTGCTGGGTGTCCTCAGATTAGTTTGGGATAAACAAAGATGTCAAATACCACAAAGTCACATACCCCAAGCTGTCATCCTTAAAGCCACTGTTCTCAATCTGATGCCATATGCCCTTGCAATTAGCATTAAAAGATGTAAACCCATATTAATGCAGCAAAATGCAATTCTGGTGTACAGGTGAACAAAAGCCCCCAGGGAGGTTTTGCAGCATGCTTGAGGGGGTGTTAATGGCAAATTGTCAAGGGGCAAAAATACCAACTAAACACATCTCAGATCAATGATTACTAATACCAATTATTACTGAATCAACCAACTGATCTAGAACAAATAAGAGTACACAATCTTTTAGCTGTCATAAGACTAGAACGGCAGACAGATGAAGTATGATTCAACTTAAAGCCTGCTTCTACAGTTTAAATTTACATAAATTTGTGAAACAGTGGTATTTTTGTTAGCTTATACCAGAACATTTTGTGGTATGTGGCTGCAGCATTTAGAACCACTACAAAGAACCTTCAAGCGCAATTTACATCGAACTACAGCCTCTGTTACATAGGATTCCAGTTCTGTAGCAAGGATTTTTCAAAGCCTTAATCGCCTTGAAGTCACCATGTAACAGTTTAGATATTTAACCCATTGTATTGATTTATTTAATTAACCCTCATCAATATCTGTAAAGAAGCAGAGAGAGTCCTTGAACAATTGATTAAAAATACCAAGAATGACAAGTACATGTGGCCCTTGCTGCCATGGGCAACACACGGCCTGCAGTCTCCTCCAGATGTTGCAAGACTTGTCTCATCAGTTCTCTACAGAATTCATTTGATTTACACTCCAGAACAAGCAAGCAGAGAAGGCTGTATTTCAAAAATGCATAAGCCCCAAAGGCCTCACCCAACCAAGGAGCCATTTTGATAAACCCCCCCAAAACAAACAAAAAACTCCCCAAACCCATGCCCTATCTTAGCATGATGCAAACATCAGGATAAAGACACCTTTCTAATTACAGTAACTATATAATAACAGCTGCTCCAAGTGAAAGCTTAGGTTCACACTTCAAGGCATCATCTCAGCTCTCCAAAGCTAATGGGGAAATCATGGGCCTCAAGATTTCTTATGTGGTTTTTTTTTTCTTTTTCTATTAAGCACAAACTATTCACCATTATGAGTTAAGATGTGTGTGAACTTTAAAACATCTTAGAACAGAAAAGCTGAAAAGTCATTTTCTTGTACTTTTCAGACAAGGCATCTGTTCAGGTTTAGATGTAGGTCATGAATGCCGTGAGAAACTCAGGCCCAGAGTTTCTGGATTTTATTTATAACCCAAAAGATGCCTTAAGCATGAAGTCTATTTCCATGATTTGCAAGCCTTAAGGAAGTATTTCCGTTTATCTCTGGAGAAGAGTTGGCATTACAAGGAAGGAGGTAACCCTCTCTAACCTTCCATGCACACATCTATGAGCAGAGCTTCTTACACGTTTCAAAAAGCCATGTCAGAAGTTAACAACGTACAATAACAAGGTTCAAATGCAGCAAATTAGTTTGCCCTGCCCCTTACATAAAGTCTAGTGAATCTTTCAAAGATGAATTAAAAATGTTCAAGATTAAAAAAACCCAACAAACTAACTAAAATCTTATTTGGGAGAACTCAAACCTATTTTTTTTTAAAGGTAGGAATATAGTTCTCCATACTTTTACATAAAAAAACCCTCAAAACAATGAAGTTCATACAGAATGAATTCAAGAGTACAGAGTGAAGAGTTCATGTCTTTCTAACTTGTTTCTTCAGTATTAAGCAGTACTTTTAACAGTAAAGAGAAGAAAATAGGCTGTCACATCCCAATAATCCACTGAAGCAGCAAACTGTTCCGCAGTCCGTGCCCCCATAGTTATCATCAACTAGTGACATTACTATTTTATGCATTTGCATTTCCACTGCCACCTCTCTCTGATTGCAAAGTTAGCAGTCACACAGCACTTCCCAAATACTTGCAGCACAACTCTGGTTGAGAGCTGAGGAACTGCATCCAACAGCACAGGGCCACAGAGACTGGAAAATTACTTTTGTGTTTACACACAGGTTACATATTCTTAACTGAAGAGACAACTACCAGTTGAAGCAGTAACAGTAAAATCAAAGTAAACTCGCATCCTTTGACTCCCTGACTACACTTAACATAAGTACTTTACACCAAAGGTAGAAACGTTATTGGAAAAGCCCCATGGGACTTCAAACTGCTGACAGCATCTCTAAGAGGTATTTGCAATTTCTACACATAAACATCACAGCAATAGTCTTAATTAATGTCAGTTACAGCTGGAAACATAACACATATCATAGCCAGCTTCCTTCTACCACATAACACATCTTAGAAAAGTAAGAATTATGCAGGGTATAAAAGATGTTCTGAAATAGTTAAAACATAGTAGCTTTAAGAACACATCCAAATCTAAAACCAATGAACTGTGACTGTAGTTTTAATATGAATATCCAGGATTTTCACTGTTAGACTAAAGAAGGGATTTCATCTTTTATGATTTCCCCTCTCAGCATTTCATAAATCCACTGCCATCAGCACCTGCTTGTATAAGAATCACAGAGCAAAAGCAATAAATGATAAGTTTTTTTGGGTTGTTTTTGTTTTGTTTGTTTGTTTGTGGGTTTTTTTGTTGTTTTTGTTTGTTTGTTTTTTTAACAAAAGGGAAACTACTTCACTCACAGAAAAAGCTGGCAAGGGAAGAATGAGGCATGGTACAGCTCCTAAGAAAACCTACCTGCAGCTTTCAAAGGAAACATTTCTACAAAGTTTCCATTATCCCAGTATTCATTTTCTAAACCACTGAAGTGCAGCTTTTTAGCACACACACTTCAAGACAAGCTCAGTGGTTCTGCAACATCCATCTGACAGCAGGATCAAAAATCAGAGTCATCCAAGTGGCATATATAGATATATATACACATCTATATTATGAACACTGCCTACTTCACTGGCATTTGTGACTGTACATTCTTCTAACTGACAGAAGAGTAATTAACCTAAAACTGCAGTTTTCTCAAGCCACACTTCAACTTTCACATCAGTTAAGGAACAGTATACACAGCTAAACTGCCTCAAGACCAGGTGACAGCAGTCCTGGACTAATCCCACCTCTGACTCCTTTCTGTTCTGTTGAGGTGTATACCTTCTCAGATCCCCCACCTCTCCAGGGAAAGGCAAATAATTTCCCCTTATCTCAGACCAACTTACCATTGCACTCCCACCCCCAGCCAAGATCACCTGTGTTTACCTGAACAGATCTGGTTTGCCTTCTGCACCTGCAGGCACACTTCTAGAGCAGCAGCTACAGATGAACGCCAACACGGCCTGGGCACCAAAGCAGAGAAAGATGACCGAGGAAGAGACAGTCTGACACACACAGAGCCTGCAGCAAAGCTATATATGTGGGTTTTGCTGCTTCATAACAAATCTGGGAGAGCCTTGTGATGTATGGGCATTACACTTTCTCCAAACATTTTATCACCTTCTTCGTTAGAACAAGACACTTAAGCAATCATGGTCCCTCTGTCTATTACTTCCAAACAACAAGTAAAATGTGAAGCAGCTTACTGTAGGATGCAGAATCCTCAAATCTAACAGCTTCCTCCTCTCCTTTTCCTTTATTGATACTGTGACAAACTTACTGTGACACTACCCTCTGCATATGTTTTCCTCTGGGACTTGCTGTTAAGCCAAATGAACACAGTTATATAGGAAAATTTAATAACTCTTAACATCCTTAAAAGCAATTATGAACAACACTGCACAAGTTATGCAGCAGCATTTAGACCAAGGAGCAGCAGCTCCACATTTGGCAAGAGCCACGTGACATTGCATGCCTGTCAGGACATCCAGCAGCATCACACGAGCCCAGAATCCCAACACACACTCTGAAAGTATTGTGCAACAGTTTAGAAGGCCACTCAGCACACAAAGGGGAGGTATTATAAGTAGCTGCGAAGTTACTTGGAAAGTTAGTTAAGTTCCCTTCTTGTTGAGCGATGCCTTCCTCAGTTAGAACTGCCCATTCAACCTCTCCCCTGTGAATGGGGATTCACACAGTTCACCCAGCCTGCACCGAGACCTTTTGCCTTACACCCCAGCTGAATACTGCCAAGTTTTGGATGCAATTTTTAAACTAGGAAGAACTACAATGCACACAAATCGGCATTATTCAGTTCTACTCTAAATGTCTAAATCACTGCCTATCCATATACTATGTCCTATCTTTTTCTCAAAAAAAATTGTAGGAAAGTGTTGGGTTTTTTTAAAAGATTATTAGTGAAATAGTGGCCTGGCAATATCCCATTATCCCATCCTCTCTTTAAAAAAGGACATACTACAAAAAAATTGATGTGTTGATAAGAAGTAATCTACATGGTACACTGCCACCTTTTCCATAGGAACACACAACAGAAAGAAGTCCTTCTGGATCTAGATGGTTCTCTGAATGATACCTTGTATAAATCATCCAGCATCAGCCCGGTCACCCTAAATCTAAATCCTTCAGTCCCATCAGAAAAAACTTTGCTCTTTGTTTTGGAAACAGGTTTTTGTATTTGCTTCCCCCAGCGCCTCCGTGCCACGCCACACCCACCCACCCCACACCCACCCCTTCCTTTTTTTCAACAGAACCAGCACTTCAGAAAACATCAGAGAAGATACAGTGAGCTCTCAGAAATGACATGTGTTTGTCACTGGCTAATTCCTTTTCATCAACAGGCTAGTCTGAGGCCAATTGAAAGAGTTTTTACTGACTGGAAACAATGATTCACTCTTCCAGACAAGCAGCACCTCTTCATTAGAAGTAGGGATATAGATGCTGAAGGAAAACATGCAGTTGTTGAGCACTGTTGTGACATTCTACAAAACACAGTGAGAAATTCTCACCCCAGTTTCACAGTACACATTACATATGGCAGCTCTTTCTTGTCCACAACAAAGGAGGGGGAACCTTTCCATTGTCCAAAGTCTTTTGAAGATGGTAAGTCTCTCCTTTTAGCAACAGTATCTATCCTCCTCCTATAGCCCAAGGGTGAGATTTCCAATTGCGTAGGTCTGGGTTCAGCAAAACAAAACCTAGACAAAATGTATAGTCAAAATCCTTGAACCATAAACAGTAATGCAATACTACCTGCCTTCCAGGAAGTCATTTTATGCTCCCCTGTATACTTCAAAAGGCAACTGCTGCACATTCAACTATTCACATGCGCCAGAAGACCTTAGATTAATTACTTTTGCCTATACAAAACAGATATTTGTAAGAATATTTTCTAAGTGACAACTTGCAATGAATAGTCTATTATAATTCTTAAAAAGAGATCCCAAAATATTCATCACCATTACCCCATATTCATTCGTATTCAGTGAGTTCAAATGTTCAGTCATCAGATTACCTAAGGGGAGTCTTCCACTGGGTAAGACTGACTTTGAAAATCCAAACAGCTCGGACCCCTACCAGGGCCAGCCCTTAAGTTAACACCAAACATGCAGTCAGCAAACCAGAAAGTTCCACACAGGCATGCAAGCTGTACTACTAAGATTTCTCAAAGGAAAACACAGTCTTAGGTCAAGATAGAAACTTCTAAGACAATTCAAAGCAAGTGTCTTATCTGTCTCTTCCTTCTTCAAACCCTTCAAATCCTTTCCTGTTCTAGGGCTAGGTATTGCGCAGCACAAAATTTAAAGGTCTCATTACAGTCCTCCAGTCAGAATTTCTGTCCATACATCTTCTCTTCAGAAGACTATCTGTTTTACAATTAAGGAAATCCATGTGGCAGTTTCAGAGAAGAAATAACATGCACACTTGCCTTTGAAAAAGACTGTGGTTTTCTAAACAACTCTAGTATTGACACAAAGCTCAAAAATACAGTAAAGAAACTAGACAGCAATGAAAGAATCCATTACAATGTGGGTAAAAGTCTATTTCCAGCACAGACATCTACAAACATACACATTTCTAAAGAGAGCTATAACCAGCTTGTAGTTCGACAATGGGATGTGTAAAAGTCCCGTGAGCTATCTCACTCTGTCTGCTGGCCTGTGGGATTCTGCATATCCTCACATAAGTGACAAAGTTCTTGAGCTCAAGTAAGATAAGCAACTTACAGTAAGAACTCAGAGCAGAAAATCCCCTGGTTTAGGAGAAACCTTACTAAAGGTTATCATACAAAATGCCAATATGGGACATATACAACTTCAATAATGTTATTTCCCAGTGTCGACATGTAATTTATCCCCCTAATGACTCTACTGGCATTCACAGAATCACTTTGATCTGACCTAAAAATACAGACTACTGCTGAAAGGATAAACCACCCTCCCTTTCCCTACACTACAGTGCTGTTGCAGCAACTGAGCAGTATAGACCGTTTCACAGGAGGTTGGGTAGGAAGGATGGAAAGGAACAAAACAAACCAAAAAATAAGACTAAGCCATCTTTAGCTACATGATTTCCAAATCCCATCCCTGCAAGCTGGAGGCATACAGAGGCGTGAGCATCCCTTCCAGCCAGCTCTCTTACTAGCCTGAAGCAGCTGCAAAACCATGGCCTAAGGAAGCTGCACCAGGCACTGCAGACACAAGGCTGCTACAACCACCCCGCTTGGTAACTTCTGAGCCTGATGCCTCCTTCCAACCAAACCTGACTGAGCAGCTTGGTTCTTTTAGATAAGGAAGTTCCTACAAGTTTTGTGAAAATTGATGGTCACATAGAAAAGATATTTTATACTCTAACATTCAGCATTATTAGCTCTAGCATAAGCTTCCCAATTTGTTACTTGCCAGAGAACTAGGAAGATGAGAAAAAGAATGTAATGAAGGATGGAAACGCCTCATTTAGAATTTGGATCTTTTTCAGTATCAAGTTCAAGCAAACACAAGACAGATGTATTAAAAAGACAGCTTCCTTAGCATCACAGTGTATGAGGGACAGGGGGGGTGTGTTGGGGGGGGGGGGGGGGAAGATACCCAGGAGACACGTTGGAAAGCCACGTACCAAAACGCATATAATAAAAATATTGAATGAATCCAAGGGTAAAAAGGAGTTGGGTGAGAGACATAGTAAGCTAGGATTTTAAGCATTTTTCAACAATCCTCAGTGTTTGGCAAGGACCTTATTTTGTAGACTCTAATAAGCTCACTGACTATTTGACAAGATAGACACAAATGTTTTCGTAATAACTGAAACAGCAAGTTATTTTTCCTGTAGCTTATTACAGGTGTCATCACTTCAAAATAAACTGTAATTCATCAGCATTTTATTCCCCTTGAAGACTGTAAGATGAAAAGTATTGGGGCCCTGAGGCTCTGTGACATTAGATACCCCAAGGGAGATCTATTTTTTAAATATATAAAAAAGTTTTTGATAGAAAAATCAAAATCTATACATCAAAATCTACAGTTTTAGAGAACAAATTCCCACCTCTTTCTTGCTATCTTCTCCAAAAAGAGAAAATACAAGTTTTGCTTCACTAGAATCTAGATAGGTTTGAACAAGAATTTTATTACAACACTCACATACTTTATGTTCTGTAGAAGAATGCAAGTTTTAGCTATTAAAGCTATTAGTAAGACACAAAGATATCCAGTTGAAACATACAGGTAATAACTATTTTATTTTGTTCACTTCAGTAGTCTTCCAAAAGACTTTAGTAGTAGTCTAATCCATCAATAGGGCCTGAGAGGGGACAATCATTTCACAGTAGAAATGCTTATGTAAATACTTGCATAAGATAAAACACTGACCCAACCCAGAATCCTGACATACCTGTAGCAGCTTTGGAATGATTAACCTTGATGGGTAACTGGCATTAATAATACACAAAGCAGTGCAGGTTTTGACATTTTATTTGTTGCTCCTGCACCCACAGAAATTATGCTTCATCAACATCCAAGATCTTTCATTAACTGCTCACTGTCATCCCTGCTCTTTGCAGTCCTAACAGGTCAAACATCTTCCTCTCTCAAGTCCTAGTTTGACATCTGATGCAAGCCTACCTCTGCTAGCACAAGCAAAAGCCACCTCCTGCCTGCCTCGGGCTGTCAGGCCCACCCATACCATCCTCTCCCCTGGGGACAGCTTACACCACTGCCAATGCCAGAAAGTGGGCAAATCAAACTACAAGAAAATTAAGTGCTATACATATGGAAAATTACTTTCATGCACTGAATGATTTAATCTCATACCTAACATAAAAGCAAAATAACCAAAACTTAGACATGTATCGTCTTAAGAGGGAGAGCCTTACCCTAAAGGATGTAATTATTTTCAGAAACAATGATGACCCAAATGACATGGTAAACAACTTAGCCAGTCACATTATTTACCCTCAGATAAAAAGGTTTAATCAACTTATGTTCTCATGTTCTAATAAAAAGGGAAAATATTTGGAATAGAAACAGTATTTCTAAAGTGTTTAAGTACCTGACAAACATTTGCACATATATTTGGTTTATAGAGAATTCGGAGCTAAACTGACCAAACCCATTTTTTTTTGAGGGCAGCAAATGGCATCTACCACCTTGGATAGTTTGAATTAAAAAAAAAAAAAAGTATTACCTTCTGGATATACTGAATTAATTTCAGCTATGTTATCTCCCTTAATCACACTTTTATTTTAATACTCCACAACCTCAATCTATGTTTAAATATTGCTGATAGGTAGTAAAATGTTATTATTTCCATTCCACAAAATGGGAAGCTGCAGGCAACAGATTAAATGCTCACCAGAAAAACCTACGTTTAAGTGACCAAAGAAATGCAGTTATCTCCAACTGCTGACCAGCTCTACTGCCCTTAGGTCATGCTTCTTCTACCTCTTTGCTTGAATTTTTCTTTCATATCCACCCAGTAAATACCAGTACAGCATGCACCAGAGAACACACACTGAAAAGTCAAAATTCCAGAAATGTAATGTGTAGCAATGGTCAAATACTGAGAACCAACTTTTAGTAGTACAAGACAAAAATGTTTTAGAAGCCAAGAACAACACTAATACAGAACAGTATTGATTTTCTAATTGTCTCAAAACAAGGACTTAACAAGGACTTGCTAATTATAATAAAGTTAATCAAGACTAGACAAATCCAGTAAAAGCATTCTATAAAGACTGGTGCATTTGAGTCCTAAAGCTTATGCAGAGAAAACCTAAACCTAAAATGCCGCTACATCAGACCCAGCATATTTTAAAGTTGTTTAAATTCACCAGTTAAAAACTTTTTTTTGTTTTGGTTTTCCTGCCAAGTGTTATGCAGTGGAAAGACAACATAGAGTTATCTCCCCTTCTACTCAGTCCTATCAAGATGAATTTCATATGCGTATGGAGTTTTAAGATTTTTAGTCGAACCTAGCATTTATGGCACCTTTGCTCTAAGTCAGATATTAAAAGATTGTTCGTGCTACAGAACGCTGATGTGGCATAAAAGGAAAGCCACAGTCTTATCTTAGAAAGAATAGCGCTCTCTGTAGCAAGAAAAACACAGCTCTTATCTCCTCTGCAACACCTTATGTTACTGACTGGTAAAACCAGAATCAGATAGCTTTTTTTCCTGAATATTTGAGAGCACCTCCACACACAGATGTTTTGCATGTACTGGTGATTTTCAATCAAGAAAGTTTAGGCCTGGCTGCACCCACCCAAAAATCAAGAGAACTGCAATAAAAGAAAATAACTTGCTGTCATAAAACAGAGGAAGCAGAGCGTTTCAGGGGTTTCCTGTTGAGGAAAAAAACCTGCTTGAAGTACAGGGTAGCAAGCAATTAACCCAAGGTAACCTAAAAATCTGAGAGGCCCCATCTAACTATTAGCCAGTTAACAATTTAAGAGTCGACCAACGCACAGTCTTATCAAGACAAAGCCACTGTTAAAACTATTCTCATTGAACGCCTTGCTCTTCTGAACGTTCACACTGTGCCATGCCATTTAGATTTGTCAAGCCTTAGACGCTAAAACAGCCACAGGCACGTAGACTGGCAACGATCCCTTTGCCATCCGAGTTTTGCACCAGCCTAACAGCGAACCGCGAAACTAAACCGAAAGGACTGCCGAGCGTGTCGGCGGTGGGCACCCAGCCCGCGGGGGCAGGGCTGTGGGCTCAGCACGGGCTCGGGAACGAGGGGCTGGGGCATCATGTCCTCAGGTCCCCGCACCCTTCCTCCACCTCCTGCCCCCCGCGCTGCCCCGCGCGGAGCCTGGGGAAGGCCCTTCCCTGGCGGCACGGCACGGCTGCCCGGCCCCTCAAGGGGACGCGGGGCTTACGGACGGGACAAGGCGGCCGCTGCCCGCCTGCCCGCCGCCCGCGGCTAGGGGAGCGCAGCGCGGCCGGCCCGGCACCGGCGGGAGGGGCCGGCAGCGCCTGTGGCACCGCCGGCGCGGCCCGGCGGTCACCGGCTCCCCGCGGCCAGCCCGGGCCCTGCTCCGCTGCAGGGAAAGAGCGCGAACCCTCCCCGCCCCCCCGCGCGCCGGGCCCCCGCGCCGACCCCCGCACTCAC
Organism: Falco naumanni; assembly: GCF_017639655.2. Taxonomy (NCBI): domain Eukaryota; kingdom Metazoa; phylum Chordata; class Aves; order Falconiformes; family Falconidae; genus Falco; species Falco naumanni. The sequence goes on from NC_054056.1 coordinate 19,174,134, forward strand.
CCGGGCGCGATGACCTGCCCGGGCCGCGCACACAGCTCCCGCACCACGCCGGGCCGCTCCGCCTTCAGCTTGCGCTCGGGGCCGGCCCGCGGCGGGCGGGCGCTGGCGGCGCTGGGCGGCGGGGCGGCGGGGCGCGGGGCGGGCGGCAGCGGGGCGCACAGCGCCAGCACCGACCCGATCTGCACCGCCGCTCCCACCGACACCTTCCACTCCAGCAGCCGTAGCGGCCGCGGGCCCGGCGCTCGGATCTCCGTGACCAGCCCCGCCGGGCCCTCCGCGCCGGACCCGCCGCCACGCTCCGCCGGGCCCTCCATCGACCCGGACCCGGGGACGGGTCGCTATAGCAACGCCCGCTGGCCCGGCAGGGGGCCGCAGCCTGGCGCTGCCGCCGGGGGGGGGGGGGGGGGGTCGGGGGTGCCCCAATAGTCACCGGCGGCACCCACAGGCGGCGAGGTCACGGCCTATCTGCGCAGGCGCCGGGCGCTGAACTTCCGGCCGGCCTTAAAGGCACAGGCGCGCTCGGCGGAGCGGGGGCGGAGACCGGAGGGGGAGGTTGTCCCGCCGTTCCGCCGCGGGGGGTGGGGTGGGTGGGTGGGTGGGTGTGTGTGTGTGTGTAGGGGGCGGGGCGGGGCGGGGCGGGGCGGGGTGGGGCGGGACGGGACGGGACGGGGCGTGGCGTGGCGGGGCGGGGCGGGGTGGGGTGGTGGTAGTGGTGGGTCTATTGAGCGACCCTCCCGACTGCAGACACGCTTCCGCACCCACGCGCGAACTACGGCTCCCGGCAGGCAGCGCGGCCGCCGGGCCCCGCGCACCTCAGGCGGCGGGACGCGCGGGGCATGCTGGGTGCTGCAGTCCCCCTGCGCGGGGAGCATGGCGGCGCGGCTCTGCCCGAGCGGCTCGTTGGCGGCCCCGCGTTGCGCTCCGAGGCTTCCCCAGGCGGGAGACGGAGGGCGGTTTACTGCCCCCGGGCGGAGGCAACGTCCTCGGGCCTGCGGCCAGGTCCGGTGCCGGTGAGCCCTCACGGGGGCGGCCCCGCTGCTCCCTGCCCACAGGGAGCAGCCGGATTGTGCGTGCACCTCCCCCGCGGGAGCCCGTGAGCTGCTGCTCGCCCGCCGCAGCCCTCTTCAGGCACATGACGGGAGGCTCCGTGCCATGTGCCAGGCCCTGTGCAGCGTGCTGAGGAGCGACGGCCACTACAAGCATCCCCGGGAATGCTCAACTACTTAAGCATCCCTAGTACTTGTGTAGCAAGTACCACAGATGTTCGTGCCTCGGTGGCACTCCCAGGGTCAGTGTGACTGGACCCAAGGGCTCAGAGCAGCAGGCACATGGGGCTTCACAACAGCTCCTTCCCAGAGAGGGTTTGCCTTGCTAGCAGCCAGGATTTTGACAGGGAGAAGCCTGACAGCACACAGTCTGCAGGGAGTCTATAAACAGCAGGTTCTCCCGAGGTTTTTCCTCCTAGCATGTCAGTAGAGATACCTTAACACAAGAACAGCGTGGGCTGGTTGGGAATTTGGCCTGTAAGACAGTGCTGTGAACTTCATGATGGGATTGGGTTGGGAGGCAGCCACTATCGGCAGCAACCAGGGATAGGGAAATTCTTGAGTTGCCATGCATCTTTTACCAGGTTTTTTAACAGGCATAGTGACACACTGCATGTTCTAATAAGTTTTCTAGATCCCTTTCTCATACGATGAACTGAAGGAAGCCACTTTTTGGGAAGCCTCAAGGTTACATAGTAAAGGAGGCTGTTGACTGCCCTCCACTCATTTGCTGCAGAAGTTGAAAGGTATGTTATGAGTGAGACTAAGGAACCGCAAGAGGAATAGTTCAGTTTCATGGTGAAGGCATTTAGGCACTGCTTAGGAGAATGGTATTTACTTTCTTTCTGCTCCAGTGCTCTTGTGCAAGGCAAGTGTCTTCAGCCACAGTTTTAAGAAAGTGTGTGTGGGGGTACTCTGACCTGGAGTGTGTGTGGGGAAGGTAATGCTGCCTTGCCCTTATTGGAAGGATTCACTTGTAAGACATTTTGTTGTTTTAGCAGTTAACGGGGCTTGAAGAGTGGGGAATCTGTAGAAGGCCATACACTGAACAGTAGATTTTAAACTGAATACTGAATGTTAGCTACGTGAGCCCCAGCTGTTCTTCATATTTTGACTAGAAGCCTTAGTTCTCATGTTCCCTAGTTCCCTATTATTCCCAATAACATTCTTTTAATGTTGCTGTGTGCATGCGGTAAAGCTACATCATAAAAAGTGAGTCGTTACCTTTTATAGTATTCCTTCCTTTACAAGGCTGCACCATTCTCAGCAGTGAGACTGATAGTGCATCTCTGCTACATATGTTGCTCTGTTTGTTCTTTCTTGATCTGAAATAAAAATAATCAGCATCAAAGAAACCTGTCCATGTCCTTTTGCACGTGAAAACTGAAGTTTGCACCACCAGTGACTGCTGATGAGGCAGCTCCATGGAGCTCCACCAGGAAGTGCTGACTTCCAGCATTTCTCTTCAACTCTCATCTGGCCAGTACTTTTAGCTCACACCCAGGCTTCTTTCTTTTGCAGGGTGGATTGATAATGTTCTGTTCAGGGACAGCAGGCTGAGGCCTCCCTCAGGACTGCAAAGGGAAAGAGATAGCCTCAAAGACCACGAGAATTCATCAGGAATTGGCCCCAGGACTGACCCCCGGTCAAACTGCTGGTGAGTGGGTAATGACTGGCAGGACACTGTAGCGTAACATGAAGCACCAGGAACTGACTTTATATTCATGCAGTATCTTGCACTCCCCCTCCCTCCCCCACCCTGATTTCTGCCATAGGGAATAACTTCTTTAAGGAAACCAGAAGACTTCAGATTTTCTCCAGATTCCCTGAGTGTAATCTTGCCCTTTGTTTCAAGAGTAACTCAGTTAAACAAACTATATTTGTTGGTACTGAACATCTCCTTACTGTATGTGGAGGTGATAGTCTTGGCAGCAGAGCTGAGTCATGTCAAAAAATGATGTGGCTTTGTTTGCCCTACAGATATCTCAGACTGATGGTTACTCCATTTCCCTTTTGCCTGCTAATCCCTCTCACCCAAAGGTGTACATTTAAGGTCATGCAGCCTTCTGAACACTTCTTCTGAAAGCTGAAGGCTGAACACAGCCTTCTGCCATTTTCTTGAAAGCTGGCCTACCACACAGCTTTTATATCTTTCAGTGTCTTATCTGTCCTACCAGACCTTGCTAGATGGACAGGGACAGACAACACTTGATCCCTCACTGGCAGGTTTGATGCATCTAAGAACTGAGTGACTTAAGCCTGACACTGCAGGGCCGCGCAGGGCTGGAACTGGCATGTTACAAGTGAGGGATGAAGCGGGAAGAGCTCACCTCACCCCACCAACCTGGACATGTTAACTTCTTTCTCTGGAACAAACTGTGCTGCAGCTTGTACTGCAGATCTCAGAAACCTCTGCAGCCCCTCCTTCCGCAGAAAAGATTTTGTGATTTTCTCTCCACCTGTAATTGTGCAGATGAAAAGTTTGGCTGGGAGGATAACAACAGAAATCTACATAATAATTATTATTGTTTCTGGTTACTTTGATTGCACTGAGACAGAGCTTTACAAAATAATTGCACCAGTCAGTCCTAGGTAGGTGCAAGGGAAAATCCCTGAGATGGTGTGTGATGAGAACATTAGGGGAAGAATCTGTAATTCTCTTAAGTAACTGTAGTTCTGAGGAACACACTGTGTTAAAACGGTTGACTTCATGTCTGGTTATGCCAGATGGCTTCCATCAAGAGGCAGATGTTTTCCCCAGTCTTCCCCTCAAAAAGGACATCAGAATTTAACCACGCCTTTGTATTCAAATACGTAGCATGAACAAAAGCATATGCTGTAGATACCAACTTCGTATAACTGCTGAGTGAAAGCACTGGGGTGGTAGATACAGCCTTGCGGGGAAGCGTTTCTTGAAAGTGGTAAATTTTTAAAAACACATGCATTCAGTACAGCTGACTTCCAAGAAGATAAAGGAGATAATCTGCAGTTTATTTACTTGAGGTTGAAACATGTTTAGCTAAAACTTCTTTTAAAATAAAATACACATTACCCTGCTTTGGGTGCTTCAGCTGTAATGAAGATGCAAAATGCATCATATGATGCTCCTAAAGGTGACTTGGCTGAGCATTTCCCTATTCAGGCTGATGACTGATGCTGTAAGCCTGTCACAGCGTACTTAATCCACACTAATACCTGCTCCATGCTAATTTTCAGAAGGCTGTAGAGCACAAGGTGGCCAGCCTCCTAAAATCTACCGGCAGCTTACAGACATCTGCAAATGGGCAAGAGTGAAGCACGTGCTGTATGCCTCGGTGCTCCCAGGAGAGCTGCAGGGTGGTTTGCAGGCAGGGGGTGACAGCAGCTCAGCAGCCACCCACAGACCCTGCCCCAGCGCAGGGCCTGGGCGTGCGGGGGGCTGCACAGTGTCGCTCTCGCTTTCCCCCGTGGCTGGGGGTTTGAGTGGCCCAGCCACCCCGGTGCTAAACAGCCCTGGTGCCAACAGGCTGATGTAATGCTGTTATGAGAGCTGTATCTGAACTACTCAGAAGTGATGCAGAAGTTGTTCAAAAGTCACAGATTGGCCCGTCCCTATGGCAGGGAGTTTCTTGCTATTTATATATAATTGCTCAGGGCAAGAAGTCTGCGGGCGGTATCATGTTTAAATATTACAACAAAATATGGAGACATTCAAAAGCCCTTCCGGCTCTTCCATTGCCCAGACACCTCATTGGATCCACTGTGATAACCAGTGGCAGGTTTCACTTGGGGAAGCGAAATAACCTCATCCTGTAGTTTTGAGTGTTTGCAGTGGGAAGAGAAGCTCTACCCCCCTCAAACGCCATCAGGACTTGCCATCAGAAACTGGAGCAGCTTTTGCTGTACGTGAGTGCCCCATGTGAAAGAGGTTCGGGTAGTTTCCATCGTGGCAATCCTTTCCTGTTTCTAGACTCTGGACTTCTCAGCCAAGGACCTTCTGCCAGGGTTTCTGCTGGCTTTTACAGAAGCAGCTCCAGGAATGACTTTAACACACGGAATACAATAAAATGTGCATCTGGGGCTTGATTCCACTCGCACTGAGCTATCACCAATGTTGTCAATTGCCTTCAAAAAGAGGCGATGCAAATTCTTAGCACCACAATAATCAGTTAGCAGTTTAAACTATGGTCACCAACTTGTACATCACCTGGCTTCCTGCATTTGAAAATGCAATCTTCATGCTCTGTTAGCAGAGGATCTTTCTTTCCCCAGCAAGTATCTTTGGCAAAGCTCTGTGCTGCTCAGTGGAAATATAGCAGAGACTGTTTTAGCTTCTCGATTTTTTTTTCTTGGGCAACCTGAAAGAAAAGGATATAAAAAAGAAATAATTTCTGAAAGTTAGTTACATTTTCCCCATAGCTCCCTCTCTAGGAGTGGGGTTAGTTTTGCACTGACGGATTCTGCACAGGTGTATTTTCAGCAACGCAAATACTTTTGCATGGACACTTTTCTGTACAGCAGCACATGAACTGGCTCACACTGGACCAACTGCATAAGGGGTTACCACAAGCACACCCCGTAAATGGGGCTGGCTACCCATACATAACCCAGCATAGACACAGCCTTGAAAACCCTACAGGTAGTTGTCCTTACTCATAAATTAAACCTTATTTACTGTGTTGGGGCTACTCCCATGGCATCTTCACAGTCACGCTTCGCATCTTGAAGCCCACATAGTTTTGAAATGCATGACTCGGAAGCATGAATCAACACTTCTCCCTTTGCCTAGCAGGGATGCGTACAACTTAACATCCCTTCCCTCCTCTGCAGAAGGAAAGCGTGTCTAAACACATTCATTTCAGAAGGGAAGCTGATGACAGAGATTCCTGTGCCATCACAACAGAAGTTAATTCAAACTCTAGACGGGGCTGTCGACCAGCCAGGATGAGCAATTTTTATAACTGAAGCTGTTTGTCTCTGCAGAACTTCAGAGCAGTGGTTTCCAGCTGCAGGGGCTGGTGAGTCCATGGGTGGCAATTAAGAAAGACACTTTGCTGTCTAGTAATCTACAGATGGGAAACTTCTTTTCCCTCACCTCCACTGCAAAATGCATAGATGAAAACCAGCAAACAGCTGAACAGCCCCGCCATAATCAAACGTGTGCTCTTCTTACTGGACTTGTGTGAAAAGATTATTCAGACCACAACTTTCTGCCCTTCCCTTCTCTTTTACCCTTCTTCTCCCCACTGCCATGAGGGTCCAGCCCAGGGAAAAAAATGGGGGTGTTGGATGGCCTTTGGTGACAGTCTGGGCAGGCGGCACTGTGCATGTCCCTGCTGGGTGCAGAGCCCCGCTGCTCCCCTAACCTGGTGAGGCCTGCGTTCCTCTATGGTCTTCGTCAGGCAGAGTGCCCCATGGTCCCTAAGGAGAAATTGTGGTGCAAATACAGAGTATGATAGCTTTTATTTAAATGTGAAAAAAATACATACTTAGAATAATGCGGGAAAACCCACTCAGCTGGGAAACTAAAAGTGTGTTGGTCCATCTGCACAGGCACGGGATGTAACAGGTGAGATTCAAAGTTCAGAAGATAATTTAAAGTGATACTTTCCTGCTTATGGTGCATCAGGAAAAGTTCAGAAAATCAAGTAGGAATGTAGGGGGGAAAGGAGGAAGCTGTCAGCAGTGATTTTTAATCAAAGAGAAAAATCTTAGCACTGCAACGAACATAGGCAGAATCAAAAGTGATCAAGAATGGAGCTGCTGATAGAAGTGATAACAAAAAAAAATTATTTGGTCTGGTGCCTTGCTGAGGAAAGATATGCCTGGAGACAGAAATCATTAGCAGGTGAGAACAGGGTGAGGCAAGCATCATTATTTTTATGAGAGCAGGGATGAAAACAAGTACATCTGAAGCGGAAGAGGGAAGATGGTACAACCACATCAATGATCAAAGAAGACATACCATACCTGTGTTTGTGTGAGATATGAGCATGGTAGCTTCATAAGCTGATCTTAGAAACCATAAATCATGTCAGTAGTGTTAGCCGTGAGCATCTGAACTGGTGAAAGTGGCGTTCACATCACTAAGCAGAAACAATATGGGTGTCTGCAAAACTGAGAGCTAAATCCTTTTTCTCCTTTTACTTTATCTGAAAACTTGCTGTATAGGTGGTGCTGAGATTTTTCTTTTCCATTATTCCAGGAATATTTGGGGGGAGAGACATTTTTATATTCTGTTCTCATAAAGGCGAAGTTTGTACTCGCCCTGATGCTGCTGATGGGCAGTTTTAAAGCAAAGGAGAAAACCTCTTAACAATGACCCATGAAGGGGACTCAGCCAGCATCCTCTCTGCTCCGGGTGCCGGCTTCTTACGGCTTTTGATGCAGCCGGCAGGTGAGAGGCCAGCGCTCAGCTGGCACACTCCTGGCATATGGAGCCAGTGACCAGAGCAGTCCCCCGAAGGAGAGGCAGTAAGAACTCAGAAGCCACAGCACACTGGGGTACAGCCATCACTGGGTGTTGGACACATCTGTGTATTGTATGTGTCTCGGTTTGACAAAAATGCTTCTGTCTTAGAAATGCAAGTGAATAGGGTATGTGTCTGGGGAGCAATGTTCGGTGTACTAAACGCACATTTTTATAGTAGCAAAATCATAACCTAGTAGAGAAACAAGCTTCAGGTGTGACAGCACAAATCAGAACCATCCTTATGCAGAATTCACTTACGACCAAGACTTTCTGATAAACATCTTACTTTTCAACTGCGTGTTTTGCACACTGCTTGCATGAGATCTCTTTTCTCTCTTTCCCTCGTTGGCTGACTTCGTGCCCTTTTGGCTTGTCCCTTTTTTCTTTTTAAGCCTAGTGGTGATTCACTGGAAAAAAATCCATTTAGCCCGTGCGCAGGAATTTATGACCTATTTACAAGTGAACTTCACTGTACTGCCCGTCGGCCAGTCAGCCCCCGAGGTACCCCCAGAGCGCCTTTTAGAAGCCGGGTGACCTCCGCCGCGGGTCCCGGGAGCTCCCCCCAGCCTGCCCGTGTCACCCCTGCCCCTCCGCGCTGCGGGTGCGCCTCGCCGGTCGCTCCGGAGCACGTTCTCCGGGAGGGACCCGTGTGCCTGCGGACGGGCTGCGTGTCCCCAGGGCTCTGAGAAGTCGCTGCGCTGCGGGAGGAACAGTGAGGAGTAACAGCAGCGGAGGGTCGCACCGTGCCCGCTGGGGTGGCCCCAGCCGGTCCGGTCCTGCGCCGATGCTGCTGCGTCCCCGGCGCCGCTCCCGGGGACACCCGCGCCCACGGGGACACCCGCGCCCACGGGCCGGGCCACCCGGCGCGTCCCCGCACCCGCCACAGGGTGGCGCTGCGAGATCTTCATGTCAGCCCCGGTGCCAATGCCTGTGTACGTGCCTGTGCGTGTGACAGCGTCGTTAGGCAGCAAATTAAAACCAGTAGTGCTTTTTTCCATTTTGAAAACAAAGATATAGTAGTCTCCTTTCAAACAGGGCTGGAGTATGGAAACACGGAACCGAGAAGAAAACAGTGCTGCTGCTGCTGCTGCTGCTGCATGTGAGGTGCTGCCATAAATGCCACATTTCAGGAATGCACCCCAGCTTTGTTCCTATGCTGACTATACATTTAACTAATTTACATACACATATACACCCTCCAGTATACAACTTATATTGCAAAGATCATTTAGAATATGTATTCTAAGTGCCTTTTGAATTCAGAGTTCCTAACAGCCCAGCTCTGGCCAGTGCGCTAAGGCACATCCCTACTGGTGTGTCCCAAAGCACGCTCTGCCGGCAGGGCCATGAGGCTGCCAGGTTAGTGCAGCCTTCCTATGCTGTCTCCAGCTCCACATTTCCATTTTCTTTTGGTGAAGCAAATCAGGGAATTTTCTTTGTGTGAAAATGTACCTAGCAAAACCAAACAGTCGGCATTTAACCTGGTTAGCCCCCTGCCTGACTTGCAGCTTGGGTGCCAGTGCCGGCAGGGGAGTAGCAGGGAGCCTGGCATCAGCGTCCCAGCTGTACCTCATGCCCAACTGGTTCGTGCAGTGGCAGAGCAGAAGAAGCTTTCAGACTTGGCCTCCACTAGTTGTTGGTTCAACTGGCTCACTTGCCCTTGCAAGTGCTATTTTCTGGTTTGGTGCTGACAGTGAAATGCTGATGGCATAGCTTGCTCGGCGACATTTTTGTCGGGATGCAACACAGCGAAGTATCATCAGGGCTGTATTAATGCCAGGGGCGATGCAGGATCTAAACAACGCATCCTGCTTTGAACTGCTGCTGAAACACACCCCCACACTCAACTCCTTACTGGTACGCGTGCTGGTGAGTTGCACTGACTGCACGGCTGGGTCTCTACAAAAGGGCTGCACAGGTGAGCTCCCGGCAACTGAATGCTGTATTGCCAACTGTGACAATGTCACAGCTACTGTGTTTATACAAGAACCCTTTTTGTCACTAAAGAACTTCACAGTTCCATGGAAGAGTTGAGAATATGAACTCTCTGGCTCAAAAACACAAAGACACATTTAGTTTGTAAATCCATTTTCTCCAGGATAACACTTTGAATGCTGGGGACCTGCTTTATGACTTTTTTATGATCCTTGGGACTGGCAGCCCTGTTGTTCCTTCCCTTAACGCACCACCGCTGTGGCTGAGCGAGGCAGGGGCTCCGGGTTTGAATGCGGAGAAGCGCCTGGGCATGTGCCGCTCCAGGCTCTGCCGCTCCTGCTCTCATCACGCCTAAGCTCCAAGAGTCGGAACCGGGGCACAGGTAACCTTCACCCATTTGCTCAGGCTGCTGCTGGGGACAGATAGTTTGGCAAACAAAAGCCAAAGGTCCTTCAGGTAGCCGCTATCTGTCAGTGTTGCTACTTCTTTCAGGCTTATGTGTCTGTGTTGAGTAGTCCCAGTAGCCCACTGCCAGGTAAACAAACGGCACAGTGCAGCAGTGCTGCTCGCCGCCTAATAAAGGCTCCACATAAAAATGGTGCAGCACGGGCTCTCTCCCCTTCCCCACAGAGGGCAGTTTTATGTTTCAGATATGATCTGGTACAGAACCAGTCTGTACGTAGCGGGAGTCTGCGCTGGAAGACTTAATGGAGGAAAAATGCATTTTCCGTGGCTGGTAGCAGCCACAGTCACAGCTACATCCGAAAGCGGTGTTACTGTAACACTGCCAGTCTCACACTTCAGCCCCTATCAGTAATATTTCTGAAACCTGGTACTTTTCCTTCCCAGGGTAACTTCAGGTAAATGCTCTTTTTGCCTAAAAATAATATTTTGCTTGTTTTTTGGGACATACCTTTTTCTCCATCTCTTCTAATGGTGTAGTAATAACTGAAAAGTGGACAGAAATGCCTTTTTAGTGGGCTGCATTCCTGTGAGATGTGGCTACACTCTACATCGTCTAAGTAGGACTAAGAAAAAACATCTACCCCTTCACTCTAAACTATACGGAAGCTTTTCCCTTCTTTTCCAGACATGATATAATGTGGGTTGTCTTCTTTGTACATAGAAAACAGTAACACATAGTCATAAAGAGTACGTGTGTGTGCAACTGCATTAACCCTTCAAAATCAAACCTTTGGTGCTACTGCTAATACTCTCACATGTTTTGAGATGCAGTGCAGCGAAACAGAGACGCTGTGAGATCCCAACTGCACAGACCCCGAGCGTGTCACATGCCTGTAAGGAATTAAGCTTCATGAAAGCCCCGTGGCACAGGGAAGTATTTTGCTTCCCGATGGAGATGGTACATATTTCCATAGCAGGCAGCAGCAGGGCCTGCTGCAGCGGCAGGGCAAGCGGGGAAGCGGGGGGCTCTGCAGCCTGTGACCCACAGTGTGAGCACCCGCTGCCGCAGGCTGGTGTGGGTATGGGGTGTGTGTGGGACGTGTGTGGGGAGCAGGGGGTGTGGGGCGTGTGGGAGCGGGGGTTGTGCATGGGGAGTGGGGGGTGTGGGGGGTGCGTGGGGAGCAGGGGGTGTGGGGAGTGTGGGGAGTGGGGGGTGTGGGGAGTGGGGGGGAGTGGGGGGTGTGGGGAGCGGGGAGGCAGGGCGTGGGGCAGCCTCCCTGCAAGTCACCGTTGGGTGGGGAGTCCCACTGGGCTTCTCACCTCACAAGCCCGTGTAGAAGCGGTTGTTCTTCTGGACAGTTTGCAATGTGAGAGGCCAGAGCAGCAGCGTGGCGGGGGCCTGGCGTGCAGCTGTCAGGAGCACAGACCGGCCGATGGCACCTGCCCCCTGGGTCAGAAGGTGCAGGCACTGATGGAGACAGACCACAACCGTGGGCAAACACTACCTGTGCCTCTGATGCCTTTAATTACTCGAGCTGGAGCTGGGCTGTCCCCCTTTGGAAGGCACCGCTTTGCAGGCATGTGCATCCCTGTGCGTACACTTCCAGTGCCTCTCTCCACACGCTGTCCTTAGGCAGGGGCAGTTTGGGGCTGAAGAGGGGAGGGGAAGAGATGGTCAGGACCAGAACCAAAAATATGTGCAGGGAAGAGGAAGATGGGAAGGAGGAAGAAAGAGAAGGGAGGAGGGCAGGAAACACAGAGAGCACAGAGACTTGAGACACCGGCAGAGGATCTACAGGGGTGGGAGAGGGTCTTGAAAAGCAACAATAATCAAAGAGCAACAGACCAAGTGGTTTTGCCTGTATACAAGCACATGCTCACACGTATGTCAGAATTGACAGAAAGTGGGTATTAGGAGGAGGAGGAGGGAGGCTATCTCACGTTGGCAGAGGGCGTTAAGCCATCTGTGGCTCTCGTGGCTACAAGAAGGCTCCCAATGCCTCCTGCTCTGCACCCAGTGGGAGCCCTGCGGCTCTGGAGGTGCCCGCAGCTGCTCTCCCAGAGCATCCCGCAGTAGCAGCAAGGATGCTGAGCAGCAGGGCAGGCAGCCAGGGTCTATGTGGCCACTGGTGAGCAGGCAGCTCCAGCTGTGCATCGGCGGGAGCTGGGCAGAGCTGAGAATAAAACTCAGATTTCCTGCACCTCGGGTCTATCCACGAGGCCGTCACTTCCCCACGCACTGATCTGACATTACAGAACGTATGGCAATGCAAAGCCACAAAAAAACTAAATTAAGAGAGTAGTGGGCGTTTGACTCGCATGCAATGTTTCCCTTTCACTGCAAATTTCTCATTTACTGTTATTTTTGCATAGGCCCGTGTGACTGAATTCCCATAAAGTGGTCTCCCACACCTTGGGCAGTTATTTATTAGAGCAAGAAGCAGTCACTGGCCCGATCTGTGCCTGGAAATTAGAGAGAGAGACACAGACCAGGCATCTGAGAAAGATACTGCAGGGAAGGGATATATGAACCACTCTGGCACAATTCAGTTGTTAGGCAAATGATTAAAGCTAAAAAGGAGGAAAAATGAACTGCTTCCCTGGTTGTATATATAAGCTGGACATTTGCAGAGAGTGAGCAAGTGGAGTGGTTATCAACAATAAAGGAGTAATAAAAAGATAAGATCTTTGCATTCCAATTAAAAGAAAAATCATTGCAACAGGATCAGATGTTTTCCCTGGCAAAGACGCAAAGAATTTCTCTCCAGGAAAGAGACAAATACCTACCTCTTCCCTTTTATCAAGTACTAACCCGCCGGCCTCTGATGGTAACAGGCAGAGAACCAGCACAGGGATTTCTGTTGCAGATGGGAAAGCGCTTCCCCCTACCCCTGTTCAAATCCGAAGAAAGATTGGACCGATGAATCAATGGGGTGGAGGGAAACCAAGCTATTAGGAGATTAACATCAGGAGAGACTTTAGAGCAAGATGTCTTTTCTGATGGAACTGTGTAAGAAATTAAAGAAACAAGTATCAGCTTTGCTTCCCCTTCCTGCCACCCCCACATTAGCCACATCTTTGCAAAACACACCATGCAGCAGGTACTGATTCAGTGGCAAGGCTTACTTCTGCGATAAAGATTTTTCTGACTGTGACTTTCAAAGCTCCAAACAATGGAAAAGAAGTATCAGATGAAAAGATCCAATGACAATTCTGCAATAAGCAATGCTGAGGTGACATACGTGCAAATACTTGTCGATGGAACAAAAGTAGTTTTGCCTTTTCTGTGCTGTTGTTTTCAAGATTGTTCCAAAGTAACCAGAGTGATGCCTAATGGTTAAGCACACGATTTACTGAAGACCTTTCAGAGGCCACATTCGAGCTTGTCTTCTCTCTGTCAGTGCCAGGCAGGTAGAAAGGTAATCAGAGAGAAAGTTGGTTTCACTGACTAACCTGAAGGATGGAGATTGCTGCTGATTACAAAGTCAGGAAATGTCCTTGATTCAGCTCCTCAGGAAGCCTGCTAACTGCTCAGCCAAAATTTCAGAAATAATTCGAAAAATAGAAGCGCTTCTTAATTTACTGTCAAGTATAGTTCTTAAATCTGATTGTTGCATGAAAATTGTCAAATATGTTTTCAGTGGATGATTAAGTTTTTAATTTTGTTATGTGTGCAGTGTAGACCTGAAAAGGGTAACTGCTTATCATGGAAAACGTAGACTGTAGCTGAAGAAGAGAATGCCTGAAAACGTAAGGAAACATGCCTGAAAATATAAGGAAATGAAACATGTCAGCCAGCATATTCAAGCCAAAGTTATTTCATTTGAATCTGGCACAGTGTTACCTCTTAGGAAATGCAGTACAGTGACTCGGTTTCCCAATTCTCTTCCATAAACAAGTTTCCCAGTCCGGCTTCACCCCTGCCGTGCTGGGGCAGCCATGCTGGTGCCGGTCCGCTGTGCCGTGCTGGGGGAGGCGATGAGGGGGTTGCTCCTGCTCTGGCAGGTTCGGCTTGGCGCCTGTGATGAGATGCTGCAGTCGCATTTATAGATCACAGTTTTGAAGTTATCGCTCCTCTGCTGAAAGATGTCAGTTTTCCAGTGGGAAATCCATTCTCCAAATTTTCTGACTAGAACTTATGTTTATCAGTCTCCTAATTCCAAAACCTCTTCTCCAGCACTTCCTTTCCTTTGACAATTCACTAATAGCTTCATTCCCTTCCCTATCATTGGCTCATCTTTCTTCTTATGTGCAAGCGTAGATCAGCTGAAACATGTATATCTCTTGTCTCCTTCCAACAGCAATCTGATTCTTTACATTAACCTTAAATTTCAAACATATTGAGGAGAAAAGTAAGAGGCTTTTGTACCTGTCATTTGTTTTAGTACTTGACTCTAAAGCAAAATTCGTTACACTCCCCCACTTTTATGTTTTAGGTACATTATAAACAATGTTTTAACAGCATTTGGCAGAACACAATGAGCCAGTGAACAGATCTTCATGATAAATATCCACAGGTTCAAACCTGCAAGCAGTGGGCTGAATTATTGTCTACACCTATTGCATATGTTAAGTATGATGTCTTGGAAGTACTTCAGCAAGTTTCTAATTCTTAGTGGACTTATTCTGTAATCATGGGGGAAAAAAGTACACACAAAAATACATATACATATATATAAATAAAATCCAGCTGTTGTTCCAGACAAAGATTCCTCATGTAGGTACACAAGTGGTGTCTTACACTCACTCCCTGTGGTCAGTGAGTATGATGAATACATCCTTAGTAGCAAGATGACAGTTACTTCCTCATGCCAGGGGAATACCCAGAACAGCATTAATAGATGTCAGTTGCAGGAAAATTGTCTGACCCATTGAACCTTTATTTTTTGCCGAATAGATAGTAGCTATTTGTTTAAACATTTTTAATGTTGCATATATTTCATGAGGTCTGTATGTTAAAAAGCGGGTTTCCAGTACTGCGCAAAGCATTTGTCTAAGTGACCTTTTCTCAGTTATTAAGAGTTCAGGGAATGCCAAGACCCACCTTAAAACAGGCCAACAGCTGAGCTTCTCATGGGTACCTGCTGACCTCGGCATTCCTAATCTAGCCCTGACTTGGAGCCCTTAGAGCCTGACAGCCTCTGAGAGGAGGTACCTGAGCGTGAACCCTCCCTGCCACACTGTTTCATGCCTTTGGCCTAGGACAGGGCGTTGGACTTGGTCTCTTGTGTTCCATGTGACTGCCTGAGCGACCAGGCTGCTGGCTAATATGGGATAGATCTCTCATCGTCTCCTGTGAGGAGTGCTCCACTTAATATCAATAATTAAGTACTTATTTGAGAAGGTATTTGAACTCTGAACTCTGCTGTATTTCCCAACTAATGGGCTAGAGTCAGGGTGTCGTCTCTCTCCCAGCTCTCTTCCCTCCACTTCCATTTCTAGACCAGTAGTAGTTAATAATTTATATGAAATGGAACATTTCCAACAGTAAAGATGGAAAGAAACCGACCCCTTGGTACCTATATCACCCCCAAGTTATGCCACTAAAGAGAGATTTGGGAGAAAGTGTTTGGAAGCAAGAACTATCTTTAGACAGACAAGAGTTTGGATCCACAAAAATTTTTGATCGAGTTGAACATAATACTTTATGGGTCTAATCTTTATCTGCTCTTCCCCATATGGTGAAATTTGGGGAAAATGAGAGAGCCTGAACCATAAGAAAACCTGTTAAAAAATATTACCACAAAAATGCAATACTGAGACACATACTGCAACTCTGTTGACTTTACACTGTCTTTGAAAGATATTACTAGATCTGCTTCCTTTCGTTCAATTTAAATGTTATATTCCCCTGGTTATTTTTGTTAACTGTGTTTCCCTAATTTTGCTTTTAAATATTAAAAGGTTAAGGTTTCCTTTTTCTGCTTCCCTCCCCCTACCTTTTCTGGTCTAGCATAAATGCCAGCAGGAGAAAATGCACTCTCAGACTTAACTCATCCACTCGCTTTAAATATTCTGCACTAAATTAAGTACAGAAACAGATACATGGTGCTCTGGAAATATGGCTTTAACCAAGAGAATTGTGATAGCTCAGGAAGCTGTGCACTGACAATCAGCAAGAGCTCTATCCTGATGAGTAACGGGGGAGATTTGTCATTGTCTTCTCCCCCTGAAGTATTTACAGATGAACTCTACATTCAGAACCAATTAGGCATCATATACTTTTGCACACAGGCATATTTTCCTGAAAAATATGGGAAGAACAAACTATTGAGTTTAAAAAAAGAGAAGTTCAGATCAATCACACTTATTTTCATCTTGCTTTAAATGTGCTGTTTCCTTTTTCTCTTTAAATAGTTTTCTGTGTGGTTGCTGAAATGTCTTTGTAAGAGAAGTTACAATACTCAGACAAGGAAAGTCCCTGGTGGTTTTTAAACACCATTTTTATTGAGATTTCTTAATTAAAAAAAGAAAGACCTAATAAGCACATCAGTCATAGAAAACCCATATCATCGTGACTACTGTTTAAGTTTTATGAAGAGTAACTGAAAGGACATCTATGTCACAGGTTAGTCTACAGAGATGTTTAAGTGGTTTGGGAAGGTACATTCTAAAGAAAACATTTTTATATGCAGAAGAGTTAGGTCTGAAACTGTTCACCAGACAAGAAGATTAGCCATGCAGATGATTATTTAGGTGTGTGGTTTTGCATGGTTTAATGTGCGCAGTAATCTTGGGAAACGAAGATACACACATAAGCCAGCAAATACATGGATTATCTGCAACAAACATAGGCTTTTCTTCCAAATATTTTCCCCTGGAATGTTAATTTTCTCTAAAAAATCTCCTAATGACAAAAACTGACAGCTCTGAGGACTGACTGTTTGTCTTTGCCCAGTACAGGTAGGTACAACACAGATAATGCTATTCGACAATCTCTCTGTATCACCATCTAATTTTCTCAAGAATTTCTGACAGACCCTTGAAAAACACTTTGGAAGAACCAGAAAAGAGATTTTTCCTAGGAAATGCCTTCACAGTGTTGCACCAAAACCTCCACAGTGTTGGCGAGTTGCTCCAGGCGTGAGTGCTGGTAGGAGGTGTGCTGCAGGGCGGGTGCGCGCGTTGGAGATCTGGGGTGCGCACCCGTACAAGGTCTCTGGCGTTTGGAGAGCATTGTGGAAGTTTGAATACAGATTGAGGTGGGTAGATGAATTCTGTCAAACCATGTTTCCTTCAGGTGGGACAGAAGGTCGGATTATCTAAACTATGCCAGTTGTCGCTTCGTACTGTGCAAAGCTAGACCAGGTTTGCAGGAGGTAACTATGGATTACTTCTGCAATCAGGAAGCAGAAGGTAAAAATAATTCCAGAAGTGTCTGGACAAGAGTCAGTGTGTCTTGTGGGCTGCTTTGTTCTCGGACCGCAGCCTAGCACAGAAAAGCTAATGACTGGGATAACCTCAAGACCCAACTTTCGGTAAAGGTAATACCATATCTATTAGGTGGCTTTTGATGACTGTGAGGTATTGACGACTTGACTGCATCAATTAGCCAGGCCGGACAGGATCGATTCCTCTCTGTAGCATTCCACCACCTGCCCGAGACCCGGCAGTGGGGTCAAGCAGTTGAAGTCAACTGGATAAATCTATAGGAATGGCTTAAGAAGGAGCGTGTGTAAAGGCTGTCATGATGGCATCCCTCCCATTGCAGCTGCTTTGACGCAAAGGGGTTTCCAGGGTTCCAAACAGCCGTCTTTGTCTTGTTTCCCCTGCTACCAATTGGATACGGGAACAAATTTCAGGTACGGTCAGAAACGACTTACTTCAACTTGAGAATGTTGGAAGATATGGCCTTCACATCTCATCGCAGGAGCCCACATCTAGGATTGTTGGTGACTGCCGCAACGCACGGCTCGTGGGTGCCAGCCACGCTCGGGAAGCTGCGCTAAGCGGTGGCCGCTGGTGGCATTGCTGGCGAACACAGTTCAGAACCATTTTAGCGTGCAAAGCCGAAAATACTATCGGGCAAACCTGTGGTGTTGCCTGCTGACCTGCCTCTTGCTGCGGAGCTGGCAGACGAGTGCTGGCGCGGTGTCACCCTGAGCAGGCGGGAAGCCCAGGCCATGCGGTTGATTTCCAGGGATTTTTAACTGTGCTTTTTCCACATACATGTACAAGCAGCCCAGATTCCTTTCTCCTTCCCTGTGAACTACTTCAGAGACCAAAGGTATTTAAGTGTGTTGCAGGGCTACTAGGGGTTTACTTTAAGCATATTCAGATACTCTGGAAAGGTTTTATCTACCTAGATGGACAGGATACATTCATGATCGTTCTGCTTACTGGACTAGGCTGCTTTCCCCCCCTTAAACTCTTGTTTTTAATTATATTTGAACTAAGCACTCAGAGGCCTTAAGGCATGAATCCCTTCTTTACTAGCCATCATAATTAGTCCTGATTGTTCCTTTTTGTGTCTGTTATGTGAGGGAAGCACAGACACTCAGAACATGTACTGCTATGCGTGATTATGCAGTGTCTTTCCAACACCAGGGAAAAAGCATGGATTCCTCATAGGTTGGCTGATCCAAATATACAGTGTTGTGCCACCAGAAGAAGTACTCTTATTTATTATTAAAAGGTAGCAATGAGGCTGTCTAGGTATTAATTTCATATTCCCCATAATTACCGAGTGCTCACCTCAGCTCGCAAGCAAGGTGGTGAGTCACCTTCCAAACCTTCCTCTTCCTGCCGCTCGACCCCGTGCTGCGTCGCCCTTGGTTCAGCAAGAGAAAATCCACCAGGCAGAGCCGACTTTCAGCAGGGATGACTTAGGCTTCATTTACAATGAGGCTGTGAAATGAAATCATAGCATTTTGTTTTCTCGAGTTCCCCTCAGTCCATTCACAGTGGCCTCCTCCGGTGTGCAAACTAAGTCTGGCTCTTGTGGTTCAGTCGCTTTTCAGCGTGGCTGTAGTTAGCAGTCGGTGGAACACCCAGCACTGTCACTTTGTTTCATAGCTTTGCCATCAGCAAATGACAATTATAAACCAGTTTCTTTAGCTTGTTCCCCAGGTGCCTGCCTGAGACTGGAAACCCAGTGTTTGAATCAGTAATATTTCCTTTTCTAAATTAGCATCCCTAAAAAAAATATAAATAAACAACAAAACCACCACCACAAAACACATAATTTCTGAGCCTGGCTGTCCCAGCTTGCACGCTGCGGTAAAGGACAGCGCTCCATTAGGACTCAGGCAATTCAATAGATCGAGCTAAGCAAGCACCGTACGGCAGCAACAGGAGGTGTGTGTCACTTCATGTGCATTACACAGAGCCTTCATGACAAATCAATCTTCTAAAGCATTTCTAGAGACTGAAAAAAATGTAGTTAATAGGCTTTTGAAGGGCAAATGGAACAAGTGTCATCATCTCATGTGGCCCCTAAGCCACAGATTTCACCTACGTTTCGTTGGACCCTACCGCTAAAGCTGAACTTCACTGTTTGCTCGGACTGCTGGGACTCTGTAGTGCCCAGAGATCTCCAAGCACCAGCAGAGGAGCAGGTTGCGCTCCACAGCTACCACTGCCAGCTGTCCCCACCTCAGCATTAAAGCACAGTTCCACACCTAAACTTCTCCTGGCCATGGGTGGCCTTGGACCGGGGCGGTGATTCCAGCTGTGTAAGTGCTAACCAGATGCTAACGTAGCTTCTTAAGGCAGGGACCCCTTCTTCATGCAGTGTCAGTGTTGGTGCATCACCAGCCAAGCTGGTGCAGTTTAGATTAATCTCTCCTCCTCCTCTCTGCTTCACTGGTTTGTTACTGATTCATATCTGAGTAACATCGTTGGCAATATGAGGACCCTGTGTCTGCTTCAGTGCAAAAGAAAAAAGCCACCAAGGCTGAACAAGATCCTACCATTAATACTTTCCAGACAGTGCTTTCCAGCGCTGAAATATACACGACTCATCTGCTAGGCCAGCAAAGTTACCTGAACAGGCTGGATTAAAAGAACAAAATAAGAACATAAGCAAAGCAGCATCAGTGGTAGGGGAGTTGTTAAATTATGATTGCTGAATTAATGAAAGCATTAATTCCCTGAACTTATGAAAGGAGGGACATACAACAGACTGACCGTCTCTTCCACTCTACATAATCTCTTCTGCACTAGCGACTCTTCCTCTCACTGTCTGGGGTATCTGTGGGCGTTGGGAAGGGGAGATGTTCAGCCTGCTCTTCTTTTAAGCCCTAGCAGAGGTAGATATAAGATGCTGTAAAGAAAAAAAATAATAATGCAAAGCCCACAGTACATTAAGCACTGCAACAATACTAGGAAATTAAAGATGCCTCCTCAGAGTGTTAACATCTCCTATTTTCTCCCTGCAGCTTCCACACAAAGCCCTGGCAGGCACTGTGCTGCTCTCGGAGCTCCTCCTGCTGCCTTTTTCCTGGGGAGCCCTGTCCTCCTCTGACACAGGGCAACACCAGGGCTCCTCTCCCGGGCCTGGCTGCACAGACTGCCCTGCTGCCTCGCGCCTCTTTATTCTCTCATCTTCAGCAGATAAATTGCCCGCCTCACTTCTTCTTTTTGGGTTTTTTCCAATATTCTTGGTTTTGCTGTTCCAGACAGTACTTCATACTGTGAAATCTCGGCATGGATGAGGATAGCAGTTCTTTATGATGTCTTTCTGAGTGTCCTTGCACTGAAAAAGTGAATCTCATTTGTGTGTGTTGGTGTAAGAAACATGAATGCAATTTCCTGGAGTTTTGCATGAGACATGTGGGAGCAACAACATACTTTTCATACCCTGCCAACTTGATTTCATAAGGTCTTGGAGAATGTTGACCCTAGGGACGGTTGATAGCCAACTAGTTATTTTGTATGGCCACTATTTGTTATGTGACCTTTACACGAGCAGGTCTGGCTGTACATTGGGATATGCATGTGCCTGTCCCTCTACCCGTGGCCTCACATGTTAGATCAATAAGGCAAGCTCACTATACCACATCCTGGCTTTGGAGACAGCCAGTTTTGTAGCAGTTGTCCAGCAGAGTAAAAGGGCCAATTCTTAAATGAATTACTGCTTGTTTAGAGGGCCTAATAAGTTTAACCAGGGCTCTTCCCCTTCCTGCAGTATCAGAAAACAAAAATTACTGGGTGCTAGGCAGCAAATGCTGCTGTTGGCATATTTATAAGCAATGCCAAAGTTAGATGGAAAGTAATAGGTTCTGTTTAACGTGTGTCCCCTCCTCCTGTCCCCAAATATTCAATGCTTTACCATTAACAGAGTATACATTCTTACAGCATCCTTGTTAGGCATGTGGGTGGACAAACATTGTTATCCTTACATCACAGAATGAATGAAGTGAGGCAGACTGGTCTCTAAGGTTATGTCTATACCAATCACCCTATTAGTGTAGATAGAATAACTAGTATACAATAACTCTAAATTAATAGCAAATAATAATAAATTTGGCCATTGCCCATTTCCTGACACCAGAATGACTGGCACAACATATTTTGTGTCCGTACAGGCAGGGAAACACTTCAGCCAAAACGGGGTGGCTGCTTTCAGGCTGCCTGCAGGGAATGATCCCTTGCCTGTATTCACACCCAAAAGGATGCCTAGGAATTGTCTAGGAGAATGTTCGTTGGCCTGGGTCAAAATGCGCCATGAATAATTTCACAGGATGCCTTGGCCCATAGCTCATGAGTGCAGACGTAACCGAAGGATTTTACCTAATGGCATGCAACAGCCATATTGCTGTACTTAATTTTGGCATCATCTTTTGCTTTTGTGAAAACTGACTTTTGCTTCTTCTGCCTCTGTTGCTCTCCTCCTCTTCCAGCTGTCTCGGGTGTATTGCCACTGGGGGACAGGTCTCCAGAGCAAACAAGCATGTTTCTTCCTACCGACTCACTTCTAAGGAGGCAAAGAGCCTTGGCAACAATTTGGCATTTCGCAGATTTTTCTGCAAATGTCTAAGTTAGGATTAACTGGAGTTCCTGTTTAAGGACTAGATTCTGTCACCTATACTGTCTTGAAGTGACACCCGTGTGTAATGCTCTGTTGAAAGCAATAAGGCAAGACACTGCTCATCATTAGAAAGGAAAGAAGATTTTGACCATGAAGTGTTATGTTACACAGGAAAATAAAAAGACAGGCAAAATTCGATACAAAGCAAAAGTGACACACCATACATCTGCCACCATCTCTGCAAAAGGCTCAATTTTGAGCAACTGGAAACGGGTGCAGCTCTGCCAACTGGTGCAGCCCTGTATTGAATGTGTAGGAATCCTACAACATGGTTATTATAAGGGAGCTTAATATCCTTCGTTACAGAAAGTATGTGTAATATGGGCCAAATTAATCTCTGGCTCAGTTCTACCCAATGCATTAAAATCCCTTGGTTTATTAATTAGTCCCAGAGCTAAATATTTTTCCACCATTCTGTCTACCACTGTTGAAGCAGCAAGATTTTCATTAATTTTCATGCAACACAGCAAATTGCTTCCTAGAATCTAAATCCCCATTTATCTTGTAAAAGTTAGGGGCCTTTGATGAATATGGGAGTTGAGCCAACACTAGTGGGACATTATATTCCAAAAAAGCTGCCTGTAACATAAGATGCACATTTCTATACACAACCCATCTACTGCTGTGGGCAACATATGAGTCTGTTAGAGTGGACTTAATATTTTATTTTCTGAGTGTCTCTTCTAACTGGCTGGAACAATAGCAGCAACCTGCTATCGAGACCCAAATGCAATCTCTGTGCATCCGTCCTGCAGACGGGGAAGATGAAACAGAACATTCACTGGCTGTGCATGGTGGGAGGCAGAATCCCTTTGGTGCTGGGGTGTGAGGGAAGGGGAAGAGACTGTAGGTGCACACAAACAGCCAGAGCAAACTCATCGCAGCTGCAGAAAAATGAAATGCCACTCGTCTTGTCTCCAGAATGTCTAACATCACTTCAGGGCACTTACCAGATGTCACTCACACGTGCTGCAGTTCAGAAGGTGGCTGTACATTTTAATTCCCATCCCACAATCTGTGATCCACCTAAAAATAAAATAAAATAAAAATCCTTCTAAATGGAACTTGCTATGCTTTTTCACAGTCTTGTCACCTCAAGATTAGCCTCCTGTAATATGCTTTGCTTTAGGCTATCACTTGAGATCATTCAGAGTCTGAAGCAAGTCAGGAATGCAGCAGTCACATATTAATCAGATCTTAAGTTGGCAGCACGCAACCCCAGTGCTCTGCGAGCAGCATCGGCTGCCAGCGGGATGCCAGGTATTGGTGCTGACCTTTAAATCTCTGGGCGCAGGCTGTGTCCCCAGACCCGCTACCAGGCGGCCACCAGCGGGGCATGTGGGTGCGAGCCCCGCTGATGGCCACGATGGCCAGCGGGGACGGCTGGCCGAAGCTGTTGGGCTCAGCGCTTCGCTGCACGAACCTGCCAGGTGTGCTGCTGGAGCTCCTAGATTTTTCTGAAGAATTTGGAGAAAGGTGATCTGAGAGATGAACTGCCTTTTCTCTTTTCTGAGCTGATTCCAAAGCTTAGTATAGGCATACCCGGTTTCACCGCACTTTATAAATAAACCCGCAATATCTGAGATAGATTAAAATACACTTGCAGTTAGCACCTGAGATGCAGGCTCACTGTACTTGCAGGCTTGACATACCCGTCTAAACGGAACCTCTTCTTTTACCTTACAAAGTACTAAAGAGCAAATCTAATTACTGTGCTTCAATGAGAAATTCTGTATCAAGTCAACGGAACACAAGAGACAAGTGCAGAATGCCTGTTCCAAACCTGGCCTGTGGAAAAACAGGACCTAAGCTAGTTAACGTAAAGTCCAGCTATAATGCGGTGTTTTCTTTCGAGTGCTAGAAATGGCTGAACGTTCAAGCATCTGTAAGTTGGCAGTAAATGAATTGTGTAAATGACCCCGGCTATAATACTGGGTTTTACCATCCACAGTGCTAATAGAAAACACACTGATGCATATTACTGAACGAGGGTCCTGAATATGAAGCAGCGACAGAGTTAAGAACAGTTCTTAGGCCATTGCACAAGGCAGGAATGGATAGCGATAACGGAGATTTCTGTCCCCTGAAAGGGGCTTCTCTGCAGTGACAGGTGACGTGCAGCAGCAGTTGCATGCTGAAGCATGCATGGCAACCTAGTTATGGTGTGCAGCTGTAACAAAATCCCATTTGTAATGAAGCAGGATTGAAGTGTGAAATTATTTCACAAGATCTTTGGATGGTTTGGAGGAGATGGTTCCCATCATCTCAGGCTGTATGTTGAGAAAGCTCAGGAACAATGCAGCCCTTGTTCTGCCCTGAGTGACTGTCGTGTCTATAAGAAAATAATGATGTATTCTCTCTAAAGGGGAACCACCGGTGTTCCTTGCAGCACTCTGAGGCTTTGTGAAGATGCTATAATTTGATAATTTTTGTGCTTACGTGTTCATAGCAGCATACATGGCTATGTAAAGACACACTTTAAAACACTAGAATGTGTTAATGATTTTTAAAATTCCTGCTTAGCAAATAGTTACGCAATCACATATGAGCATGCATTTGTGAAGATATATATTTCTAGAGAAAGTGGGCAACTATGATATTTGAAAATAAATCCATACACAGGTAGTTTTGCCAGTGACTACCTGTTCTATTAGAAGTTGTGTCATTCAAAAGAAGTTGATGGCAGTGATACTGGTGCCCAGCAGAGCTCCTTCTAGTTTACTATATTGATCTACTTAATATTTTTCCACATTATACATACCCAGCCTGAAAGACTGCTTGGCTGGTGAATAGTCTCTCCATTACAGAAAATAATAAGCAAGTATCACTGACTGTATCCCCTGGTCCTTAGTGTTTGTCCGAATGGCTCTCACAGTTATCTCTCTGTCAGAAGTAAAAGATCCATTATCAGCTTTTACTCTTTTGTCTGGTTGCCCTGTGGGATTATTCGGATAGGTAAAAAGTGCAGAAACAAGTAAAAAATCTAGCTTATTGTGATGCAGAACAAGAGAATAAAGAAGTGAAAAAATGCAAAAAATTAGGGTCTGTGTGACCTCTCCTCCTCCTAACACCACTGGGAACTGAGAGCACTCTGCACCTTGCAGGATGAGGTCCTGTGACAGAGCTTGCCTCTGCAATAATTTGTGTGAAAGCTGCCCACCCACACATCTCAAATCTGATCAAGTGCGAAATGCATCTTTCAAACAGAACAGTGTTTTACTGCAAACAGAAAAAGGTTCTTTCTTTGCAGATCGAATCACTGCTCAACTATGGGCAAAATTGTGAAATTTCTCAGTTTTAGACTGCAGCCTAATTTTTTACAGAGATGTTTCCGCTATTTTTGTAGCTATGGAAACAGCCTTTTGTTTCTTTAGAAATAGGCCAAGAATTAGGGGCCAGGCCACAAAATATTTTGTTTTATTACAAAACCACCAAAACGTGATTTCTCACCAGTTTAACTGGCAGTGAGAATATTCCACACAGCAGTACCATGTACTGTGCTCTCCTGGGGAAGCTCAGCAACAGTAACTTTGGCTGAGAGTTAGGTCTATTTTTGGAAGCTTCAAAAGTATCTAGGGAAAGTACTTTTCACTTTTATTCATATAAACAGTATCTCTATTTATTAAAAAAGTGAGAAATGGCTTCTCTTCAACTTCAAATGGCTTTGACAATAAAATTCTGCTTATATCAAGGTCTTGGGAGACACATGAAGCCTTCTGACAAATGGGGTGTTGGGATGATTAAGAGATGACTTGACATCTCAGGAAAAGATGCTGCAGCCTCCTGCCCCTGGAGCACGGTGAAATAAAGGTGAGTTCTCTCAGATCCTAGCTCTGTGTCGCCTACCTGTTTAATCTCTCATGTGCCTGCCTAGGGATGGACTACAGTGAACTTGTATAGCCTTTTCCATCTTAAATTACTAAAAGGCTAAGTAAACCTGCTGTGAGAAGAAGGAAGAACCTATGTAAATGTTTAGGTTCCTAAGTACAGGTTTAAATCTTATTGAAGTCCATAGAATTTAAAGTACGTGCTTAAATGTTTTGCTGAATAGGGATATGTTGCTGAATCGTGGCCAAGACTTCTGAGGCTGACATACTGTTCCTCATGAAATTACTGATGTGCTCAGTATCAACCCTGCACTTAAATGCATTGTTAAAGGGGAACAGGCTTTTGCAGGGCTTCTGTTTGTTCTCTACGAGAGCATCTGGCTGATCAGGGATTCAGAATAAAGTTGATGAGTAAAACTGATAGAAAATAAAAAGCCTAACCAGAGCAGGAAATTGTGGGATGAGCCAGGGCAAGAATTTTCTAGACAACTAAGCTGCTATTGACAACTTACAGTTGTTCAGTACACTCTGCTGTGCTGTTTCCTCTCGTTTGGAAATTTGTTTTCCAGCAAACAAAAAAGATATCAGGAATTTTATTGGAAATGTATCATCTTCATTGTTATAAATCAGGGGTCCTCAAACTACAGCCTGTGGGGGCTGGATACAGCCCCCCAGGGCCCTCAATCCGGCCCCGGGTATTTACAGAACCCCCCCGCCTCCCCACCAGGGGCTGGGGGGGGAAACCAAGCAGCCACAGATGACTGCCTGCCACTTCATCCGCACGCCAGCCCCCTGTTTAAAAGTTTTGAGGACCCCTGTTATACATTGTCTGATTTCCTTCCATTTGTGTCCATCACCTGAGGATATGCCCAAATGTTTACATCGGCAGCAGGCTAAAACTCATGGTGTGAACAGGAAACAAAGGAGTTTAACACTGTCTGTCACTGCATAATAATTTCCAGTACCCTTTTCTAACTTTCTTTTTCTGTCTTCCACCACTTTGCAACAAACCCTCCGGTCCAGCCATGTGTCAAACCTGCAATGTACCCTGATGCTCCTGCAGCAAACTGCGAGTCAGCGTATCTGTTTGCAGTTAAGCATATATATGCTGACAGGATTTGCTGGTTGTGGCTGGAGTGATCAGCAGTGATGAGATTAAACCAAAATTTTTGATCAAAACATCGATGAGACTTTAGACATCAAAGATAGTCTTAAACAACTGCCTCTGAACGTCAAAGAAGATCAGGTTTAGGTTCAAACATTGCACCCTATAACTGTTCAAATGAAAATCCACAGTGAGGTTTGTGCCTGTCGTTCCTTATCAGAAACACGAGCCTCAACAGTGTGGCAGCACGCCTTCCCCTTCTGTGGCACGGCATTATCCTTTGCCCTCGGTTTCTCTCCTTCTCGGCATTGGTGGCTTCCTGGAGGTCAGACACCAAGAAAAAATTGTTGGGAGTCGATTTCTGAATCCCAGCCATTCTTACGTGTGCAGGTAAGTAGAGAGCAAACCCCCAAGTTAAAGCATTAAGTAAACAACACACTGAGGAGCGCTGGGGGGTTGCTGCTGCCGGCCGCCCTGCTCCTGCCGAGTGCCACCGCAGCCACCGCTGCCACGGTCCCCACTCGCCCCCTGGCCCGCAGTGCTTCTGAAAAAGAGGAATGGGAAAAATGCTCTTCAAATGACGGCAAGCCAAGCCGTTGTCCGCTGGGTAAAACATGAGGCTCCATCTGATCCCTCTTTTCATTGCGCCTGGCTCTGTGCTAGAGTGCTTTTTGTTGCTTTCAGTAGCTTTCCTTTGCCAACAAATAACAGGCGTTAAGGATAGAAAACAATAAAATTACGTGAGGAGAGAACAACAATCAGTACACAAAGATAAACATCAGCAATAAGCACTTTCAGCTGCCAGCCCTACAACATGTATAAATACAGAGGGGTGGGGGGAGGGGAAGGAACAGCAGCAGTGAGTGCAGATCCAAGGGACGGTGTTCAGGCTCCTGGCAGGGCCTGGGGAAAGCCCACATGGTTCAAGAGTACTGGAACTACAAATAGTTTAGGCAGGAGAGCCCACCGCTCCCAAATGCCACATGACTGCGTGTCCCCTTGGCTTCCTGCAGCTGAAAATTGAGCTGTAGGGTTAATGTGGTGTGTCCGACAGCCAGGAAGCAAAGGTGGCATACGTGCCAGAAAACTGACCCTCTGAGAGCAAAAGAGGAAAAAAAGATATTTTCCCCTTTCTCTATGATAATGAAGTTTAGTCTACAAATAGAATAGCGTGGTTTGTGTTTATAGGGGAAGAGGAGCTTTGCTAGGTACTTGCTAGAGACGTTTTTCACTGTCTAGTATTCGTTTCTAGATGGCAGGTCTCAGCTTTGCCATTCTCCTCCCAGTCGCAATGCTGCCCAGCCCAAATCGCAAGTTGCTATTATTTTGTGAAGGACAACTTTGAATCTGGTTAAAAGAATGTCACCTCTTGCCACAAACTGCTTGGAGGAAAGCAGAGCTTTCTGCCTGGCGCTGCTTTGAGTCCTGGGGTGTCGGAGGTGGTCCAGCAGGGGGGACGGTGATGGGCTGGGTGCAGGTGACTGGTGAGGGGCACACGCCGTGTTCGGTTTCCCAAGTGGCTCTGTGGCTGGCAGCCAGGTGGCCCCTGCAGCCAGAAGCAGAGCCTCTGCGCTACTTCTACATTCTCCTTTTCTTTTTTTCTCTTACCTGCTGACATTAAAACTGCAGACCGTTTCAGCTGAACTTTACACACATAGGAAGTGCGGCTGGCAACAGATATTCTCTGGGGTACAAAACCCTACAAACAACCGCTCTCAGAAGTAAAAGTTTTAAAACACTGGTGTTTTAACTGCTTCCCTGCTAGTAAAACCGATGGGCATTCAGTTTCTAATACCACTCTCCCCTCCTTTCTTCCAAAGTTTCAGCCCAGGCGCCATGCTACCATTTTGCAGCTGCCAAAGACCATTTTGAACTGCTGAATTTATTAAAAGGATTAAGTGAAGTAGCTACTACGATGAGAAGCCATTTGACTTAGTGTCCAAGGAGCTCCTTTCCAGGCAGATACAGGCTTGGTGTCAGTGGAGGGGCACTGCGGCTGCACAAGTCAGGTGTGCTCAGCCACGAGGACCACTGCAGGTGGGGTGGGGCAGACACGGAGATCCTATTGCCCTCAAACACACCAAATAGGTATTTCCTATTTTCCCAACATCTGTGAAACTCAGAGGAAAAACTGAACCATCATCCATGTGACAGGGGATTTGTCATGTGCAGACTGTGACTTTAGGTACAACTTGCATGGAACAACAGGAGGGTTTCATCTGATTCAAGGGATCATGTGCTATGGAAAAGCATTACAGATTCCCCAAGTCAGAGCCATCCTCCCCATCTCAGATTGTTGCTTTGATAAAGAGGGATGGATACAAACCTTGGAACAAACAAAACCTACTATTTACTTTAAGGAATACTAATATGAAATGGATAAAATAACTCCCGATTATATTCAAGGACTGTCATAATGAGAAAATATTTTCAGCTTTGATTAAATAGAAATGGTGCTTTTCAGTGCTTGAGGCAGACACAAGTAAGCTTGCACAGCAGCAAACCAGATAGCAGTTTTAAAATACCTTAAATGTGGTCATTGTTGTCTGTAGAGCTCCTTTGAATATGTTTCTTCATGTCTGAAATGAGGCTTTTATAGATTTTTTCTTTTTTTCCTATTGTTTTTCCAATTTTTACCAATTCTATTTTCAAGCAGAGAGCTCGGAGAAGTGACTTGTTTAGAGTCACATAATAGATTAGTGGCAGAGATGTAGAAAAAACATCCCAGTCCACTGATCTCCAGGCCTAAACCACCTTTCTTGGTCACTCCTTGGTGGTGTTACAGCCTCCTAGCTTGTGCATTTTGCCTGTTTTTCTCCAACGCTTTGTACTAACGTTACACTAAGCACTGAGGAACAAAACCAGAAGTTACTTCACATATTGATTTGTCTTTTTAAACTTGAAATTGCTTTAGTCAACTCTTCAGAATGTCTATTGTTTCTTTCTTAGCCTACTGACGAGATTTTTCATCTAATCCAGTCTCCCAGTTTTAGCAGAAGCCAGTGGCAAAAGCAATACCAATGTTAAACGGATTGTTATAAACTGCAGGATGCAGTTCTATTCCTGCACAAAAAACTGCCCATCACTTAACCTCTCTGTGGCTGCCTGGTGTAGCACAGCAACACCTGAGCTAGCTTTAAATTAGCTAGGTGTGACAGCATTAGCACTTGAACTGCAACAGCACGGGGCTCAGCACCGGCTGGGAAGATTATGTTCAGTATTGCATGGAGCTCTCAATACTTGCAGTGAAAGAAACAGCAAAGTAGTATCTCCATGTTGTAAAACACTGTCCTCAAAATCTCATTGTACTTAGTTCTGCTAGACAAAACTGCTGGATGCATACATCGCATTCGTTTCCTTTTTGCATCTGGAAATGGTGAAGTTAGTACAGTGACAAACTGGCCGTGAAACTGATAGTCTGGGGCTGCAGAAAGCCAGCATGCACCGCCCTTTCTTTCAGGTCATAATTAGTATGAGACTTTAGGACAAGCCCGTACTGAGTAATGCACATGTGAGGATGCTGAAAATACTCAGCTCTGCCTCGTCCTTTGCTCTGCACCCATGTTGAGCGTCACTCAGCTTAACCATATGGAGCCCAACCCAAAGCCCTTTATTGCCAGGCAGCAGGAATGACCCACACACAAGGAATCTCATCAAAATTTTCAAGCATCAGATTAACATTCAGTTTGATGCTCCCTTAGCTGTATTTTGCAGTTTTTTCTTTTCTTTAGGGAGAGGCAGGATGTCCACAAGCAGGCTTAGTCCACCTTCAAGAATCAAAGAGAAACCAGCACAAGGTTTAGCAACCACCTCAAGAAGAAAGACCAACAGTAGCCCATGTTTGATAGTCTCCTTGCGCACTCTAATATGTCTTCTATAGCATATCAGGATGATTAATGAAATCTAAGCATGGCTGGCTGTCAATAGACCATTTGTAAACAAGTTAACAATAGCTTCAGTTTTCCCAAGTGAACTTTTAAATAAATGACTCCTCCTTTCAGTGAAATAAGTAAATAAACAAACCGAGCTGACAATAGGCATCTTTTTGAAACACAGGATGGAAAAGAGGATTACATTTTTGTCAGATACACTCTTTGCCACTGGGAGGGAAAGCAGAATCTCTCTTTCTCTCTGCCAAAATACCCTGTTTAAATGCTGCTGAGATGCATGATTTAACAAAGTTGTTTCATCCCCATCAGGGAAAACTCTTATCTGTACTGGAGGTCATAGTAACTCCTTGAAAAGAAAATAGACATAATGTTTTCAAGCTGTGAGAAAACACATCTAGTAATTTTTTACTGGCTCATCAAGACAGTTTAATACTGAGGTGATAATGAAATGACCTCATAACTCTTGCTCTTGGGTTATGACAGGCCAGTCTGGTAAATTGAATAGTTCTGCTATCACATGGGAAACAAGTCCTGCTTTATATTAGCTGGAAAGAAACACTATTATTAGTGTTCAAAATAGCTGCAGTTCTACAGCAAGCAGCATATCTCCAGCCATAATGCTTTCCAGCAGAAGACGCAGCCTTGGTGAGTCCTTCCCTCTGGCCTTCTAGGTGGTCTTTCCTACAGCGCTAACGATAGGTCTGTCAGGGTGATTTATGGCGTTTGTCCATGCCTCTGCGTTCTTTGCTCCTCAGCTTTGGGTCAGCTCTGCTCTCCAGCGCTCTGTGGTTGTTCTTCACACATATTCAATAATCGCACAGACCAAGACTTTGTTTTTCTACATTTGTGTTTTCTTTCATTCTGCCTGTCTGAGAGTTTTCAGTAACACTCACCGCCACAGGATTCTGCTTTTATTTCATCTCTCAGCAAAGCTTGAGCTAATCTGCTGCCACCAACGGTCCTCTCTGCTGCCTCGTAATTACGAGCGTGCACGCAAACACAAACTAGAAGTATACAGTCACATTACTGCTAGTTCCGGGTCCTTGTACCTCTCATGCTTGATCCACATCCCATTAAAAATCAGTAGCAAGTTCACCATAAATGTCAACAGGAGTTTTAACAAGCCTACTTTATCTAATGCGGGGATGGACTGAATTCTCCTGTGCAGCACACAGAAGGAAATACTATAGCACATAAAGCCCACTTCCATGCTTCTCCTTGCATGCAGTCACACTAACGTGAAGTGTTGGTTACCAGATTTTGAGAGAAAAACACTGAGCAGGGCTGTGGCAGGAAGAAACTCTCTGCTCCACATTCCTGGGGCACTTTGGTCACCTCATCAGAGCGCAAGCGAAATGCCTCCGGGATTGAGGTTGCACACTGTTCCAGAAGGCAGGAGCAGCAGCAAGTAAAACGTGTGACAGAGCCTGAGACTCCTCGGGATGGCGACCTCCTCAGGTACTTGTCTCGCTAATAATAAATCACACATCACTTGCTGCATAGATGCCAAATAGGGCACCACCCATTCTTTTCTATTTAGCAACTGTTTCTATACAGTGCTGATTTACCTGATCACAGTTCCAACAACCAAAGCATCTCTGAGATCAATACTTTTAATAGGATCGGTAAAATTTTGGAGGTCTACCTAAGGTGGTCTGAAGTACTTCCATTGAAAAATATATAAAAATATGAATTCCAGTGAAGGAACAGGCAGATAAAAGAAACTCAGACCACTGTGTTAGTTTTAATTAAATGGGAGGAAGAAAGGGCTGTTGTATGTGTTTTACACACATGGGATAAAACCCTACAGCTTTTCTGTACGTAAAAATTCATCTCAGGCCAATGTGAGTTTTGCCGTAGTTGCAGAATCAAGCCCATATTTACATTTCTTTGCATGCCTGAGCCTATATTTCATGATTAAATAAAGTTCCACTGATTATGAAGAATGGAAGCTCTGTCCAAGTCGGAAGCTTCCAGTCCCCAGTGGTTTACCCAGACTGTGGTTTGTCCCCATCGTTTTAGAAGAGTAATCATTTTGAAAAGCAGCAACCATGAAAACAAGCAAATGAAAAAAAAAACAAACAAAAATTAGATGAGGATGCAACTTTCACGGTGTTTTATCAAAGATGTTTCACCACCGCCTGAGAGTCATGGTCTGCAAGAAATGACACCGAAGTTGCCAGTGGAGCACAAAGCGCAGCTCATCAAATTGTGAGCTAAAATTTCCAGGAAGTGTCTGTGATTTGTTTCATATTTTAACTTGGGCTGCAGGAGAGACAGCAGGAAGTTTAGTTAATTTGCAACAGGAGAAAGCTATTTCTTATCAGTAAAAAACCTAGAAGATACTGTCTTTTCTAAAATTTTTGAGATGTCATAAGACACAAGGAACAAACTGAGGTAAGGCATCTCTTGCAGTGGAAGTGTGATAGGGGTAAATGTAGCTGGCTGAGGTAACCCAATGTGAAACGTTGATTTGGGACCCCAAAGCTGATGGGATTTTTCTCTTAGTCTGGGCTTGACTGACAACAGACACCAGAACTTTTTGCTGAGAGATCCCACCTCAGTTTGTGCCTTTTCCTTACATAATCACATTCTTGTCCTAGAGCCGGGAGATGTCAATCCTTCCCTCCTACGAGGTCTAGCTGTGCCAGAGACCCTGGATAGTCTTCCTACAGCTGGGAACCAGAGACACTCCCTCATCCCAACACTCTCTGCATCTCATAATAAACATCTCCTGGCTGGACCCAGGAAGACGACAGGAGAAGCAGGGGGTTCTCCTGTGGAGGACTAGCCAGGTCTGAGCCTGATTGCTAGCGGCTAGAGGAACATTATAAGGGGCACTAAGTTTTTTTGTAGACCTGCTCAGGTGCCACATTAAACCTTAAACCCTAACTTCAGTTTTCTTCCATTTGGGCTCAATTAGGGAGTGCGGTTGCTCTCAAGTGGGGGTAGCAGGCTGAAAAATCAAGGACATTTATCTCAGAATTTCCATATAGTTTTCTGTTCAGGAGACGCAACAGATTCGGATGCCCCGAAGGGTTGACCTCGCTGAAACAATGTGCTTGAGCATTGCTGTGACCCTGTATTTACTAAGCTTTGCTAGCATTTTGGAGGTGAGAGTGTCTCTTGGCACTGCTGGAATGAGAGACTTCTGCAGGATGGTGGGAAGAAGCACAACAAGGAGGCAACATCCTCTCCCTAGCAGGGATCACCAGGAACAGCATCATTTTGGTTTACAGTCTTTTGGAATATATGGGGGGTGGTGGCGGTTTCTAGCTGACAATGTCAGTCATCCAGTTCAGATGCTGACCTTGAACATCAGGAATGGCAGATCACTGCTTTGATCCTGTGATCGAGGCTTTGGATCAGCTCCTTCTAAAAACACCCCCAGAGAGACAGAAACTGAATAAAGCTACTGGGTTGAGTAGCACTTACTGTGCTACCTAGAAGCCCTAAACTCTAAACAGTGATGGACTGCGGAGTAACATTACTTGACCTTAAACTTTATGCCCCTGCCTTTTGGAAATCTCCTTTGCTTAAATAATAATAGTTTGGTTGGGGGAGCTCACATGATTTAAAAACCTACCTAAACACAAGTGACACCAAGCTGTCACAGAAAGTGATGGAGTACAGTGGCAGGGGACAGGATTTTCTCTAGCAAAGTGTTAAAATGGCTGAAACACCTGCGTGATATCTGTTCTGCTGCCAGTGAACCAGTGTGGGAAGTACTTGATGGTCCCACAGCCTTAGCAATGCATATAGCCAAACCTGCCTGCTGGGAGGGAGCAAAGGGGGCATCAACGAAGAGGGCAGGAAAGCTGTGCTGGTCCCTTCCAGCAGCCACCACCGTGGGAACACCTGGCTCCAAGCAGGGTTTGGGCAGGGTAATGTGAGGTAAAGGTGAGAGCAGGAATGAAGAGCAGCCTACAGCAAAGGCTTGGAAGGTGCAAGAGATCAGGGGATGGTTTGGGAGAGACAGACTGAAAATGTATATGGATGGTCCAGCCGGATTTGTCCACATGGAGGGGTTCAATCACATATCTCTAGTGAGACTGCTGAAGCCGCAGGCCCTTTTCTGCACACCTCTCAGGCACTGCAGTCCGGACAGCACACGGCGCTGCTTGTTTCCTTTTAGCCGGCTGCTGCTGTGAGACGCTATGCCACCCCAGTGAGACCCACGCTGCTGGGCTCGGGGCTGCGTGCCTCGCTAGTGGCGTGTGAGGTCTTACACCAGCACCAGAGCTGTTCCACCCCGGCAGGCTGGACCCACACAGGTGACGTACCGCTTCCAAGCCCCAGTGATGTCGCTGGGCAGACTAAAAGCAGAATGTGGTTTGCAAGCATAGGACCTGCTCACTTTCCCTGTACATCAACATGAAAACTACCATCAACTCGTATTTGCAGTATCTGAACCGTAACAACCTGCTGAACTCTGTATAATCAGCTCATGGCAATGAAAGTCTTGTTCAGCACATCTGGAAAACACTTCACTGGAGCAGTTTGGTAGCACTCCATAATCTCATTGAGCCCGATTCCCTACGTTTGCTCCTGTGGTCAGTTGGAAAACACTGAAAGAGGGGAAAAAGGCACTTTTTTCTTTTCTTGTGCCTAATGTACCATTGCATTTAACTTATCACCTTATTTTAAGGAGAACCGTGCTCCAGATGAGATTGGCGCTTGGGACTCTAAGTCCCCACTTAGGGCTGGAGGAGCTTCTTATAACTACCACGGAGGCTAAATTACCTGCTGTTCTCAGAGAAGCAGGTGCCTGCAAGCACTCCTCTGTGCACAAGAGAGAGAGGTTACTGAGAGGACAAGTAATAATAATGGAACTACTTGTGGGCTGCATCTGGCATATGGAGTCATATGAAGTTTTTTGTTCTCCACCTTTCTGATTTCCAGGCAGCAATAGCATTTTCTTCTCTACAAGCAAATAATAGTAACAAAACAAATAAACAAACAAAATTTAAAAGTTTTCTATACAATACAGATGTTATATTTCTGCTTATAGAACAGATACAGCTCTGTTTGTGTGGAGCGTAGCAGGTCATGAGTAAACAAGCTGCATGAGTGCACAGAAGTGCTGTCTATCATGGCCTGAGAGAAAGCTGCCAAGTGTTTATCTTCCTTCAAGTGACACTACTCTCCAAGAACCAACTGAAAAACATACAATACTTAGAGTGGAGTGAGGGAAGAAAATGCATTTGCTATTTGAAGAAAGTAGTTTAGACTGGCTGTGAAAGGTGTCCAAATGAAAGGGAGCTTGTAATGAGTTATCAGGTTTCCATTGAGCTCTTAACACTCTGAAAAAATGTTTGAGGATGCACAGGGCTATGGCTATGCAAGACATTTGCTTCGGAAGAATTTTAAGCCTCCTGGAATACCAAAATCTCATTGGGAACTAAAAGTCCCAGTGTCCAAGTTCCTTGTTGTGGTGCCTGCTTTGGGCTGGGTAGTAGAGAATAATTTACAGTCCATTCCAAAACTGCTGAGTCTAGACCATGACTTAAGGGGAGTCTGCGTGGAAACACTAGCCAGCCCTGGCTGTGTTCCTATTCGGGATGGAAGAAAGGAAAGCTGTATGCATCCAAGAGACTGAATAAAGGTTTCCCTCTAACGTGCATTTTTGCAGTGTGTCAAGGGTCTGAGTGACTCATACCATTCAGCGTTTGCCATACCAGCAGATAAGCCAGGCTGTTTGCACCAAGACCTTAAACATGAACCGCAGGGGTCCTACACCCTGTCTGCATCTCGCATGAGCATTGCCATAGGTCAGAAAACACTGAACTGAGCCTGATCACACTGAACACTGAATGGCTGCAGCTGTGGCCATGAGCAAGTCTACCCGCTCACTGAAGTTTCCTGGAATAAATGCTGGTTGAGAAAGCAACTGTGCTTTCAGAAATACTTGATCTTCTTTGTTATGCGTTGCTTTTTATGGTTTTGTTAATGGTCAGAGGAACAATTAAATAAGATCAGAAATGTAAGGTTAAGTGAGGATGTGAAAAGAAGGAGGCTCCAGCAGAGGAGGAGGGGAGTACTGATTTCTGTGGCTTGTCACAATGTGAGGAGGGGTCACAATGAGTCACCTTGTTGTCTATGGACCATAATGAGTGCAATGGGAAAACAACCCTGGGAGAATACCCCAGGAGTCAATAAGAAAAAAGAGGAGACATTAAGATCAAAGGCAAGGATGGTACCAAAGTAGAGATGGAAAGAACGGATGTGGAAACATGAGAAGTAAAGAAGAAAGGGGAAAAATGAAGTGGCAGCACTGCAGAAGCAGTAAACTAAGGACAGGATTTTCAAAAGCGCCTCACTGTCCTAAAAAATTGTAATTACTTTCCCACTGATGCTGGCAACAAAAGTAGAGGTAGCAGAGTCAGGCTAGCAATGAGCACTTTAAAAAAAAAATCTCACCTTACAATTACATTGCTTTCTTACAACTGCTGCTGCAACAATGACGTCAAGTAATACTCATGGCTACTATATTACAGCCAGTGCCCACTTAGATGTTCTGGAAAACTTCAGATGTCTGTGGCGTTAAGACACCCAGCAGCAATTACAAGGCAGGAACTTTCTGAGGCCCTCAGAGGCTGGTTAGAAAACTCACTTGTTTTAAATAATGTAAAAATATACATTATTGTGGAGCTTAGAAAAATCTGTTTCTCAGAATAATTAAAATGAGATCACTAAAAGTCAAATTGCATTTCCAAACAGCTTAGGCTTCTATGTGCTCTTTCATTATTCTGGTTTCCAAAGTGCAGCACTCGGGAAAAGCGCCAACGTTGTGTCTCCGCGGACTGGGCTTCTCCCTGTTTATCAGAGGCGGATCAGAGAGCAGGGAGTGGCACCGCGTGTCCCAGCACTGCCCTGCCAGCGAGCCCCAGCCCTGACCTGGAGGGACCATCGCTGGGCGTGAGAAGGCAGCTCAGGCTCCACACCTTCGAGACCTTTCGCATCTTTGCTGAGCCTAATAAGAAAGAAGCCAGTACTGCTGGTGATGTTTGTGATGCGTCCTTTTATCCACAGGAGACTATTGCTGTTCATTTCATTTCACATTCTGCATTGATGATTGAATAAATAGCTAATGGCGATTCTTTTGGTCACTACTACCTCGAACTGGGTTCGTCCCAGTGGTTTAGCATCTCACTTTTTATCTCTGAACTCAAACATGCAGCAAGGGATTTAGGGTCCTAAGACATAATTCATTTGCATTTCCACAGGGATCAAATTTGAAGTCTAACAGATGAAATATTTACCGCTTGGACACATTGGAAAGCTCAGATCTTTATGCTTATTAGTTCAGAGTGCAATAATTATTAGCTAGAGAGAAGGCTATCTCTGCAATCAAAAAGAAAACTAAATAAAACCCACCTACACAGATTTCTCACACTGGGCTCCGGGCATGACTCACTGGTTATGTATTAGGCGCTGTGGGTGGGTACTCTAATTTGTATGTGTTCCATTGTTTAGATGTGTTTTGTACAGGCTAATTCTGATTTTTTGTTTTGGCAAAATCTCACGCAAAAAAACCTCAAACCCACCACCCTCCTGGCTCACAGTCATGAAACGCAGCCGCGTGAGCTCGCCTGCCTCCCTTGGGGTGGGCTGCGCCGGGAGAGGGGTCAGCGCTCGTGGGGGCTGCCGGGAGCAGGCGCCCCGCCAGCAGCCACAGCCACTACCTGCCCACCGACGAGCTTTTGCAACGTCATACCTGCTGCGTGGAGAATCATTTTGCGTGCTTTCCAGGCCACTTTTTCGAGACCAGAAAATAATTTTTTGTGCTTTAAAGCATTCACGGGAGAAATAACTTGTCCTGTAGTTTGCAATGCATTTCTGAGCTCAGTCTAACACACCAACGGACAAGAACATATCAAAAGCTAAATGGAGAAGACTTTTAACACTGAAGAAAAAGAGCAACCTTCCAAAATACCGTAATGCCAGTGCATGCCTAAGCACAAAAAGAAAAGGATTAGAAAAAGTCATGAGAAAATTATTAGAGCTGAAAGTATTTTCTTGGCATCAGACCATCAATAACCATCCTCATTTGTGGAGCATAAATTATAACTAGGAATTCAAATGCTAATTGTATAAATTATACAATATATGCATTACAAATATATAAATATATTTTTCTATTAATAGTAAGATTGTTTACATGGCACTTGTCAACATGAAGTGAGAGAGGCCAATAGAAGAGCATGAAGAATGAAGTGTGATGACGACTAGAAAAATATTGTGATGTATCTAGGAGGCTGGCTAGAGCTGCTAACCATTTTGGTCACTCAGGAAAAATGTAAGGCTCTCTCCTGCTTTCACCTTAAGACGTGTCTCCGTGACAGCCTAATGCATGTCTCCAAAAGCATTCTCAGGAAGGTTCTCCTGGCTATGCTGTGAAGCTTGGCAGGCACTGTCAGCTGTGTTAACCACCATGGTGATCACCGTCGAGGAGCAAGCCTACAGTGGGCACAATGGACACTGCGATACTGTGGTAGCTATCACACCATCCCTGGATGACAAGGAAGGAAAAGGTCTGCTTCATTCCAAGAGTTCGTGCACTTTCTACAGATGGATGGGCTATTAAAACATAAGCAAAGAGACCAGAGAAGTCCTCCAGAGCCTCCTGAAGAACAGAAAGAGCTGGCAGAAAACCACAGGTGTGAAGTGATGCCGTCACAGAGCATCTTAAGGCCCAGATGACTCCAACCCACCTGCCCTTCGCTGCCTCTCTGGGCTTCCCACACCTCTGTAACTTGGCATCCTCCTGGATCCTTCAAACTTTCTGGACATGCCACAGCTGCAGCTGACCTCACTGGCATCCCTGACAGTATCGATGCCCAGCTTTGTGGAAGGCAGAGGCTAAATCAAAATCCTAAGCCTTTATATTCCACAGCTAATAAAAGGAGGTACTCAACACACCAACATTTCTTGCTCCGCTTGTTTACTTCACTCATAAAATATGCAACTTTCTTGACCTTAAGTACACTCCTTAGGAGTGTTCAGGCTGAAAGGGTCTCCACACCAGCCAAAAATCAGCATGGATGACCTTAATAACTGCTTTCCTTCAATCACAAGGGAAACACCAATGCTACAGCATTGTGTGCATCACTTTTCCTTAATGCCTACATTTGCGGTGAAAAAAACATGTGCAAGTTAACCCTTTTGCTGCTGTTACCAATGCAAAAGCTTACAGATTTGAGCAGGATCCTTAACAGCCTTTCAGGTTTGTTTTCAAGGGGATGTTTTTGAGATAACGCAGTCATTCAAATTTTCCACCACATCACAAAATGACACTCATGCCTGTTCCCACTATTTCTTTAAATATAAAACAGCCCTCAACTTTCCAGCACCAGTTTCCTGTTTAACAAGTATTTAAATGAAAGGCTGGGTAGGCTTTACCAAGCACACTTGGCAACCTAGAGGCACACAGCTCGGTGTCTAAGCAGCAAACAGCACTTGTGGGTGCCGGTGAGGCAAACAGCAGGTAGCCAGGGCGGGGTGACGCTCCTGTCCCATGTCCCATGAGTGCTGCAGATGGGGCTCGCTGGCAGGTTGTCTGCAAGAAAACAAAGTGCAAAAGCATAAGAGACTATATGGCCTGAAATGAGCCTGGGAGAGGAACAGCAGACTTCCTCCTCACTCTTTTTGAAACACACAGCTAAAGAAAGAAGCTGCCTCATTGCTCAGACACCACGAAGTAGCTGAGTTGGAATAAAATGCTATCCTTTATCTTGCTGCTCTCTATTACCTGGGGGCATTGGCTTTGGAACCAGCCCCTGAACTGCACTAAATGGGCAGGCAGAGGTGAACCACAGGCCAAAAGGGACAATAAATTTTGGGTTGTCAGGGTGAGAGTTTTCCATGTTTTCCCCTGTTATATTCAGTATGATTTCTGTGAAGTCTATGAAATTATGCCAGATTCAAAGAGGTGCAACTGACAGCAGTATTTCAT
The DNA here is from genome assembly GCF_017639655.2 of Falco naumanni. Taxonomy (NCBI): domain Eukaryota; kingdom Metazoa; phylum Chordata; class Aves; order Falconiformes; family Falconidae; genus Falco; species Falco naumanni. The sequence continues at coordinate 19,214,779 of NC_054056.1, forward strand.
CTTTATTACTTAATACTGATTCTTCTTAATTAATTCATTATGCCAGGACCAAAAGCATGCTAGGTGCCTATAACATTCTCATTTACTTCTCTATTCCTTATAATTTTATTTCATACTGCAAAAACATTTTCTGTAATTGGACCTCTGGATACCTATTGACTTTCCATAAAACTGACTGAAAACTACCATTCTGTTCTTATATTTTCATTGATATTTATTCAACTGTAGGTTCCTTAATGTTTTAATTGGTTGCAGCGGCTCACATATAAATTAACGGCTCTCAGGCAGAAAACATTCTTCCAATGATATTTCATATCAAGGAAGTTACTGCACTGGGATGAGATCAGCAGCCTTGTTAGAGGTGTATGGAATTCAATTAAAAGCAAAATATGTAGCACTGTACTAATTGTCTGTATTGCAGGGAGAGAGCACAGCATCATTTGATGTAAATAAAAAGAGTAGTAAAGCGGCAAAAAAAGAACAGTCCAAATTAAGATAGTGTCAGAATTTCTGGATCTGAAGTGAGATGCAGCATGATGCTAATGCTAAGTAGGTATGGTCAGTTCTTGCATTCATGACTACAGAGGCTGCACATCTCACCAGCTAAACGATTTGCCATTCAACATCCCAGAAGGCAGAGTGAGATTTTTATTCCATATCACTGTAATGAACTTAGGCTGCTGAGAAATAAAGGGATATATCTGGGAAAGCAGCCATTGATTCTGGCTGTCCCGGGGGTGGTTTGATGTTTTGTTGGTCAGGTATTAGCAGTTTTGGGTGCTAAGAGTTGCTCTTTAAGTTGCTGGAAGTAAACCATGTGAGATACTAAAAACCAAATGAGACTCCAGAACTCTTGACCGCATGGTTTGAACTTGCAGGTTAGCAGAAACTATGAGTGGACTTGTCTTTAGCTCATTTTGCTGTTAGAGGGGACTGGGGACAGTTTAAAGTCAAGCTGCAGTAAGTTCCTTACCACTGGTTGCACAGACCTAAAAATAAAATTCCGATTGCCAACAGCCTTACCATGCCATTCAAAATGTTTTTGTGCCAAAGTGTCTGTGTAGCTGTCTGATTAAAACACATTAGAACCTTTGTGCGAGGGGAACCCTCCCAATCTTTAAAGGTATATTTTAAAAATCACTCTTGCTCCCTGCTTTAAGTTTCCATGGGCTGAGTGTTGCTCCTGGCTTGGCTTATCATGGGAGGCTTCCTGTGAAAACTTGTAGCCTTGATGGTTCAGAAGATGGAAACTCTGTGTAACAGGGCACCAGAATTCACATTTCACAGAGGGTTTTGCTGGGGAGATTGATTGACGTATATGGATCCACTGTCACATGCCTCTCAATCAAGAAGGACTTGCTTCCAACCCGTAAAACAGAAATAAAGTGTGCAGTTGCCAATGAAACAGTTTTGTTGATTCAAACATGACAGGTAACTTAGATTAAATTGCTCATTATGGTTTGAAGGATGTATTGCGGTAATACCTTTAAACTCACTGAATTGTTGATAAACTTTGAGGTTAAGAAGTTCACTATTATCTCATGCGCTATGAAGAGGGAGAAAGTGCACTGATGGAGACCTGCTGGCCTCATTACAGTGCCGCAGGGTGAGCCTGCCTTCCCTGGGGTGCTGTTAAAGCTCACTGGTCGATTCAATTCGTGTGGAGGTTGCAGCGCTGCCATGATCCCCTGTGCCATGCCGCTGCTGCTGGGGACGCGGAGGCCTGGCTCAGCGTGAGGCCGTGCGCTGCTTCAGCTGCCCCGCTGCAGAAGGGATGCCAAGGAGAGGCTGCTGGGGAAAGTGCCCTGAAAGATTTGCTGTCTGTGGTTAAAAAAAAAAAAGCAGTAATGATCACTTTTGGAGCTCTGGCAGTGAGTGCCAAGTTATAGTCCCTTTTAGGTATTAAGTTTTAACCAATAAATGATGACAGATACCTAAAAGAGAGAGATGGAAACCACACAATTTTGATAATGAACCCTTCTTGCTCTTGCTCTCAGATCAGCTCTTGTGGAAACAGTGTTACAGAGGTTTTGGCTACCCATTCAAACCCACTGTTTTTAACAAAACCATTTCCTCGCACAAGGCACCAGCAGCTCATACCCAAAGCCATTTGGCCAGTAACTTGAGACTGTGATTAAGAGCACCTTGGTCACAGCTCCTGGGCTAACTGCAGCTCTTGCCCTTCCTGCCTTCCAGCTGCATCTGCTCAGCCCTCACCTCACACGTGCTCCCTTGGGGTGGCATGAGGCAAGGCCACGGCTTGTGCCCCTTGCTCATTGTGTGTGACTGCCTAAGTAGCCTGACTTGCCTTTGACATCTGTGGTTTTAGGTGCTGTGGCAATGGCAGTCAGGAAATCAAACTGATTTTCTAAGCCAGAGTTATCAAAAAACAAAACAAAAATATGAGAAAGAAAAACAATATGTAACAATATATCAGTACAGTCTACATGCACACCTGCCTTTTCCTGGAGCTTTATCATTCCCTAGAGATGGCCCCAAATCTCTCTGCAAGATGTCCCTCTAAAACTCCTCTGCAGCTGCCTCCATCTCATAAAAGATGTTAGCTGAGTATTCAGCAATCTTCCAAAATCTAGGTTTTCAACTAAGCAATGGACATCATGCTTTTTCGTTGGAATCAAAAAAAAACCCATGATACAGCTCTCCAGCTTTGCTGACTGCCCTTTCAAGCATAAGCTAGTGTTTGCATGTTTGGAGATGGCATGTGGGATCCCCAAGCACTTTCTCAGCAGCCCCCATGGCATTCGGTAGCACGTAGGCATAAAACAAGAGCCCTGATAACTTCTATGATATGTTGAATCCAGCTCATGGATAAATTACATAAATTATTATAGACCATAATGTTGATCATTACACACCAGTTTCATACTTGCTGAAACACTCCTTTGGACAGGAGATCCTGAAAAGATGCTAAGATTGTTAACTAAGGCATTAAAGACCACGTGGAATTACAGACAGCAAAAGAAAATCAAACTGGCAAAAGTATGTGGGTTTAGAGAAGTGCTGCAATTTGAGTCCAAATCAGTTTGCCCCACTCACACGGGGCACCAATTGTCACAGCACAAGCAAAACTAGTAAGCTGCAAAAAGGCTTTACCGTTGGCCAGATTCTACTGTCCACGCTATGTTTCTATCCTCTCAAAGCCAGACCACACTGCTCCTTGTCTCTGTTACAGATGGTTTCTTCCCTCTCTAGGCTCTTCCTCTATTCAGCCTCCCTCCCTTGTAATCCTTAGAGCTATTTAACTATGTAGCGGAAAGAGCTACAGCTGCACATCATCCATGTCCATCAACCCACTGCCGTTGAAGCAAGGCCACAGCTGCATGTTATCAATGCTAATCAACCCTCTGCCTTCACTCCTCTACAGAGAAGGAAAATGTGAAGATGAGCACCAGTACAACTAGGAAAGTTACTGACATAGGGAATTTGAAATCTACCTTCATCACTTGCAATGATGCTGCCAGTGAAATTGTATTGACTTGCATAATTAGACAGCAGATTTTCTATTGGTACATCAGAACAATAAAGTATTAGATTGTTTCATTTTTTTCTCAAATAAATCAGAAGCTTGTGATTCACTACCAACAAATTTAAGCTATTTGCTTTTGCCTGCCATATGAAAGAGATCATCTGTCTTAATGAACCAAAAGCAATCCACATAAAATCTTGAAAATACCAATGGCAATAGCAGCAGCATGTCCTTGCATGGTAGTAAATGAATGAAGAAATCATCTGCTTGAGCAGAAAGTCTGCAGATCAGCACGCTTGATAGCTCTACACACAAGCCTTGGCTATCTGTGCACACTTGCTCTGGCAGACTCAGGGGGCCTCAGCGGGGGGCCCTGCTAGATGGCCCCTGGCTATTTAGAGGTCCTGTCTAACAGAAAAGGAACATGAGAAGCAGTTTCCGAAATGACAACTGTGCCCAGTGTCTGTGGCCTTTCCCGTTTCTCCATGTAGTCTACAGGTTCACAATATTAAAGCTTTTTTGATGCTTTTCTCCCCTTTGTTGCATCAAAAATAAAAGCAACACCGCGAAATGGGAGACCGGGCTGCAGAAAAAGGGCTGAGAAGGAAAGGAAGCCAAAGGGAAATGCACGAGCCTTTCCCTGTATTATTCAGTTTGGTAACACCAACATCACAAGTAAAGCATACTCAGAAAGTGATGCCATTTGTAAGTCAACCACTTCCCTTTACATTTGTCACCTGTGGTATTTCTAGTCTTAGTCAGGCGGCTTTTGGGAAATGTTTCGGTTTTTTCAAAGGCTGTTGTGTTTTGCTCGCTGGGCATGTACAGTACCTTCCGCCTTGCCTTGCTCCTGGTAAGCCTGTGTGTTTCCCTCGTTCATGACAAAGGTAGGAAGGAGCCTGCTCAGGGACTGGGCTGTCCCTCTGACCTGCCAGTGCCACAAAACCTTTTCCCCGCGAGCTGGCTTCCAGAGAGCAGCTCTCTGCCAAGCCATTCGCTATGGCCACATGCTGCCACTGGAGTTTAATTATACCCTTCATCACACAAAAGCAGCTAATTCATGCTATAAATCATATCCCGACATGCAAACTTCTGGCGTCTCATTTTGTTCGCGTGAAACTATTTAATGCAGCTGACTTTGAGGTGAGGAACTCTTTTATGTTGTTGATATTTAAAGAAAGATTAATAGATTATTTGTTACTGGTTTAATAAATGCACTCCACAAACTGCAATCAACTGTCTCCTGTTCATTTCATGGCTCCTAATTGGCTCAGGGTACCGGTTCTATTTCCAGTCTGAAGTGCCAAGCTTATGTTATTAAAACATAATTAACTTAATGTAATTGTTTTGAATTATTACATCTCCATTAAGTAGGACATAGTTAAAACAAATAAAAACATCCCTTGATCAGCACTTATTCTCTAACCAATTATGGAAATGACCACAGGAAAAAAAAAACCACAACAAAACAAACCCCACACATCAAATTAGGTTGCTTTCCTCATATGAATTCATCATAGTCTTAATACCTGCATTGAGGCTTTACTTAAAAATTATTTTTTCATGTACAATTTATGCATCACTCCACAAGCTTCAAAATATACAAAATTTGCTGTTTTAGAGGCAGGAGTTCAGGGTCTGCCCCTTTTTCACAAAGCTTTGATAGGCTAGACTGAACAAAGCAGAGGTCTCATATTTTTGTGTCACCGAACTCCAGGCTCAGATCAATATCATAAGCCTCAAATACGTGAAGAGTATTCTGCAAGGAGAGTTGAAGTATTTCCAAATCAGGGTTTCCAAAAGCCAAAACTGGTTCCAAATGTGTATTTTGCAGTTTTCTCCTATCTTTAATGATGTACTTGCAGAGGCAAAATCTTTAAAGGATTGGCAGGAAGGAGGAAGAAGAGAAGATGATCAACTAGGCTGAGCTTGAGATGTTTAAAAATTGGCTTGCAGTGGTGCAGTTTGAACTAATTTCTAATTTCCAGGAAACTTCTCTGACCAAATTCAGGTGCTTTACATAAATTCCACCTTCCAGTTAGGCTGTATTTGAAGGTCTGGATGAATTTTCACTTGCATAAAACTTCAGGAGTAGGATTCACAAGCCAGCCTGTCTTATTCCCACGATTGATCCAGATTACTGAGACTTTCAGTGCTCTTGGTTTCTTTGGGTAGAGACAACCATCCAAAGAGAGGGGGAACCTTCACTTTAAACCATTATTTTTTACTGTCATTTTATTGCAACCCTTGCTCTTTTTCACCCCCAAAGCTACAGAAGCAAATTAATTTTAGTCTTCCTATACCCCATATGGAACAAGCTCTCCCAGGATCACACCAGTGGTCAATGGCATTTCTAGTGTTAGGTGGGTTCTCCACATGCAGAGACAGTAAGTGTTGGGCCAGAAAAGTAGACTTGTCAGAAAGAAATCTTCTCTGAACAGCACTGCATGTTCAGGGGATCTGAGAGTAGCCTGATATGGCTTGTACTCTTCCATAGGGACACCAAACAGGGCTCCCAATTCCAGCCTAGCTTTCTCTCCCCAGGTCCTCTGCCCACACTGAAGATGGCATGAGGTAGGACTGCTGCAAAGCTGGACTGTATGAAGCAATGTAAATTGTAATGATTTCAAGACTGCCAGTGCTCCTGATTTAACTACAAATATCTCAGTATTCATTTCTTTAATTAAAACTCCAGGTCCTGGATTAACATCTGCTTGCAGCCCTGATGGGTATGGAGAAAAGCTTTGAACACTGATCTGAGCTCCACCTAAAAGTAAAAAGTGAAATAATTTTAAAAAGCAAATAAAAATAAACCCATGTTTGTTTTTATTAAATTTCATGATCATTAAGTCAGTCCCATGATTTTTCAAGACCTGATTCATGTGTTTTGAACGTGAGGGTGTAGCTAAAGAACAACTATGAATTAGGTCTCCCAGCTTGTGCAGCCTGCTGAGCTGTGTAACAAACTCAGCTGCGCAGCCCCTGTGCACATCTGGGAGGCCGAGGGGTGACTCTGTAGCTTAGGACAGAGCCATAAGAATTACCCAGAGACCAGAAAAGGAAGGGCAGAAAAGGAGGGGTCTGTGCTTAACCCAAGTTACAAGAGCAGCCTCTTTGGCAAGGACTGCAGTGGCAGGGTGCTCCCTGGATGGCACGTGCTCAGCATGGTGCAGTCTTGGAAGGGTCCTTTGTCAAGTGCGTTTGCAGGACCGAAAGGGTTAGGGGTAGTGCTCTGCGCTCCCCGCTGCCGCAGCAGGGGATTTCCAGGGTGCCTCCTTGCCATCCCCACAGGCATCCCAGAGACAGCGTGGTCAGGAACTGCAGCTGCCCCAGCACCAGACACATAGCTCTTGCAATGCAAGAACCCATTTCCATATTCATGCACCTCTCTATTAAGTTACTACCACTAAGAAAGCAGAAAGATTAAATCTTGGTCTGGTTTGTGAATTACAGTTTTGTTTTTCTAATCAGCTGAGGGGTTTTGTTTCTTCACTCTCTAATCCTTGCCTAGTTGTTTGTCTGCTTTGGTCTCCTGGTTTAGCTTCTCAGTTGCCAATAGTTTCAGCCTTGTAGCTAAGGAATGGTCTTTCTAACTCAGCATGTATATGAGCCTGTCCCTCGAGTGAGGCTGCTCAACACTACCGTAATACCAACAGATCTAGTACTCTGTGTTCTGCAAGCTGCAGTCCAATTTTATAGCTGCAAGAATCAAAGTGTCCTTTAATACGGGGGATTGGTGTCACCTCACAAGAAAAGTAGCTCCAGCCTTAGACTCTCAAGAGCTAGCCATCAGCAGTGGCATTCTCATGTCCTCTCATGGCAAGCGATGTTGCCCCTTATGGCTGCAGCCTGGAGCCCTTTTCTGCCCTGAGTGAGCATGTATCAGAAGGAACAACATATAATTAGCCACATCACAGCAGAGGGGCTATGGTACCCTGGCAAAGGTGGCAGCTGGCAGCAAATGACCTCCAAAACACTTTGTAAGCTTCTTACCACCCTAATTTTGAGTGGTCGTGGGGAAAGAGATTGGCCTGGAGAAAGATGTGGGCTCAACAACGCGGCCTGGGTGATCTGTGGCGGCTCGCTGGCCTGTGGTTTGGCATGCCCACCACGTGTTTTAGCGCTTATATTTTCAGGAAGCTCTTCAAAGCTTTTAAGGAAGAGTTAATGGACTGCCAGAAGGGAGTTTCTAATGCCATTATCTGTCTACTCATTCACACCCTCTTATTTTCCCTTTCTCCTTGCCTGCCCACAGAGGTGCGGGATGCTGGCAGGCACAGACAGCAGCAAGCGGCAGGAGCCCCGCAGCCAGCGGGGTGGTGGAGTCACCCCTTACGGGGAGGTGAACATCAAAGAGGGGTTGATGGGCTCAGGGAAGACCTGTGGGCTTTGTGCCGGCTGCAGCGCAAGGGCTGTGGTAGGGCAGTGGAGGGAAGCAGCAGGCAACGCAGCAGTGAAAGTGGCACCAGGACTGGGTGAGGCGGGGGCTGCCTGCCGAACACAGATGGCTTCAACAGGGTGGCCAGAGAGGACCAAGTAAAAATCTATGGGAAAGGCTTGTAGCCCCTTGCTAAAAACCTTGCAGTGCTATACTCTACCTAGATGGGCATAAAAATGCCAGTTGTTAAACAGGCTGTAAAGCCTTGGGCTCAACTGGAGCTTTCTGTGCGGTCACCAGTGATACCTGGAAGAACGGTGAACTTGTATGCGTGTTTTGTGAGATACATGGATAGCTGCACTTCTAAGGTGTAAATATTGTAACTGCAGGGCCCTTAGTACTCTCTGGGAAAGTGCATCTCTCACTGGCTCCACCTGACCAAACCAACTAACTGAACTTTTCGCAGAAAGCAGAGTGTGGTCGCTTTGGCTTTGGACCCCACAGCATCTGAGCGAGCTTCTGCCAGCAGGGCAGTGAGGACTGCTCAAGAGAGCTGGGGCTGCTAAACAACAAAGGCAGCAAAATCTGGTGTAAATTCTGCTTAGAATAAAAACAACAAAAAATGTGACCCCAGACAAATTCCTCAGATATCTGCAAGGCTGGGTGACTTTCAGAGGGGAATACATGGAGACACTGGCAGAAGAGAGGTGTGAAATGGTGCTTCCTTCCCCTTGTAGCAAGGAGATCAGCAACAAACCCAGGGAGCTGAAACAGCAGATATTTTTTATGTCAGTGTAAGTAAAACATAACATGATGAAATACAGAGTATATTCTAGAGGATTTAGATGAAAAATAAAAGTTTCAGCCTTGTGGAGATATGACAACAGATCAGCAGGCTCCAGTGCAATAGTAAGAAGTCCCCTTTAAATGAGGGCAAGACAGTTACAGTTAGTTATCGCTTTTCAGCACCTTTTGATAAAAAAAATCAGAAGGTAGCCCTAAATCAAAGGATGAAAGTGTTCAAAGGAACAGGAACAGTCTGTATCCTCACATGTGCTGCCCAGAAACTCCACAGTCAGACGAGAAACACCATTTGGGCTATTCGAACAGTCTATGCATTTGCTCACTTGCAGAAAACAGAAGAAAGAAGAAAAATATCGGATATGCCAGTTAATCATCATGACATTTTGTTTTAACTTGAACAGCTTTAATTTGGTTTCTGTAAATGAAAATAAAATTTCAGAAGAGGGGTAACTGAGGCTGACATTTGCCTCATGTATGTATGTAAACATGGTTTACATTGCCATTTGGTTACACTACAGGCAACCTTTTCAATAGCAGAGGTGAGGTACTTGACATTGGGTTTGTTTTTTCATTCAGGGGGAGGGAGCTTTGAGAATTTTGGTTGCACAGCTGCTGAGAGAGTGATTTCAGTGTTTGGGACTGAGCACTCAGTTAATGCTCTTCTGCACAACCTACCTGCTGGCTCATGAGACTGATGGTCAGTGGGTGCGGTGCAGGTTGACGGGAGAGGAGAGGAGTACCGAAGGGCAGGCGGAGGCTTTGCAGCCCCGCTGGTGGGGCACTGGCCGACCCCTCTGATGTGGAACCCCATCTTCATTAAGGGAAATCTATCCTGATTAAACTACTCTGCCAGTTAAAGAAACGGCTTATCCCCTGCGTGTACCTCAGAGACAGCCTTCCAGATTATTTCTTCTATCTGTCCTACATGCAGCAACAATGACTATTTTTCCAAAGAAGCTGTAAAATCGTACACTTCATAAAGACCCATATCACTCTTGAACAGGGATGGTAAAATCTTCGCCAAGGTATATACAAATAGCCTAGCACCTTTTCTGACATCCATTATCCACACTGACCAGTCAGAGTAACCCCTCCAGAAGCAGGCCAACAATAACATAAGGAGGTTATTAAATATTATTCATTACCTTCAGTGGAACAAAATAGAAGCCTAATTCATAGTCTTGGTTCCAAGAAAACATTTGATAGGATCCCAAGGGATTTTTTTGTTCTTTACTTTAGAAGTTTTTAATTTTGGCTCTGAGTTTAGATCATGGATAAAAATGTTTTTCCAGCAAACTATGCCTTGGTGATAATGATTTGAAATCCCTCCCACCTTACCTCTTGATTTAAGAGGAATGAGGCAAGCATGCCTCCTCTCCTTATGCTATGTGTACCATCTGAGTAATGCTCACCAGGTCATGAGTGAGTAACTGGGAGGCAGCAATACCAGAACTTGTTCTTTCAGGGTGCCTTGGAAAACTAACTCAGCTCTTCCCAAAGCATTTCCCACTTACCCCTGTCACAGCTAGGACTCAAAACCAATCTACCATAAGTCAGTGGCCATTTCTATTGGCCCATTTTATTAAAAGTATATATATAACCAGTGAATTCTTTGGTGAAATGGGTTTGAAATATTTTAGTATAAAGACTCTAGTAGAACTATGTCCTATTTTTCAAGAAAATATACCAACCCTGTTAAAAAAATATCACTGAATGTAGTCATCTGGCAGAAACTTTTGGCCTTATATACTTCTCAAACCCAAGCACTTTTTTTAACCCTTGCTCCTTCACTCCTTCAAAACCACAGATAGAACTATGAAACAAAGCAGAGATTTTCTGTGGAAAGCCAACCACTGAGATAAAGCATACTCAAAGGAACAACCTTTTCTACTTTCTCATTCAGTAAAGAAAAAAAAAAAAAAGGAAAGAAGAAGAAGAAATGAGCCAAGGCCATTTTGGGTGGTAAAACCCTGCCTTCCAAGTAATATCTTGCACTTTCCATTACCAGTATTTTCCTGTTCTAAAATAAAATGCCCCTGCTTACTTGTGAAAACCCAAGAAAAATGACTAGGAGACTGATGAAGAGTTTGATCCTGCTAATGAAAATCAACAGCAGCAGCTCACAGGAATAAAGCTCCTTAGTGGTAGGATGTGTGCCGGCACAGCCCTTGCTCACTGCACCTTGCACCTGGAAGCCACCGCTCCCACTTCGTGCTGAAATGATCCTTGGCTTGCTTATACTTTCCCTTTAAACACCACCAAACAAAAAATGTTAAGGTATATAAGTGCTAATGGAGCCCATCAGCTACAATCAAAAGAAAACACAGGCTTTTCTCAGCTGGCATTCTTCACCTCAGTAATATTTTTAAGAACAATAGGGGAATGCATGTCCTCAAGACATGTAGCCTGATGTCTTGAGGACATTTGCAGCATTATTTCTGGGGCCCAAGTTCCCCACAAGTGGTGCAATGGAGGCCTGGAGCTGTTGGTCTCGTCACCCCTCTGGAAACCAGCGGAGTTACAGGAAAGGATTGAAGACAGAAAGCTGTCTTGGAGCCTATGTGCTAACTGTAAGGCTAGCTCCGTCCCGGCTGGCTGTATGTTTCCATTACTGGAAACAGGTACCAAATTGACACTTGAGGAAGCCTGAGCCATCTCATGCTGCTTCTTAATCAATTTGTATCAGTTATGCAAACACTAAATATGGGTGAGATGAATGATCCAGCGCACGACTTTCAGGCCTGAGTGGTCATGATTAAGGCACCATTTCATTACCTATTAACTTGATTTTTATGATCCTGGAAAGTATTTATACATGAAATTATTGATATAATTGATTCTTTCTAAGGCTCACTAGTTAACATATGTTGACATACTCCAACAGTGACAGAATAAATACGTACATTGAGAGATTTCAGAGGATGAAGAGACAGAAGCACTATCTTCTTAGCTCTTGGCTTGGTAATCAATATGGCTGGATGTAACATTTCCAGTACTACAACATGGTTTAGTCTCCAAAGCCTGTTAAACAAGAAATGTTCAAAACTGGTGCAGAATCAGGTAATTTATTTTAACTGACTAAATATCAGGCACCACGTTTTAATCTGGCAGTTTAGGCTGTGTCCTTATGCAATTGCAGAGACATTCTTGAAAAGGATATACTGCCTAGTGTGACTCACTTCAGCATCATAAAGTGGGCTCTTGAACTGGGGAGCCTGAAACTGCTACCTTGGTGTCTGAGCTGGGGGGGAACCCTGTCCTCTGCTGCCTGCAAGGCCATGTCTGGAGTCAGAGCTGTACCCTTCGATCTGCCTAGCCTGGAGTCCAGCAGCAGGGAATTGATGGCAGCAGGTAGCTCCCCATCGTCTGACTGACAATGCGTGCGCGGCTGACAGCCCACATCCTTACAGCTACTGGGATATCCACTAGTCCAAAGACAACTTGTCTATACACTGTAATTATCTGTGATTATCTATTACAGGGCCTGTTTAATTTTACTTTCTGGACCCCTGTCTATGGCTTTAGTGGTGTGATGACCAGGAAAGAGATAGGGTTTTGTTGAGCCTAATTATGAATGGGATTAACTGGTAAGCAGAAACTGTAACTGGCAAGATTTCAGATATAAAAGCAAGGGAACTACAGCTATACTGAAAGAAACAGTTAACTGATCAGTTTTGGTTTTTTAATTACTGAAAGTAACATAACTCTAAAAGGGGATATCCTGTCAAATTCTAAGAGACAAATTACCTTAATTTTTAACAGCTAAATACAGGAAACCTGAAGTACTCTCTGTAATTCCACTGATGGAACCACTTTATGGAAATAAAACTGTATAAAACTATGTTTCTAATGCCCTGAGGTTATCTGCAGCAGCAGCCCTTGCACACACTGCAGATAGCTCCACTCTATGGAAGCGTATCAGCAGAAGCAGCAGTCCAGATGACCTGTGTCTTAGCAGGACATTAATAGGAAGCAGATACTAAATCTGTGTGTGTGTTGGGGGAAGGATGTATTATTGGCTTGAACAAAGTTTCAAAGACCAAAGTTTCACCTCACCAATCAGATGAAGGGAATGGGCAATTTCCCTTTGGAAACCTTCTGTGATCTGCTTAGTGACTTGATGCAGACAGCAGTCAGACCTGTTCAAAAGAGTGTTAGAGAGGAGAATGGAAAAAGGCAAAATCAAGAAGGGGGAGAAAAACAGTTAGCATTTTTGTTAAAGAACAGAATGTAAAGGAGTTGGGGAGGGGATGGGTTGGAGGATAGCCCGTGCATCAGAGTAACTTTGTTAGATGTGTCATTCCAATGCGTGCGTTAGTGGGAGATAATTAGGAGCTGAAGTCTCCTCCAGCCAATCAGCCTGCAATTTATAGTATATTTAGCCATGCCTCAGTGATGAGGAGTCCTGGGCAGACATTCTCAGAGAGTTACTGCCTTCTCTGCAGCCCTTACATCACCATCCAAACTCTGCAGTCATCATCTAAAAATTTATACCTCACAGCTAACTACTGTTTCAGTAGAGCAAGCGCCACACTATTTCTTACCAAGGAGAGAGGCTGTGATGATATGGAGCTTTTAAAAGTCTTGTGAGATCCTGCATGTATGATAATGCACTGTAGGCAGCTTGTCAAGGAGAGAACTGTAAAAGCAATCGCCTTGTTTTGAGGAAGGGACGATGACTGAAGTTTCTGTGGCTTGATGCAGAACTGAGACAGAGAAGAGAAAAACGATGAGGCCAAGTACACAGCTGATATTAAATTACAAACACTTCATTTACTTATCCTCCAAACAACCACTCAAGATCTCTTGCTTACTGAAGAAGTTAAAAATAAAACCTCTAAGAACATTTAAAGCTGGCCACAGGCATTTCATGGAAGCTGGTGTTTCCCAGCTTCCCATAAGCCATTAGGGCTTCCCTCCTGCACCTTGACATGCTTCACTTAGAAACAGCTGAAGGCACTAAGCTTTTAAATGAGAGCCTATTTACATGAAGCTTTTGTCGGTGTACAGCTTTTCCATTGGCAGGAGCAATGATGGGAGTCAGGGTAGACAGGCCCCCAGGCAATTTAAGCACCTGTCACAATGAGAGCACATCTGCATGCTGTGTGCTTGAAAGGGCAGTGGCTTGGGAAACACCATCTGCTTCCCCATCCTTCCCGTGGCGGCCACTTCTGGAGGCAGAGGGGCAGGCTGGTGGGAGGTGAGCCTTGGGGCTCAAGGCATCAGTCCTGGAGAGCAGGTGAACCCTCTGGTCGTATTGGCTCTGCCTGCCAAACAGGCACACTTTGAGGTGTTTATATTTTTTGAATGCTGCTTCCAGCACCAGTGTAATCATTCTCTTGTACAGCAGTCAGAGGGTACTGTGCCATACACCCCCTTCTGTGTGGACTGACAGTCACGTATGAAGGCAAGCTATTGCATAAATTTTGTTCTTCATACCTTTGAGTCAGACCAGGCAAATAAAACCACAAATGTCCTCTCTGTGATTAATATTTTTCATTCAATAATATTTTTGCCATACTAACCAGGCAGTATAAGTACATGGAAGAACATCACCAAGGCAGTGTTGAAACACAGGCAATTTTCTGTCCGTTTATCTACCTCACTGTCTTAAACAACATTGCTGACCTTGCTGTTCTTCCAGTTTAGCCCCAGAAGTGACCTGATTTGAGGGTTGTTGCAAATATTTCACGAGTTACTCCTGCCCTTGTTTATGCCTTTTTCTAAACCTCTAAGGAAAGTGGAGGTGAGTTCCAGCTGTGGCAAACAGGGTGAAAAGACATGGGCATTCAAGTTTCTGGATAGCTGTTATCACCTCTTCATCCCTTATGACTACAGAGCACCTCTCCAGCAGATGTGGCAGCTGTGCCTTCTTCCACGTGCTCAGACTAAGCAGAAGGTAGATGAAAAACAGCTGAAAAACCAGTGAAGGCAGATGCTTTGCCTGGCCTGACCAACTGCTGCCTGTGCACTTGATCCGAAACTCCCCAAACCTCCTGACACGATTGATCTGTTTCTGGCTGAGGGGACTGGGACAGACCAGATAGAAAAGGAGGAATGTGGGAAAGAGACACAGAAGAAGAATGATGGAGGTCATGAACAGAAACAAAGTGTGGGAGAGGGAAAAAGGCAGAAGGAAATAGGAAGAAAAAGTATTAATACAGTACAATATTCCACAAGAAGGAAAATTATGTGGAGGGAAAACAGACACTGGAAAAGACCCAAGAAAGGAGAAGAGAAGGAGGTGAGGACTTGGCAAGGGAGATAAGCAACATCAACAAAAGCAGTAGATTTTTTATTTTATCTACTAGAAAACTGCTGCCAAAATAAGATAATACTTAACCATAGTTACTGTTATTAATGCATGTGTGTGGACAATGTGAAGGTGAAGAGGAGATTACTAAAGAATGTAGTTCTGGCAGGAGGCCAGGCACTGGGGAAACTTACAGGAGGACAATCCAGCAGTTTTCCCGAAGGGAATGGAAACTCTCTAGGGCAACCTGGGTGGAAAGTTCGGAGCAGAGGCAAAGCCCTTTGCTTCTGCTCACCTGTGAGGGAGGAAGGGCTGAGCAGGTCATCAAAAGAGCCTGTTGCTTTTTCCAGTCTCACAGCAGGTTTGAGTGAGGATGTCATGGTCAGACGGAACATGCCGCTCTCATGGCATACTTTGGGTCAGGGAAACGAAATTTTTATTGTAGTTTGCATGCTAGTACTGGTGGTAGTTCAACAATGCTTTTGCATGGATTTCAGCTGAATCAGCATTCGTAGTTAATGCAGTGTAGTGGATGTAGCACTGCAGCAGCAGGGTGTTGGTGCTATTCCTAGCTGGTACAATGGGCAGCCTTGAGCCTGTGAAATTCCCTGCTTGTTCCCCAGTTTCCCCATCCCAAAATCAGGTACTGGTACTCACTGATTCACTGCGGTCCTTCGAGATCCACAAGAGAAAAGCACTAAATAAGAGCTGGATGTGACTAAAATTACCTTCTACCCCTATGTACACAGAATTAATTTTCTTCTTAATTTTCAAGCCTTCCACATGCTCTACATTGCTTTTCTGTTCTCCTTAGTATTTAGATCACATCAGTGGATTAGTCTTCATGCTTGCTCTTCTGCTTCATAAAAATGCTGATATTTCATAGCCTAGTTTTAAAGTAAAAGAGTGCAGAATATGGAGTCCTATGGAGTCCTATGGAGTCCTATGGAGTGATAGTAAAATCATCCAAGTCCCCAGAAAACTAAAAAAACCCTTCCTCTTCATCTAGGCATAATCTGCTAATTCCCTATACCCCACTTTGCAAATACATACTGCATTGCACTGTTCATTAGGGACTAAGGAGAGATCATCCACAATACACAGTGAAAATCCTACATCCAGCTGTCTAGGAATAGGGGGAAATATAATGATCTGCGTGTAACTTGCTTAAATTTTAAATTTAGTGATATATTTTGCTATAGATTATATTACCCTTTCATTTTGAAGGTATTTGCTTGCCAGGAAGCCTATTTTTAAAAAATGCTTTAAAATATCCTTCCCACTATGCACAAGCACCTGTCAAAACCTCCTTTCCCTGCACCCTGAGACTTTTACATACTATCACAGATGTAAAATATCCCACCTACGCACCACTTATATTTGTAAGCATTAGTGAAGTCTGTACCCTCAATTTATCCTTTACAAGTAATAGGCAACCTTCCAGTTATATTCACCTACAAAAATTGGGATGTCATTCACCCCAATAGCTGCTATACTGAGTAGAATTTTCCCTAGTGGTGGCTAGCCATCCCTAGCAGGACGCTCAGGCTCCTCTTATAAATGTCTATCAAACAAATGAAGATCAGTCCCAAAAGGGGGAGATGGGACTAAGGAAGTTAAACAATAAAATTTGATATTATGTTTGTAATTAAAAAGTTATGAGTGATTTCCAGATATCAAAGAAGAGGGGAAAAAAAAATAGTTATTTATATTTGGCATGATTTTCAAAGTTGTCATTGTACTCAAAGGTTCTCATTGAAATCAGTGTAAACCATGGGTATGCAGCACCTTTGAAAACCTTGCCAAAATTGCCTTTAGATTGTAAGCTCCTTAGGGCAGAGACCTGTTACTCATTTGGCAAATTGTATTGCAATGCTCCTTTACCTCAACAGGGCTGTTTGTGTAATAATAATAATAATAATAGATAACAGATTTGTTCTGGAATTCAGAAATATCTGATGTGGTTCTACAGCCTTCTTATTAACACAGTATTTCAAAATATTAACTAAAAGCTCATTTTATAGGCAAATCACCAAGGAATTGTGACCAAAGGAAGCTGACTGAAAACAATTTAGAACCAGAGAGGTGTTTGCTTGGTCAAACCTGGAACTTCCCTTCCACTGTACGTTTCAGTTTCACATGATTTGACTCACAGGCTGTCAGCTGGGAGCCTCAGTGAACAGGTAGGCCATGAAATATGCATCCACCTGCGGTTATTTTAGAGCGTAGAATCTGATACATGCAAGTACATACATCAGCGCACACACCCTCAGCCCTGGGGATGTTGCTACACTCCCCAAATTCATGTGCGGTCCCTGTGCCAGAGACAGCTATGAATGTGTGTTGACTCACTTTGCCTGGGAAGTGCCAGAGCGTTAGGTTTCAAATTCAAAGAGTATCAGCACAGCAGCTATTATTCTCTGCTCTTACTTCAGAAATCTTGCTCGGTTCAGCAACTCCTTCTGCCCCAGCTATAACTCTGTAAAGTATTTTGCAGTTTAATTTACAAAGTAAACTAATTACACACCTTCTCTACAGACATATGAAAAGCCAGCAGTGACAGAAAGAGCACTCTCACCCCTGGGAGTGCCAGAGAAGCTGTATAGTCCACACCTTCTTAAAACTCTCTGCTTGTTTCTCTAAGCCCTGCTTGCCTCCAGCTGTTCTTCATCTGCAGAGCGGGGATAATGGTACCCACTTTTCTTGAAGTGCTTGGAGGTGGGTGAGGAAGAGCACTGCCCAGGGAAGGGGCAGGATATTCTCAGAGGCATGTCTGCTGTGCTGCTGAATTAGCACCACTGTGGCTCCAGGTGCTGGCTATGTCAGCAGACAGCAATGCAAAACCCCTTTCACAGTACTATTTATCTAGAAGATAATTACGAGGAAAAGGAAAGAAAACTGACCAGTCCTAATAAATACCAGCCCTTTCAGGAATGAATTTGAAAGCCAGTTTTCTAGGTATCAGATGATAGGAATCATAAAGTTAAAACATGTGCTTACTTTAATGAACCTGGTCAAAAGCACTGTCTGGAGTGTTTATTTATTCATTAATTTTTACTTGAGTAGACAAAGTAAATCTGCTCTTGGTTTTCATAAAATCTTTCTTGCTACATTCTATTTAGTTTAAATTGGCATCTATTTGATTCAACCTGGAAAACCCAGCCAAATCCAATTAGTGTCACTGAGACTCCTGGAGTTCACTTCTTACCCCCCCACCCCCACCCCATCCAGTTTAAGAGCAGAGAAGAAGAATTCCAGAGATCTAAATTTGAAAGCGTTTCCACTTTTTACTTGCACAAGGGATGGGATGGGAGTAAATAACAGTAATGTCACAAAAGTAAGGAACCAGGCTAATAGAGCCCGGTTTTGCCTGGCTGGCTGGTTTTCCTTTCTTGCTACAGTACTTTGCTTTTTTGCATTTGTTTTTACTAAAACCTCTGAGCTCAAATCCTGGTGGGCTTGCTTGCAGATGGCAAGCCGTGGCACTTCTCCTTTTATTCAGTGACCTCAGCGTGCTGCTTGCCCTCAGACATTGTGCTGTAGTACCCATTTCTTTGGGGTACCCCCATCCCTCTGCAACTGGCAAGGCCAGCATGGGGCCAGGGAAGGTGAGGGGCCATGGAGCATGGTCTGGCAGCTGCAGGGAACCATGTGGCCCCCCTGGTCTCTTGTCTTCTTGCCCCCAGTGGGCCACTGGCTGCCCTGCGGGCATGGCCTCTGCCTGGTGAGGGAGCCAGCCATGGTGGCTGCCCTTTGCTTCCTGAATGGGTGTAGCTGGGCAGCCTCCGGGCTGCGGGTGGGAGAGAAACAAGTTAATTTTGCTCACAAAAGCTTTGGTAGCTCATTACAGAAAAGGAGCCTTCAAAAATATTGCTAAAATATGAATGTTTTTCAGGGGTTGCCACAGAAACATGTAGAGCATATAATCCAAAATAGGATGTCTAGACAAACTCCTACTGTCTGACCTTTTATGTATTTCCTAATCCAGCCAATCTTGCCAAGCAAATTGGTGACTAAGCAGCAATTCACTTTACACGGTGTCGTAAAGGCCTGACAAGGCCCAGGTCACGGTTATAAATTTCAGTCTGGCTACTTCAGCAACTCTCAGCTTCCTTTACCAGCACAGCTCCCGTGTGGTTTCTGGGCTGTGATGTGTGCTCTGGATCATCGTGAAGTAATTTTGGGGCTGTAAAATCCAAAAGCCACAGCTCGGCTGTGAAACAGAGAGCACTTTCATCCAGCAGGACCCCAGAGTTTACATAAAGCTGTAAAAAGGGAGGCTGGAAAGAGTCTCGGGTGAAAGCAGGATGAAAGACAGCGGCCCTGGGGCCTGTGGCAGCTGCCGACTCCTGGGGCTTGGCCTGGCATCCCTCCTTCCCCGCATGGTGTCCCTCCTTCCCCACACGGCATCCCTCCTTCCCCTCATGGTGTCCCTCCTTCCCCACATGGTGTCCTTCCTTCCCCACATGGCATCCCTTCTTCCCCTCTTGGCGTCCCTCCTTTCCCACACGGTGTGCCTCCTTCCCCTCATGGTGTCCCTTCTTCCCCTCATGGCTTCCCTCCTTTGCCTTTCCCTCATGGTGTCCCTCCTTCCCCACATGACATCTCTCCTTCCCTGCACACTCCCGAAGCCTGCGCTCCTTGCAGCGAGACAGGAGGTTCTTCCCACACCAGGCTCCCCTCTCCTCCCCTCAGCAGCCCCGCCATTTTCCTTTATTTTCCAGAAGAGGACCTGCACAGCTAGCTCCGCTCCCCCCGCCAGGGCAGGGAGTTCACCCAATGCCCCTCAGCGGCCTGGGGTCAGATTCCTCATGAATCTGAAAAACAGCTTTAAAAGCAGGGGAGGAGGAAAGGGCACCAGCTGGGTACCCAGTGACCTTCAGAAAGCGGCGTGCGCCTGGCTGGGTGCAACACCTCTGTGCATCGCCTGTGTACATATACATGCATATCTGCACATATGCTTACATATGCTCGTATACATGCCGACCTAGCGATGCACAAGCCCATAAAGGTGAATCAATTTTACAGCAAATTTTACAGCAAAAAGAAACTGAAGCAGTAACTTTTATAATTATTTTTTTTCCCCACGTTTCCCATTCTGCCCCGCAGAGTGAGGTCAGGGCCCCGCTGAGGCTGAAGGCGGGAGAGCTGCCCTGTGTAGGGGTCTGGGGCAGAAAAACTGTGTGTGCTTCTGAGTTCGATTGGTCCCAGGTCCATGTTCTGGTTGGTTTGAGGAGATCTTGTACGCACTGCGGGGACGAGGCTGCATAACGCAACTGGCACTGAGCAGGAAGCAAGGGGGAGAGAGAAGAGAGAGCTGTTGTCAGAGGGAAATGGGAGGGGGGACCCAGAATAGGTAAGGGGGGGAGAAAAGTTAAATCAATTACAGTTTGATCGGCACATTAAAAGAACTGTGCGCTGTGCAGTATTATGTAGCAGTAATTACACACTGTGTATTAAACAGTGGTAAGAATTAATGACTTAATATTTGGCCACTCCACATAGCTTGTTATAGAGAGGTGTTGGATTTTATATATATTTTCTGTGAAGTTTAATTTTCCATGTGGTGTTTGGTCAGGAAATGGAGAGCCTTTCAGGTGGAGTGCCAGGAGAAACCCTTCCGAGGAGGATGTGTTCTGCAATGTACGGGGAGGAAGATCCCAGGGGTGAACATTTCATCTTCTGAGCTGCTTGCTTCGTTTTATGCACAAGATGTTATTCCTACCACAGAGGTTTCATTCTTAAGAAAGAATAAAATAATAAAAAAGGGTGAAGAAAAAGATTTCTGTGATGCATGGACATCAATCCATACTGGCACAAAAGAAGCTAATGGCTTGTGATTAATTAGAGATTAATAAGAAGCACATAAGGAAAAATACTGCACTGAATCCATGTCCTGCATCGCTGGTAAATGGCTGCTCCTTTCATCTGGAGATTCACAAGTGTCTTCTTCAAAGGGTCATTACAGTCACCCCTGCAGCACAGCCCAGTGGGTCTGTGTCACTTCTTCCCGTGCCTGATATTTCTCTGCCTGCTTTCCTCTGCTCCTGGGGATGGGCAGCTCCTCCAGCTTGGCGTTTGTGCAGTGCCTTGTGCAGCCAGGCCCTAATGCCAGGTTGTTGGTTTGTGCTACCACAAAGAAATGACTAAGCCATCACAGCAGTTAAAATCTGACAAATTTCCCAGATCCTGAAAAATTTATCTCCTGGTAGGAAGAATCGGGTACCACATACTTTGTCTGTAGAGCAGGCAACTCTTCTTTGAATATAAACATACAAGAACAAAACAGCACTCACATAGCCTGGGCAGCATGGTCCAGCTGAATACAGAGTCAATAATAATGGGGATGGCAAGGAGGTCATAGAGGTCTAGAAGGGACAGATAAACTAGTGGTTAAAGAATTCCAGTAGTGCAAAAATGCATAAAAGAATGAAAAAGGAGTGCAGAAACTATAGCAATCCTATGTGAAATCAAATCTGGAAGTCTCTAATTCTAACATTAACCCTAATCTAAACATGCATGACCATAAGCCTAACCCCAATACTAACTCTAACCCTAACCCCAAGCTTAATGACTATAGCACTAAGCCTAACTCTAACCATTAACCTTTACTCTTAACTCTAACCCTAATGACTCTAACTCCAACCCTGACAACACTAACCCTAAGCCCAAAATGTCACCCTAACCCTAGCCATGATGACTATAAACCTAAGCCTAACCCTAACACCTAACCTCAAGCCTAACCCTAACCCTATTAGCCTTAACTCTAACCCTAAGCCTAACCCTAACACTGAGCCCTAACACTAATTACCCTAAAACCTAAACCTTAACCCTAACCCTAATCCTACATGAAACCAAATCTAGAAGTGTCTAACCCTAATCCTAACCCTAACTGGTGTAAGATTGGATCTGACTGCTCACATTAGAAATCATACCGTTCAGTTTTTTTCATAGCAATTCCCTGAGGCCGTTTTGCTGGGCAGTTTGTGTTACAGTTCCCCCTTTTTGCCTGAATGACAAAAGATGAGTGCGTGGTGTGGTCCTCTGTTTCACAGCTTGGAGGAACAGAGAGTTCTGCTCTTTGAACTGCTTACACCGGGGTTATTCCCCCTGCTGGTGTAGCTGGCAGTCCCTGCGATGGACTCTGAAGTCATGTTAGCTACTAGCTGCAGCAAGCTGCCTGCCTGGGGCACAGTGCTGCTGGCCATCCTCAGGAGGTGCTGTTTTATCCCTGCTTCCTGCTCCCTGCTCTCCTTAGAACCAGGACTTACCCTTTTTTTTAAAAAAAAAAAAAGAAAAAAAAAAAAAAAAAGTTGTTTTTTTTTTTTTGAAAGAAAGACTCCTGTTCCCTGCAAATGTAAGCAAAATGATACTCAGATGTATGGTTAGTTTTCACTGAGAAAACATCAGTCTGCTCTCTCTCGCTGTCTCTACCCCCCTCACACACACAGAAAATTCTATTATATGTACTTGTGTATAAGTTCTGTCATTTTCTATCATGTAACTGTCAGCTGCACCACTATCCCACCCTTGAAAAAATGGATTATTTAGTGTGATGTTTGCTTTAAAGTCTGAGCAGGGGTGTTGTGTGTTGCTGTACTACTGGTTCTGGCAGGCGCCTGTCCAAGCACAGCACTCATTACTGTTCTCTCTGCTCCCTATTAATGGTCACAAGACAGTCCAGTCAATCAATAGCACTCCTCTGGAAAATACTTAAAAGAGGAAGGCAAACCAACATGCAACACATTTGTTAACTGTAAAATTAGCAGGCTCATAGTGCTCAAAGATCGATGACTTCTAGTCCATTTTCTCAGATTCATTTTCTTATAACTGAACAGAAAATGCAATTGTGCAAAATACCATGGTATGCATACATAAAATGTACCCTGATATATAAAAGGAACACACCTTCATCTTTTCAACATAACAGTGAAGCAGGTGGCCAGCAGGAACTACTGAAACCATCAATCTTTTTCCTCTTTTTATATCTTAGAGAAACAAACCTAACACGTACTGCAAAGTTACGAATTTTACACACAGTCTATATAGCTCTGTTTCCTGTCACTGCTAGCCTCATCATTTCTCTTCTACTCCCTCTACTCATTTATCACACCGACTTGTTGCATCATGTAACAATTTTGATTTTCAGCTCCAGAGGAGATAGCTGTTGTTTGGTATGTATTCGCAGGATGGTGCCTTGATATAATGAGAATGCCAGATGAATAAGTATTACAGAACAGCAAAAGACAGCACGAACACCAAGAAGACCCAAACAGAAACATCCTGGCTTAATTTTTTTTTTTTTTTATAGGGCAAGTAATAGTTTTGTCTTGCTTGAAAAACTTAATTTTCGTGGTACAGGCAAACGCAGCTCATACCTCGGATTTTGTGGGCTACACAACACTCAGCAGAGCAGTAGGACTAAGTAATATTAATGTTGCCTTGGACTAACATTTAATTCGACAATGAAATTGTCCAACCAACCAGTACTAACTCCATCCCAAAAATAAATGCAAACTCCAGGCTGACTGGAACTTGGAAATCTTATGAGGACACTAACATTAACTGCTCCCCTGGAACGCCTCAGCTCTGTCTGCACACTCAGATGGTCTCACTTTACATGCTCCCCCCGTCTGAGCAACAGCGAGCTTAAGGCGATCGAGTCAGCAAAAGGGAAGCAAGTGCTGAAGTGAATGCACGCAGACACAGCCCAGTGCTTGCCGTTAGCTTGTTTAATGGTTGTAGTCACTGCCATCTTCATAACACCGTTAGAAGTTAAGTTTATGTTGTCTGAAAGTAGCTCTTACCCTGTGAGGCGGAGGAGAGCCTCGTGTAGATTATTATGTTGCCCAGCTGAATTGTTCGGCTGCTTTCTGACATAGGGCAGTAGCGAGTATTCATTTCACACCCCTTTCACTCCATTACCACGAGAAGTACTAAACCCGGGGGCCACAGTGACGAGGCGACAACCTGCTTGTCTTTGAAAGATCCAACGTCTCACAGATGTCTTTCAAAATCTCTTAATCCAGCCCATGTCATCATCATCTGCAGTCCGTAACTCCTGTGTTACCGTACAAACAACAGGATCATTGTGTTTTATGGGACAATTCCCTGGTGAGGAAATCTATTTGATCTTTGACCTTTTTCTGTGTACAAGTTCAGGATGTTTATCATCACTTCACAAGGTACAGCACTGACACCATTGCTTAAGCAAATACCACTGTCCATAAACATGGCTGGAGTTGGCAAGGGTCTGCTAGCTGACTCTTTTAAATGAAAACAAGAAAATGAAAGTTAAAAACTGTCACACTGTGGGCTTAGAGATTTTAAGAACAGGTTTGATCCAAAAAAAGAAAACGGTAACAGCAACCTTTCTATTCATTTATGAACAAATCAGTCATTTTGATCTGTGAGACCAATATGTAATCATCAAAAGGGTGATTGGCATCATCTTTCAGCAGCTAACCACCATTAGCACTGCTTTTTTTGCAGAGAAGCATCTGCAGGTCTCAAGCTGGCACCCCGCTGCATAAAGTACTGTCCAGATGTAAGCAAGGGTTGGCCAAGCTGAGCTGGCTGTTGTGAATTTTTTTTTTTCAAAGCACCTTATTATTAAAAAAACATTCACTGTTAACCCCACTTTTTAAACAATTAACTTTTAGAAACCAAATCAAATGAGAAAGCATTAGTTCCAATACAGTCAAGTCTGCCATACAGTTTTTGCTATATTGTTTTCCAAGGAATGAAGAAAGTTTAATGAAGGGAATTTAGATGTCCTCTGTGCCAAAGTAGAGACTTGTAAGAAAGGCTTGTGAATAATAGCTCACTGCATTAGTCAGGGACAGAACGCTATTTCATACAGCAAAAAGAGGAAAAGCAGTGATGCTAACAAACACATAAAAGAATATCCATTGGGACTTACAATGTTGCTTTCGGTCAGAATGTCCCAGTCATTATCCAAGCGGGTTTCCTCTGGCACATGTTCTGTGCAGAAAATGGTCATGGGGCTGCTTGCCAAGCTCTGTCTGAAGGGAAAGAGCCAGGAGTAAGGGTAAATAAAGAAGTGGCATGTTGTAGGAAACACCTCAGCAGGTAGTACTGCAGAGAGTCCAGGCGCCATTGCTGACTGGAAGGCTGCCAACTTTTACAGAGGGTATCCAAGTGCTCACCTATGTGACACAAAGAAGGTGTGATTGCAGCATGGATAGACATATCTGTGATAGCTTTAGCCTGGCAGCTGTGCCTAACAGCAGCAGTAAAGACATGCTGGCAAAGGCATCAGCATCTTCCTACAGCGCAGCACCTTTCTCAGGACCACGGAGCCCCATGGACCTTAATTTTTTGATTGCTGTGTTGTGGGGTAGTCTTCGTCGCTCTTGCTGCCCAGGCTAACTACATTCAGTCTTGGACAGATGTCCAGGGATTTCTTCTGTCCCTAGGCAATCAGAAAGCACAAGACTTGAAGAAGGTCCCGTAGCCACATACATCTTATTCTGGGTTTTCATTTTAACCTGGGAGAGAGAATCTAGAAAGAGCTGCTTGCATTTAAACGATAGGCTCCAAGAATCAGTGCCTGCCTTTGTGTTTTGGGGAATACCGAGCATCCTGCCATTCCCACTCAAATGGCTTTGTGGGGTGTGAACATATGTGAGAACTATACAGGTATTATTGTGATCCTACCACTTCTACACTGTGATTATGCTGAATTTCTCGGGGTAACTGAGAGCAAAGTCAAGCACTGCATTCAAATCATGGTATTGTGCTGAGCAAAGCAAAGTCATTAATTTTCCCTTTCCATTTCCTTATTTCTAATTTTGAATAAGGAAGCTGTCCTGGAGCATCTTCATCCCCTATTTCTCAGTGTCATAACGCATGTTCCTCTTTGATGGATGAGTAGTTTTCTCAGACTGATGATTTTCTGGTATGGCCCCAAAATGTTGTTTCAGAGCCCTCAAAAAAAGCCACATCTAAACAAACTAGACCAATGTGGATCTTGCTTAAAGTCAGGATGCTACAAATTCAACACACAGATCCTAACCACTGAAAGATTTTATGAGTTCAAGTTTATCCAAATCTGGAAGCAAAGGCAATGTGAAGGAATGCAGAAGGAAGGGGGAGGCCGATCATCCAGTCACACACCCTCTCCCATGTTTGCATGAATTGCCTTATGCTAAAATAATAGAGTTCTGTGTAGACCCAGCTGTTTCTTCTATTAAGTTGTCTAAAAAAATACATCTTTATAACATGCAATTTTGCCTAGAATTGTGGCTCTATTCCACTATAAAAGTTCATTACTTTATTTACTAACCTGTAAAACCAGACCTTTCAGGTTATGCTTTTTCTCTCTGATCTGCCTGAATCTAGCCTACAGGATGGTTCCACCAGCCCACAGCATCCACAGGGCAGGAAAGCACAGGACTGGAGGCGTGCCAGGGATTTAGAAACAAGGGTGCCGTTACTTCTTCCCAGCCCAAGGAGAGAGAATCCTGATCAGATTTTGGATGTGCTTTGCTAATGCAGTTGAAATAGCCCGATCAGCTTGAGACAGTCAGTATTTTTCCTCAGTTAGTCCCATCTCCTTTTTCACCTCTTTCTGACCAGCTAAGGCTGGGATGGTTGTTTCTGTCCCCCTCTAGGTGAACATCACCTGAACACAAATCCACCATCTCCAGCAGCTCTCCCTTCCAGAACCCCAACGCAGAGTACAGAGCACAGGCTATGACCTATACAAAGTACAGGCAAGAGGAGATATAGACCCAAGGCAGCAAAGAAGTGCCCAAAAGATTCCAGAAGCACATCACACAAAGCCTGGTGAGCGAAGGCATAAAGCCAGCGTTCAAGAGGGGTTGGCTGGTCTTTGCTGGAGCAAAGTGCCGCTGCTGGCTTTTTGCTGGTACTTTTACAGCACTTCCCCTGTTCTTCTTTGTTCTGTTCTTTCTGTTTGCAGCAAGTCATCAGAAAAATTTCCCCTAAATAACCACTGTATTATTTTATAGATTTAACCTTGTAACTCTTTCCTCTTATTTCCCTCTAAGTCACATGTTATCTCTTTCACTGCTAAATATTTCCTGTCTGTTCATTCATCAGGTTATTTTAGCTTCTTCCTTCCTCTTTGTTGGCTGCCTGCCCCCTATACGTCTGCCCTACATGTTTATACTCTTACCCATTGTTGCTTGTTTTCTTGGCTGGTAGATTGGTTCCTATTCTTTGCCATTGTGAAACTCCCAAAGAATAACCAACTTACTTCATGTTCTCTTTGTGTGAATCATGACTCTTTGACTCTTGTGGCCTCTACCACAGCAGCCGTCTTGCCCTGTGGCAGCCCCCTGGGGACCAGTACCATAGTGGGAGTAGGCTCAGTCTGGTCAGCAGCCCTTCATACTTCACTTGCATTTAACAGGTAGCTTCAAGTCTCACATAGAATTTCTTTAAATTCTCTAATTTCCTTTTTCTCTTGAAAACAAACAGAAACTAACCTTCCCTCCCTTTATAAAATTCATACAGGGTCCCCAAGGGAACAGAGCTAACTTAAACTTTGGAAAGCTTTATTCCTGCTACTTCCTAGCAACCCATTGAAAGGAGGCAACTATTCCCAGATAGATACCCTCAACCACTCTCCTTGTGTCCGTTATAGACCCAAATAAACAGATAATGTGTGAGGTTCCTTTATCCCCATGAAATTCTGTGGAACAGCATGCAACATTATGATGTTAGGAGTCTCTTCCCTGGATTCATGCTGATCTAAGAGGCACAAGGGTCACACCTCAAACTAAGATTCTTCAGAAAAAGGAATTATCTTTTTTGATGCCTGTTCCACTGCGATGATGTCTCCCAGCACTTACTCCCTGCTGTTACTTAGATGCTCCCTTCTTCTTTATATTAAGGATGCTAAAAAGAAAAAGCAGCAAGAGAGTGAGTGGGAGCTCTTATGACTCAGATTTGTTTAACTAGCAAGAAGCACCCACTGATCTCCTGAGAGCACAACTCAGGACTGGGTAGGACAATGCAGGGTTAGATTTCTCTACTACTTTTTGCCTATTTAGCATATTTTTTAATGAAGATTTTTGCTGTGAGTCAAAAGTTCATTAAAATATTGAAACTGGAAAGAAAAATATGTTGAATATGGCTGAAACACAGATCACTAAGAGGGAGGCCCATCTTGCAGCCTTGCATATATAGCCCACACTGCTAGAGACAAGGAACGTGCACCCCAGATGACCTGGTGCTGTGCAACTGCAGGGGCCACAGCATTCAGCCCCATTAGAAGGTAAATCTGATCATGCATGCAGACTTCTTTGGATTTTACTGTACAGTAACCATAAAAAATGGCAACAAAGCGCTGTGTATATTTACTTTTCTTTTTTTAAAAAAAGGGCTGATTTTTTTTAATAGCATTTTTTCTTGTATCAGCTTTGCATTAAAGCTGCAGACTGGCTCTGTACTTATCTGAGCATAAAATAGTTACAAAAAGGGGAGGAAGACATCTTTCATACTCCACAGCACCCTGATGCAGACTGTTAAAATAAGTAACTGTAGGGAGCAATCACCCTTAGAATCTTAGATGTGTACACAGTTTCTGTCAACTTTTGAAAGTTTTATTTCTCCCTTTCTCCATGTATACTCCCCAGAGAAAACTGATATTTGATAGTTTCCAGGGCAGACTTTTCACATACAAAAAGATTTGTTGCCAAAGTATATACACATACACACACATATATGTTCATATATATATATATATGTACCATACAGATATATATAGTGGAATAAGTGTGTAAGTACTGCCATTTTTGTAGGGGTTTCTGTTTCCTTCTCTTTATCTGTCTCACCGTGGCTTCAGCATTACTTGTGACTCTTCCCCAGTCACTGGATTTTAGTGGTGACACATGTCTTTCAGTTTCTCACACGTATGCTGTTCTTCATTCAGATCACCAGATGCATGATTAGTCAGTGAATCTAAAATTTCAGGTTCACTAACCACTTCATGAGACAACATGAGAAGCCAAGAGAAGGCTACCTCTTTGGTAACTACCTGCCCTCTCTCAAAAAACACATTCAGTGGTAATTTCAGGTATAAAACAGCTTGTCATATCGTCGTACAGACACTGGAAAGCTTGCATCTTCAGCATTTGCAAACTGGAGGGTTTTTCCTTAAGAGATGCTATCACAACCCAGCAGCAGTCTCTCCTTCCATGCTGATCAGTTTTAATTACAAGAGTGCTTTATATCACTGTGTAAATAAATAGATATTAATAGATAAAATACCAGGAGAGAGACACCAGCAATTGGTCTCTATCCTAGACAGCTCCCTGGTTTTTCAGGTTTAACAAAACACATTATTGTGCACTGCAGTTGGCTTCCCTCTGGCCACCCACCCTTCCCATCAGTTTTTGGGCTCTCATAGTAGCCCATGCCTGTGGAAGTCCCACGTTCTTGCAGGAAGGCGCTTATGGCACTGTTAGGGCAGACCTCAGCTCCAGCTCATGGCCATTCTCCACTGCACCATGCCACCCACCAGCACGGTTTCTTGCCTTAGTCCCTGAGTGCAGCTCAGCAGCCTCCTAAGAGCACAGAGGTGAAGGGTTAGCTCAGCATGATGCTATTCAAACTGCTTTTAAACAAGTGGCATTCCAGGTATTGGGTTTTTTCCTATGCATTACCTCAGCTTTGATTGTTGTGGCCTTCCCTGATTGCTTAGGTAAAGGCTTCCTGAAGTTATTGGGGAACATTGCAACTCACAAAATGGGAACCCACCCGGTGACCCTGATACAGCTCTCAAAGGGAAGCTAATCGACCATACTGATAGCATGGACCGTTCTGCTCAGGGTAAGCTCATAACTCATCATCTTTTACCACTAGTGATAAAAGTGCACTGGTGAAAGCCAGGTTTGGTTACTGGAGGATGGCTGGTCCAAGGGGCTTGCCTTCACCTAAGAGGTACTGCAGCTTATCAGCAATATTATCTGTACAAATCTATTTCTATGACTCTAGTACTAGCCTAGGCCTATTCCTTCCAATGCTCAAGCTTATAACATCACTGATTACTATTTCACTGGAATATCCTGGCCCAACCAGGTTATCTGCCCTAACTATCCACCTCTGAGGTGGAGATGCCACATTCAGATGCCCACTGCCTTCTCTTCAACATTTGATGCCAAGATGTTAGACAACAACCTGTCTGGCCTTTGGAATTACAGCCTTTAACATATTTCATGCCCTCTGATGGACAGAAGGAGTGAAGAGAGAGTAATCAAACTGCTGAGAGATGCCCCATAGCAGGAAACCAACCTCTGGATGTTGGGCTAGCACTCAAATGTAATGCCCACACTCCTTCTAACCACCAATATGTCGATGGGTTGCTATATAAAGATGGCTATACCTCCAAATGAAACCAATATTGGACACCTTTCACAGGAAAACACCACAGAAAACCTCTTAGAGACTGAGATTTGATTAAGAGTCTGCTTACTGATCCTCGCACTCTAAATACTCACACAGTCTCCCTAACTTTATCTGTTGTACGCTCCAGCCACGATGAACAGATCGATTCAGCCCAACATTTACCATTTCCATTTAAACCAAAAATGTTCTGAGGGACAAATAATCCCCCTTGAAAAATGCTACACATTTAATGTCAATGAAACATGGATAGGATGTTAAAGAACTGGGAAAGATGAGCAGCTATTAACCATTACAGGCAAGATGCTGTGCTATACAGTCATATGCAGAGTCACACATTCAGATCGCTACTCATATCATTTCCTCTAGACATCTAATTTAAGTACCATGCAGAACCTCAGTTAGAAGCCCAGGTTTATTGTAAAGGGAAAAAGAAAATCATTCTCAGGCAGCAGCTCAGAGCATAGATGCATGCCTAAAGGGACACTTGGTCTACAGTCAAACGGCAACATTCATCTCAGCTTGGATCGCTCTGGATTTTCACAATCTATGTATGGCATCTGCTAATTTACAACTCGGGTGGTTCAGTTCAACCCAGTCCTCAAAACAGGCAGTTAGACGGAGAGCTGCCTTGAATCCAAGCTGCTGCTTGTACAAAATATGCAACTCTCCTGTGATTGAGAAAGTTAATTTATCCAGGTTTCTAAATGTGCCAAGACTAACTTGGTACTTGCCTTTTACAAATTTGTAACCCAAGTCTTGTCCCTTTGTGAAAAATCTAAGTAATAACAACCCAAGACAATGTTACCTTTGCAAAGGCTGAGCACAGGCACAAGCACTAAAGCATATCTTCCAATGGACCTACAGTGCCGAAAATATTGCTTTGTAGAATAAAAAAGACATCCTTTTGCTCTGGAGCTTTGTTCTCCAATGCTTACCCAGGAAAAAAAATCCTGAAACTGATGTTGAATTAACTGGTGTCCCCAGAGGCTTAAACACACACCTCCTTTTCTGCAACGGCAATGAACCAACAACCCCACTAGACAGCCATCATGAAGAATCACAACACCCTCCTCAGGTACTTTGACAAATCTCTGTTGCCAGTGACTTGTACACCCAATGGTCCCACCCAGCTGGCAATCACCTGGGCAGCGAAAAGCATAAAAAGCTCCTCAGTCACCATGACCCCTGGTTTCAAACCACTTGCAGCTCTGACCACGTGGAGGAACTCCTGTAACTGAGAAACATTCAACCTTGGAAGCTTAAAAATACCCATCGAGATACAATTGCTTGAAGTCATGGAGAGAAAAATTAGAATCAGCTGTTCAAGGAGTTTTCATGTTATGGGAACTTGAAAGTACTGCACCTAAACTGAGAGAAATAAATGTGGGGGTCTTGCAAGCCAAGGAGGAATACGTTTTGTCATGGCTCTTTACAACGGCAGTGGTAGAAGTCACTTTGCATTCCGGACTTACTGTTGCTTTAAAAGAACCTCACTTGCTGTCTAGGTATTGTACAGGTGGAAATGAGCGTGACTGGGGAGAACAGATTGTCCATTCATTTTCTAAGTTATGTTTTCCTGTCTGAACCGGGCATTTCATGGGCTGTTGCCATCTCTTACTAAAAGCACCGTTTCTGAAATACCTATGGCAGCAACACTGAATAGCTACTTCTCTGCCAAGTGACTTAGAAAACAAGTTGCACAGGGCAAGTATAGCTCAAGAGCGGACGCCGTGTCCTGCACGACACTTCCCAGGCCCTCCCTGCTGTGCTGGCGGGCAGGGACGCCAGCCGCCCTCGGCCGTGCCGCTCTCCCTCCTTGGCTCTCTGTGGCACTTGGCATCGGGGGGAAAGCAACGGTTGCTTACTTCCTCTGAGTAAACTCAAAAACCCTCAAAAACCAAAATGAAAAATTCAAGGAAATCTGAAAATCGTACCAGCCCATTTGCCACAGATGAGAGAAGAGAGGAATTTTAATTTGGTGGGGTGACCCTCCTGCCCCTGCACCCAGCTTCGCCCTTGGCGTCTGCGGTGCCATTCCCAGCTGCCAGTGTGGAGGAGGGCAGTCCGCTCCTTTGTGCACACTTACAATAGCAAGTGCGTGCCCTGGGACCACTTAAATCCTCTGCATTCTTAAAAAAAGGTATTTTCAATCTTTGACATTTTAAGTCAGGAAAAAAAAAGCAGCCAAGCACATTATTAAATTCGGCCTCAGCTTCAAGAAAGGGATGGGTGTGGGTGTGCCTGACCATGACTACGCTGAGGAGATAACTGTTTCTAGAAGAGTGTAAACTTTTATTTTTGGGACAGCAGAGTTGGCAGATGCTCTTGGCTTCCACTGTACGATTCATGTGAAATGAAAAAAAGAAGAAAAAAAAAAAAGAAAAGAAAAATTTAACTGGCGCTGCCCAAGAAAACCAGACAGACACACATGAAAAAGGAATGATGTACCATATAAAGCATTAAATACACACACACGCACACACAGGCAGGACTCTGCTTTATAGGATTTGAACCATATGCGCATATACACATGCACACGCACTAACTTGCACCCATAAATCATTCAGCCAGACTATCTGTCTGGTGTGTGGAACAGAAACACACTTATGAAATCTATTTTCTTATTTTAGCAGCGGGCTAATAATTGATAAAGAGCCAGACTGGGGGCTCTGAGTTTTATGTGACAGATATACAAGGCTGCAGTTCTCCTCGTGTGTGCTTTGCCCGTTCTCTCGACTGCAGCAACTCCAGCCTGAGAGCAAGCAAAGCCCCTCACCGGCTGGCACAGACCAGGCTCCTCGGCAGCTGCCAAGTAGCCCAGCGAAGGCAGGGCAGATCTCCTGATTTAGCTAAAGCAACAAGAAAGAAGTAGCCAGTGGGGTGACTCAACAGGGGCAGGCGCCATCTGTGCATACAGCCCTGCTCAGGCAGCTGCCAGCCCAGCCCTTGGGGTGAGGTCTGGACGCATGCAGCATGGTCCCCAGCTCCCGCTGCAGCACCCCAGCAGACGCAGCAGCATGGGGGTGGCAGTGCGGTCTCGCCATAATGAGAGAGTGGGCAAAGCAGCAGAAGCAAAAATGCCCTCTGAAGGCACCTCCATAGGCTCCGGCGATGGCCGGAGGCAGGGAAGCGCAGGCAGGGCCGGTGGAAATGACAGGCTGCTCTGAGGGCCAGGGCTTTCCTCCCTCCTTCGTGTGTCACCTGAATTACAGTGCCAGACCCAGACACTGTATCAATGAGATATTGTCTGCAGTTTATTTTTGTAGGATTTTTTGCCTCTGTCTCTTTTCTGCACGGCCGTTTCTCACCCTTCCCAAACTCTAAGGCAAAGTGTAGTGTACTGCAGCAATAATCAGTTTCTGGGTGCAGCAGCATCGGGGGGCGACTGCTCCGTTGGCTTTGGGCAGCCGCTGGCAAAGGGCCAGGTCAGACAGAGAGCCAGGCTGGATCCAGGGCAGGCAGAGGAGGGGTGTCACACTGTGGGACCACCCATCCCAGCCTGTACACTACCCCTGGAATAACTTCCATGGCTGCTGCAGTCTCTGTAATGCTCTGCAGGGATGTGCTCGCAGCAAAAAATGGTCTAACAATGTGAAGACAGGATGAAAAGCCGGCAGCTGCCAGCTATGGGCCCTGCATTTCCACTGGGATAGAGCATCTAAAGCAAGCCACCAAGCCACCTGGGTTTTAAGTGCCTCTGTTTGCTCATGCATTAAAAGGGAGAGAAGGTAGCAACAAGTAGAAGGTAAAATAGTACATGTGGTGCAAATGTTTGCCACCAGTTGGGTTTAGTATAAAAAGACAAACTGGTTGTCATAACGGAGGCACACCAAGAATGCTGTTGGCTGCACAAGCCCTCAGCACCCTGAGTTCGGCTTGAAGGAGAGTGCTGATGGGAGCTTCCACTGCCGCCTTGGCCAGGTCCTCCCGGGGGGCACGGCTGTGAGTGTTGTGAGAGGGAGCACAGCTCACCCCTGGCTGATCTCCCTGCGGGGAAACAGCTCCCCTTCCCTTGCACTACTTGAAAACTGGTAGGCTAAACTAAATCCTCTTAACACATGGCATGCCAGCCCCTAGAAAAGGCAAGAAGGAACGGGTGGGTCCCCATGCCCAGGTGGGTTGATCTTACATGCCCCAAGAAGCAGCTTCATGACAGCCAGCCTGCCTCTGCTCTGGGCTCAGGGTAGCCCAGAAGACGGCATAAGCTCCATCTCAGGGCTGACCCTGGTGGGAGCAGGAGGTTGTTAGAGACCTCCCAGGGTCCCTTCCAGCCTCACTGCTCCTGTGCTCCCCTGGGTACCACTGAGTGCCCAGCTCACACTGGCTGCTGTGCCCAGGCTTTTTGCATCCTGTTTTCTGCTCCCCACTCTCTCTATTTACATGGTAATAACTCTCTTTTCTAATGCACAGTGAGATTGTGAAGAAAATTAAACATAAATGAAAACCCAGGCTTAAAATACAGTGAGATTATGAAAAAAAGAGACACAACCCACTGAAATTATTTCCATATTGCTTGCAATAAGTAAGGGGCAACTCTTTTTCAGGCAATTCCAGTTTTCTGGCCACTTAATTCCCTCACATTAAAAGGCAACAACTGGCTCCTCAGACTCTCTTGAGAGGCATGACAGGGATAAGCCCCGCTTTGGTGATTCTCACACAACAGAGAGCGTTTGCTTCAATGCCTGGAGCCTGCCAAGTGAGCCTGCCAACAGGAGGTGTTGCTGGCACAGAAAGAGCATTTACCAGGCTTCCCACTAACAGAAATACCTGGTGCTTGTAGTGTTCTTCCTTCTGTTAGGTTGTAAGGAGTCCAAGGCTCAGGGGAGGCTGCTTTGTTTGTGATGGGCCCTGCACAAACACAGCCGGGGAGAGGAGCTGCACTGCAGTTTCTGATTTTCACTAATTGCATCTGCCTTGGTTTTCTCCCCCGCACCATTCCTGTGTGAAAGGGCTGGAGCTGCCTCAAGGATATGCCTCGTTTTTTGACTCTATGACAGCTGGAGTTTAGTGTTCACCTTCAGGCACGCAGGCATGCCATGCACACCCTGTTGGGCAAAGGGAAACAAGGTCTGTCAGTGCCATCAGGGAACCAGCTTCTCCCCTTCTCTCCGAGGCACAAACCCCACCAGTGAGGCAAAAAGAAATGAAACTTCACCTTTGGGATCTACAGGCTCTTTTACATATCCAGTTCTCAGCAAAACCATCAGGATTTAGAATTTAAAACACATTTAAAGCAACAATCACTTCAGATGCTGCTCTGTCAGAACGGTGCTGACGTGCTTACTCCGACCCTGGCACATTTGTAGGGCAGGTCTGAGCTGCGCTCGCTTTGCTTCCAGGGCAAGCACCACACCACCGGCCGCCCTGCTGAGGTACACCTGCAGCTACCTGTCCTGCTAGGTGTGCTCACAGAGGATTTTTTCAGGTCAACTTAGCTTCAAAACCACATCACTGGTGAAAAGATGACTATGCAGCGCACTTGCGCCAAGCAGCCTCTCCAGCATCCCAGACCCCAGCTTAGTTTTCACGGCGTGACCGCTCACTTTGGTAAGAAAGCCCTGCACCATGCCAGGGCTGCGGGCAGGTGCCGGCTGTGTGTAGCTGCCACGTGCTGGGCTGGGGACAAATAGGGCTCCTTGTGCTTCT
Source organism: Falco naumanni (assembly GCF_017639655.2). Taxonomy (NCBI): domain Eukaryota; kingdom Metazoa; phylum Chordata; class Aves; order Falconiformes; family Falconidae; genus Falco; species Falco naumanni. Next base: position 19,250,746 of record NC_054056.1, read on the forward strand.
GTGGTGACAATTTAATAATAAACCATTGCAAATCTTGGTGATGGCTATTCTGCGGAGTACAGACCTTGGCATCTGCTCGTGGCCAGTGAGGAAAGGGTAGAGGAGCGAGGCTCTGCTCCTCGGGGCTGGAGGCTTCCTGCTCGGTTCTTGACGCTGAATTCCCCTAGTTGGTGCAATGCCTACCGCTTTTGGCTGACTTCAAATCAAGTAACCCTGTTTACATCTTCAAACAGTTTGATCCAGGAATTTCATGGCAGCTTTACCTTCTAATTCCAAGCTGCATTTGGTTGAGTTTGGCCCTGCACGTGGGAAAAACCCATTGGAGAAGCACAGTAGTTACTGTACAGACACAGCTGCTGTTTTTCCAAATGAAACACAGTATTTCATCTGTTCCAATGCTGTTTTAAGTCAAATCAATTTGGCCCATGACTTGCTCTCTATTTCTTTTGCCAGATTTGACTTTTGTGTTTGTATTTTGGGCTGGTAAGTAGTAATGACAACAATGTGTCTGAAACAAGAAGATATTAACTCTATTTATACCAGTGCAAGCAGAATTATGAAAGGTACTCGGTGCCAGATTTCAAGCAAGCTTTGGTATGCATGGAATACATTCAGAAGATGAGAATTTCGCAACAGAGAAGCACCAAGGAGCTGGGAGGAAGGTTGGCTGGAAAGAAGGTGCAGGTTCTGGCTGTGGTGGGGAGATTCGATGAAACAAGCCATCTTGTTCATCTTCGATGAAACAAGGACTAGATCTGGTCTAGGTGCCTGAAGCAGCGATGAACGTGTGCTCAGTGCAAACCCTGTTGCGTAGCACACACCCTGTGACACGTGGGCTGGGCTGCAGCTACTCACTCCAAAGATGAAATGGTTAAGACAACTGCGGAGCTGCCACGTACAGATCAGTGAAGTATGCAGCATCTTACCAGCTGAAATATTTGAGGCCAAACATTAAGTTGTTACTCATTGGCAGCTCTGCCATTAAGCTCCCTCTCCCCTCATATTTATTATGATTAACACTTTAAAACATCTGCATTGCCTTTTTGACTCAGAAGAATTACAGTTAAAGGGAACCAATTTTCTGCAGCAAAGCTTCTGAGTGTTGCAAAACAGGGAACTTTAGTTCAGCTATCTCCGTCCTGTTCCCAAAGCAGTAATTGCCTCTGGGAAGGAGGTGTCTCCTGATGCTCCCTCCCTGAGAGCTTCCTCCAGGCATGCCAGCTGCAGCAGCTGTGTGCCCCTCCGCACCTTGCCAAGCACCAATGAGCACCAGCCCCCCGCCCCGGGCTCCCCAGCTATGGAGACACATGTGAGGGAGCACTGGTCCTGCGCGTCCCCCTGGCCCTTTGCAGCGCTAGTGCTGGGGTGCGGGGCCAGGCTGATGGGCTCTCCCTCTGACAGGCTAGGATGGAGGCACTTCCCTGACTGAGGTTTTGGTCACAGCTCCCAAGAAAGGGAAAGCAAAGTCTGTATGAAGATGAAATAGAGGCACACGAGTGCAGAAGGACTTCAAACATAAAGAGTGAATGTTTTCTTCTTTCTACTCTTACCAATTAAAAGAGGGAGAAAACAGAAAGCACTTGAAAATAGGTCTGATGGTTGCAAAACCACATTTCTGAAATACAGATCTCTCAAGTATCAAACTACACTGCAGAATGACTAATTGTGGGGTGACTAATCCCTGTCTTCCCTCCAAAACTATTACTTCACAGTGGCCAAGAAAACATACCATAAGGATGTTGTTATTGCATCACTCACATTTGCTTGCATTGAGAAAGACTGAGCCTTTTACAGTACTTGTCTGATTACCAAGAGATATGCTTCATCCATGTAAGAAAAGACCACTTAGTCTTCATAGTTCATCCTGGACAGTTGTGAAGGTGTTTGGTTAAATGCCTAGGGACTGGGGAGCTGGCTTTCAAGCGAAGAGAAAAAAAATTATTTTGAGGGAGGGGGCAGGGAGATGGCAGGAGCAGATGGATATTCAGGTTGACAGAAAATGAAAACCTGCCTTCGTCTTGCTTTCATTAGTCTTCATTATATGACCACGACAGCTTTAATTGCTGCCCTGCATACATAAGTAATAAAAATGTAAAATGTTTAAATGAACTGTGGCTCCCAAAAGCCATTATAAAAGATTAATGATGAGTACTCTTTGCAAACTTAAACGTCTTCAAGAAACACATCTGAGCAGCCCTTGTGGTTAAGATGATATTAGAACAATATTTGCCGGACCACTTGTCTCAAACCATTATGCACCAAACTTTGATGGTTTTGATTATTCCATCATTAGCTAGTCAGAATTCTAGACATATTTGATTCCAATTTACTCATTCCTGACAAATTATCCCACTCCTGCAATCCAAAGAAAGAGTTTTCAGGTACTCATAGATATATTCCGTCTTCAAGAATTGCTGATGCTTGCTTCGATGTTTTTTACTGCCAAAGTTGTTGAACATATATTTTATTAGTAATACTCCAGAAGTTATCATGCTAATTAATACAATATCCAGCTGAAGGGGAAAATACACAATCTTTTCTGTTTAAATTGGAAGCAGTACCAAGACCCACCTTTGAACTGCCACTTTCCCTTGAGGGGCACAGGTTTGGCCCTGTGTGAATTCAGATGTGAGAGTGGAGTTCTATTTCTAAAAGGGCATCAAAGCAAAGCCAAGCTTTGGCGTGGTTTTGGCCAGCCACCTCTCATTTAACTTAGAAACCCATCTTTAGCGTAAAGCAATTGCATAAGTAGAGATGAAGGTACCAGCTCTTGCCTTCTCGCTGCTACCACTTGGTCTTTCTTTTGTGTTTTACCAACATACTTACCGCTGCATCTGCTTGGCAGGGTGCAGTGCCAGGCAAAGACCTGCGGTTAGCACCAGCCCGTCAGCTCATGCATCCCTGCTCTGCACACACACCAGTGCAGGTCTCAAAGGCAGTATAGCCCCGGTTTGCTATACCCACCCGAGTAAGTTACACCTCTTGGCAAAGCTCAGTTTTGGGACGAGTCTAGCTAGTGGCTTTTCAGTGTGCTTCATCTCTGGGTGGAGCAATGGGTCAGACCACGGCTGAGCCCTGCACACGCGGCCAGCAGAGCAGGGGCAGGGTGACGGAGCTAAGGCAATCTGCTGTTCTTCGCTCCCTGTTGTCTAAAGGCAACAACCAAACTTCTTAAATGGGCACTTACAGCTTTTCCATGGATAAGCACCTCCCTTGTGAAGTCATCTAGTTCTCTTGACGCTACACATCGATGGGAATGAAGAGATCTGCACGGGCAAGGCGAACTTTTTCTACGTGGTGTACTCTGATGTTTGGCTTTCAATCCAATTTTCAGTTAATACTAACAGATTTGGGAAGAATTATAAAACCTGATACACTGTGGCATAAACTACTTTCTTGCTATTTAGGACTGAACTAGGATTTTCACAAATGGCAGGAATGTGCTGGCTGCAGAGCTTCTGTATGCCACCCTTTCCAGTGCCATTCGTGGAAGCCAACAATTAGACTGGGGGACCACTAAATGATATATTTCTATGTTCCTTTCTGCTTTAGTGCTCATCTTGGTATGTTCCACACAATGTTGACTTTCCTAATACAGTCTCCTCTGCCAGGAGTGGATTATATAGGCTACTTAAGACCTTCCAGGCCTTCACCAGGTCTCCTGCACAGTGATGTCCAAATTTTCCTGTTTCCTGTTCCACTCCCATTAGCTCTCTGGGCTCATTTCTGTACACATGGTCCCATTTCTATTGCCTGACCACCGTTTGGAAGCTGGCTTCTTAGTAAGTCTGGCTCTCGGGTTCTCATCTCTTCCTGCACAGTCTTCTGGGCTGGTCCCATTCCAACCCGTAGACCAGAAACTTTTCCAAGACAGCTATCCTCTCTTCAGTGCTGCAAAAAAACCCCAACCATCAGCAAACTCATTCCCTGTTCAGCATCACAGAGTAGGCTGATACAATTAGAACCACAGGGTTAATTATATTAGGCGAGGGGGGGCAGGGTAAGGTTGCTGTTCCCATGGAGAAGACCAGGGTGCTGGAGAAAGAGGAGTGTGATTTAGTGTTGCTATTTCACAGCTGGCTGAAGGAGAACTTGGCTCTGCTTTTCCCAGCCCAAGAAGTAGGGGCAGGACCTCCAAGTCACAGAGGCTGGCTTGCCAGGTCTTTTAAATCAGTGACAGGAGGAGCAGGAGGAGCTCCTTCCCCTCTCTGCCTCCTTCTCCTGTCGGGGAAACTCCTCGGGGTGGTGCTCGGTCTCCCGCAACTCTTCTCCTGCTGCTGCAGCTGCCCTGGAAGCCCCAGACATTCCCAGCAGAGTCTGGACGGCTGCTTTGGTGACAACCTGGGCTCAATTTAATGAGAACGTTCACGTTCACTTGCTATGCTGGCAGCCCGCCAGCATATTTTCTTGAGGCACATAAGAGAGAGAAGGGAAATGGTGATTTTTAACAGGGTTTTTTTTGTTGGTTTTTTTTTTTGTTTGGTTTTTTTTTTCCTTCGGCCAGCCAAACCTGACTGGAATTTCATGGATGAAAGAAAAGGCACTTCTCTAGCCCAGGGGCTTTGCCCCTGCCAAATTATAAGGGCCTGCTGCAAACAATGGAGGTGTTAGAGCTTCTAAAAAAATAAAAATGTTGAAAGAATCTTTTATAACGGAAAATATTAGGCAACCTAAATCTCAAGCCAGCTGGTAGCGGGCAGTATAATATAAGCTCTTTGGAGGAGAGCTGTGCAAATAATGGATTTTCAGAATTTCTCTTCTCCCACTTCCCCCTCCAAGTTTGAACTATTTTAGCTATTTTCTCCAGCTGAAATTATTTGCCAAATTCAGCCAGTTGCTAAATTCTCCTCAATTTTTTCTTTTCTCTGTTGACAGGTTTCTTGTAAAAACAAACCCCTTCTCCCATCTCCAGCTTGGAATTACGGCATTCACCAGTGACACAGTTAGGAAGAAATCTGCCTGTGGTCAGCTCTTTCTTTTTTTCACTACGTTCCTGTCAGAGCTCACACATTACGGCAACCGAGCTGGCCAGAGAGCTGCCCTGGCAGCGTGCAGGGGATGTTTGCCATCGCTTTCCGCCATCCGCAGATCAGCCCGCACCGGGCTGGAAGCCTTCACACAGCGTGGGGCTGGAGGTTCATTAGGTTGTGGTTTTTAGGCTGAGTCTTCAGTGGACCAGTTAATAATGATGAAATTTCTGGTGTCAACTGCAGACCAGATGTTGCACCTCAGTGCCGTGCCACCGGGGGGGAGAGCTTTGAGGCGACACGGGAGGCTCTGAGCACTCAGAGTCACTGAGCCCGCGGTGTTTCTTGTATCCATGCAGGTGTTAGCTAGCCATGGAGTCCCGGCCAAATCCCATTCTGGCACATCACCAGCTCTGGCAGTTTACCTACTTGAAATCACCTCTGTGCTTCTAATTGCAGGAGTTGTTCCTCACTTCCCTTCTTTAGCAAGCGATCTGTGCATTAACGGCGGGGGGCTGCCTGCAGCATCCCTGCCCTGCTGCTCCAGCGGGTGGCCAAGCCATGCAGTCTCTGACATCCCTTGGGATAAGCAGCAGCCTCGCAGAGGGCCAGAGGGAGTTGCCCCGCAGCACCAGACAGAAATGACGAAGACGCAAAGTGAGGCTGCAGTAGGCCTGCCATGGCAGTGGGTGACTACAAACATATTTAAACAAGCTGCCTGAGCCCTAAAACGTGGTTCCAAAGTAATGAAATGTGCTTGTCTGGCAGTGGCAGACATTGCCTTGCTTTCAGAGGTTGCTTTACGACTGCTAGCCTAACATAGCCCTTCTAAAACCTCCCCGCTGCTTTTTTTTTTTTTTTCCTTTTAATTATTAAATCTATCCTCAGAACGGCTGAGCCGAATTTTCAAACAGAATATTCAGGTCTTCTGTTTAGGGCTTTAAATGAACAATGAAATGCAAGCACATATTATTGTAAAGCCCATAAACTTCAGGATCGGACAGATAATGTAGGTACCCATGTTTGAAAACAGAATACTGAGAATTTTGCCAAGAAAAAACAATTAAAACAAATTAATCTCTGGTGGTGATTTGAAGTGAAGGAAAACTCCTAGGGTGGATGTAATCTTTTTTTGTTGGTGGTGGCGTTGCATCTTGGTTGGAGGCTGCTGCTCAGCAGCGAGCCGCAGTCAGCGAGGTCTTTGTTCATGTCTAGCACTGCATAAAGTGAGCCAGGCAAACACTGGCTGGGGTTACGGCCCGTGGCCACAGGGACTTGATCAGGGCAGGCTTGGATCCACCGTGTTTAATTGCATCGGCAGAACAAGGAGGGCTCGAGACCACCGGGAATGGAGACACTGCTCAGAGCTTTGGTAACGTCTGTAAAGTTCAGCCAGACAGGAGCAAAGGAGGATTCACCCCAGGCCTCACAGTCAGCGATTTGGCAGTAAACACTGAATGCAACGAAGGCTGTAATACTAGTTTTTCCATTTTCCTCACTACATAGCCACTTAAAACATTCCCCCTCTTTTCTTTTAAATCTGGGAACCAGAGTGTATTCCCTGTCCGAAGCTCTGGACAGAAAACTCCTTCTGAAGCTTCCTTTTGCCCTTTGCTTTCCTTTTCCATTCCACGATGGAAACTATACAGGGGAAGGATTGTGCTGTAGCTACAGGTCTTTTAAAATAATTGCTTCATGCATAAATATTGATAGTCAGTGTTGGCTTCTATTTTTACACAGTGTAACTGAAAAATATAAACATAAAACTTAACAAAGAATATCATCCTAAAATAAGGAGCAAAATCAACCTCAAGTATAAAAAGCAATGACAAGAAAAAACTCAGGAATTATTTTGGGGCATGTTCCTTTCTATTTTTTCACTCTTTTATCATTATTCTTTCTCTGAATAAAGTCTCGACAAGGATTACTTTGGGAATCTTTGAGGCTGTGTAAATATGTATTGTTGCTAGGCTGTGAAGCATCCCAGCTCCGTGCAACACAAGCTGCACACTTTAGAAGGGTAGGACTAAAGGTAGCGAAGGCCATGGAATCAGAGCGAGTGGAGACTGGCTCTCTGTCGCAGCAGTATTGATGGCTAGCGAAGGCAGCAGCCGGCAATGGCCTGGTACCTCCTGGCAGAAGGTGTGCACCCCGAGGAGGGGCACCAATTTGCGTGCAGGAGCAAGTGGCAGGGACATCTGCTTGGGTGGTATCTGTGTTAGGAACTTCCAATACTGTAAGACTAGAGCCAGCATCGTTTATACTAAATAGCTTTGCTCAAACCTTTCCAAGTGTGATCATTGCCCCTGCACTGAGACTTCCCCTTCACCCTGTTCGGTCCCTCCAGGTTGCGGTCTGGGATATTGCAATGATAGAAGGATTTGGCCTCATCGGTTTGGTCCATTTGGGCAGCAGCAGAGAGCCTTCCTGAGCCCAGTGAACTTCACTGGCTGGAGAAAGGCTCCAGCAGCCTGGTGACAGTAAGGTCTCCCTGACTCGGTGCCTGCCGAGTGACTCCCTGGTCACCCATTGACTGCCTACCCGGCAGCAGGTGTTGCAGCCTTTCCCCAGGTGCCTTGCACCGTCCAAACCGGGACCCCTCCAAGAGCCAGCGTATTTCTCTCTCCGGATTTGTTTCCAGGATTCAAACCAGCAGAAGCCAGAAATGGTGGGATTGCCACCACTGTGCTCCCTGTGGCATGCAGGGAAGTCACTGACCTGCTGAAAGCAGAGGAACAGATTGGGGGCCAGTGGCAGCAGGCATGAACTCAGACCTGCAGGTTCAGCCAGGCATTCCAGGTCGGGACAGCTGGCTCCTGGGCCTTGCAATGACTATTATCAGCATCTACAGACCCACGTACATGGCCAGATGGAGCCTGAAAGTCATCTGGGATAAGAGTGATGCAACTTCACCTTCTCTAAAGAGCCAGGAAAGGGATGGGGCGCATGCGCTTTTTTCTTCTGCAAGGCAGCCAGTGTGCAGTGCAGCTCTGGCACTAACACTTTGACTGCAATAAGCTGGTTTTCCTCTGTTCCCTTTACCCCCTCGGTGTTTCTTGCACAACAAAACTCTGATCCTAAAGCTCTGGAGAAATAGGAATTTGAGCCCAAATCTGATCTTGCTTATTCTGGCATAATTCAGAAGTAACTACAGTTACACTTGTAGAAGATCAAAATCAGTCCAGTTCCTTTTAACTGGGCAAAATTGGTCTGCAGAAAGAAGAAAATAATCAAAGATGTGAACAATAGACCCAGCTGAAGAAAGAGGTGGTTTTCCTCCTCCGAAGTTCAATTGGTTTTTTTGGCTAACTCTTCAAATAATTGAAAAAATAGTTTTGTGGGGAGAAAAAAAATAATCCCGTAGTACCTAAACATTTGGCATTACAATGCAAACTTTTATAGAAGAAAACAAAAATTGGAAAATTCCTATCCTCTGAAAATAGTACTGATACTGTCTCCAGTGACAACTTAAAAGACAGAATATGACAATGCTGGGATATGTGGTTTCACTTATAAAAGAGCACTGACTGAACTCCATTGAGTAATGTCAAGTGGATACTCGGAAAACAGACTTGAAACCCACTGCTCTTTTCCCATCCTGATGGGGCAGATCAGTGCTGAGGAGCGGCATGCAGCAAGCAAGGTTTCTGCACACAGGCCTGGAGCTTGTAACGTTGCCCTGCTCAGTAAGCTGCAAAGCAATGGGGAGCTCAAAAAAGCCCTCCGAGGGTCAGCGTCATGCTGCGCCTGCCATGTCTGCAGGTCCCGTCTCATTGCCCACAGCACCTAAGGAGCCCCTGAAGGCCAGACCCGCCGGGATGCATGCAGAGCGCGGGGTGTGCTTACGGCACAGGACGGGAGCTGTGGGCAGTGCCTTGCCCATTTCTGGCTGTGCCAAGCTACAGGCAGTGAGAGAGGGACAGGAGGGGAGAGCCAGCCCAGGCACTGACTGGCTTTATCTTCCAGCTGAGTATTGGTCCAGATTAACTGCATGTGTGACCATGGAGGCTTCAAGTCATTCCTTGCCATGATTATGAAGCACGGCTGTGAAGCATGAAAAATCCTAAAAACAAAGATATTTAGAGCCTTCACATAGTGCAGTCCAGTGCCGTGCCATGCAACTCCCTGGGCTTAGTAAACGGGAGGCTTCGTGTGCAGTCAACCCTTGCACGCCCATTAAAGAAATGCCCGAAGAGGCTAAAATCTTGATTTCTTGGGTCAGAAAATCCCCAGAGTTTTTGGCAAAGTGCTGTGGCAGCTGCCGGGACCACGCCAGCTCTGCAGCAGCTCAGCAGCAGTGGGCAGCGTGTCTGTGGAAGCCAGCAGCAGGTGAGCTGCCTGGCAGGGGAGGCGAGCACGGGGATCCCGCTCTTCTGAGCAGCGCCCTCATGCTGGGCATGCCCGGCCAGGGCAGCCGCAGGAGTCCGGGTAAAGCAATAGTGTGTAAAACCACAAACCCCAGGGCCAGCCTGCCGCAGCGTCTTTCCTCTTGACCCGAGTGGGTCAGACACATTAAGCTGATAAAGATCTGCCCAGAACGAAAAGGCCTTTCTGTGTTTTCCACCGTGGAGCAGAGCCAGCCGGAGCAACGCTCTGCAAGACCGTGCTGCAATCTGCATCGGGACTGGGGTGCATCAGCAGGCACCCCGAGGCGTGCTGGGCACCCTGCACCTTCCAGCCCTGCTGTGGGAAGGACACGTCGGGCTTTAGGGCAGCTGCGGGACCAGTAGGCAGCAATGGTCAGGGATGGGCTGGCACAGCGCTTGACCGCTGCTTTAGAGCTCAGGGAGCATACTTGAGTCAGCAGAAACGTGTGTAATTCAGCCACAAAAATGTTTTAGGGACACACTGTGTTATATAAGAAGTTATTTAACATTAATAGTCAATCGCTCTGTTTAACTCTTTAGGGCCTATAAAGCTCACCCAGGCCACATACATGTGAAGCACAAATGTAACAATCTTCCATCATTATTTTTAGCAACAAGTTTTACTTCTCTACTTATCTTTTGGCCCAGCCATGTATTTTAGAAGGGGTTGGGTAGACCAACTTTTTTTTTACTGCATCTAAGCTTTTATTATGCTTTTTACTACGTGGTCACCTGCTTCACCAATACACCCTGCTCAAGCAGTGGCTCCTCACCCTCTTGGTTGCTGGCAGCAATACCAAAGGGTAAACCTGCTGAAGGCAGCATCCCTCCCTGCAAGATGGGACGCTGCTGGAGGTGCCCTGGCACACTGTGCCTGCGGGCATTGCCAGAGGTCACCAGTGCCTGTTACCTTGCATTGAAGCAAGATGATCGTTGCTACTGAATGTTCACATGGATGTTCAAGTGACCATCAGCCCTGGGTCTGTGAAGGTACCTCACCATGTGGTTCGGTGGGCATGTAGCAGTAGGGGGAGAGCAGCACCTGCTGCCCACCCACCCCACTGGTGCACACCTGTGTGCTCACACTCTACAGGTTAACGAACCCTGAAACTACTGACTTTCTAAATTGTGAGTAAGAGTTTTCTGATCTTGTTCACCACTCTTGAAATCAACTTTCTAAAGTGTCGAAGGCAACGTGCACTGCAGGGAAAACCGAACCCGAAACTCCTACACCAGCCTACGTCTTCGTGTACGTGCTGGGCTTGTCATTTGCATGGCTGAGGTCAGCGGGAGTCATGTGAGTAGCTGCACAGGAGCACCCCAGAAATACCCGCTGCCTCCTGCTTCCAGGGGCCCTTCCCTGCTGAAAGAGCGGGTTCTCTCCCAAAGATAAGGAGGGACAGGGAAATGGTGTTGGGGTTCCCCTCCTCCTTCTCCAAAGAAGACATTGTTCAGTTGGAAAGTTAAAGAGAAAAGAAGAGTTTTCATACACCCACCTGCGCAGACTCATCCTGGGAGTCAGAGTTTGCTCCCTCCCACGCACCACTGCTGCTGTGTACCCTTGGCCCTGGAGTCCATTCACCCCGCCCCCCACGATGCTGGATGGAGAAAACAACGTAAACCTGCTTTAATTGCTCTGGCCGGCACCCTGCCAGAAGGAAGGTGACGGGTGGTCTCCCTAGGGCACATCCCAGGGCACCCTGGCACAGGGTTTGTTTCCACAGGTGCCCTGAAGTGTGGCTGTTCTCAGCCCCCAGCCAGGCGTACGCTCACCGCCAGCAGCGGCAGCGTGGGCAGGGTCCCACGGGCTGTGCTGCGGTGGGTCTCCCCTCCCTGCCCAGCCCATGACATCGCTGGGAGGGGAAGACCCATGGCTCCTGCTGCCTTGCTGGCAACCAGGTCAGTGCCGTGTGGTGCTTCTCCTCCTCTCCTCCTGCTCTTCACCCCTCCTCCAACACTTTTTTTTGCAACGCCATTTCCATCGCTAAATTACGGAGTTGCCAAGGGTTTGTCACAAGACATGGTGGGGATGGAGCCTGCCTGAGGGCAGGACAGGGTGGCTGCTGTGGGGCAGAGCAGGAGGCTCAGCATCCCTTCCTTGGCACCGCCTGGCTGGGCAAGGGAGGAGGAGCGCTTGCCTGGTGAGGTCCTTCACCGGGTCCCCTTGCACTGAAGCCCCTGAATCACCCGTGATGAACTCTGTCCCCTCTGCATGTGCAGCTGGCATCTCAGCCCCCTGCTGCGTGGGATGCCACAAGGAGCTCGAAGCCCAAAGGAGCATCCCGCTGTGCCGGCAGGGCAGATGGGGTTAACAACCAGAGGAGTGGCTGTCTGTGCATGGAGTGAGTTGAAAGCATGGGAGTAACTCGTTCAATATGCCAAAAGGTGTGTGCTCAGTTTAGTGTCATCATCTGAGTAGGGCTAATCTGGTTTATAGGATAAAATATACAAGAAGCTTACGGTAGAAAAAGAAATAATAAAAAGAAGAGATTGCCAGGAGGATGAGAGCAGTGGACTGTATCAGCTCAGCCCAGGCAGGAGCCCTGGAAGGGGGCCAGGGAGGCAGGAAAGATCCATGAGGAGTTTCCTGAAAAAAAAAACAAAAACAAACATTCAAGAAATTGGGCAGAGGCAGTATGCATGTGACGCTCTGCTCGGTGGAGAGGGAATCAAGCACTGAAATATTTCCTGGTGAGGCCCAGAGGTCTCTGCTCTCCCCTAGTACCGTGAAACTGGTTTCACTGGAATGTCCCCCTGGCTGAATGGGAACAACACCGCATTGAATTTTGGGACTCCCCACCATGGATATTCTTGGAGATTTCACCCCCCAGGATGAAGTTTGTCAATGTCACCAGCACAGGACATAAAAATGCATCTGAAAAGGCAGACATTTCTCCTGGGACATCCTGGCGTGGCAGACAAACAGCCGGCGAGTCCCTGTGCCCCCATCCCAACCCGCCCAACAGCTGGCAGGTAAGGGATGATCCTGGAGCTGGCAGAAACCTCACCAGGAAGTCAAGAGAGTGACAGCAGCCGAGGCAAACCCGCGCTCAACTTGGGCGCCAAGGGCTTGCTCAGAAACATCTTCAGCATCACGGGCACGTGGTGGCCCCGGCAGCACGTGTAGGGCCTCCCGAAGCCAGGCAGGGGGAGCGATGGCCCAGGGGATGCTTCAAACAGCTGTATGTGGTGCATGACTGGGTGGCTGGTGCCACTGGAGCAGCTCTGGGGCAGTGAAGTCATGCCAGTGAACCGGCCATGGGGCTGAGAGACTGCCCTGGGCTAGCGCAGCTCTGCCACCGATACTTGCTGTCACTGTTTGCTCTAGGTTATTTTTGACCCCAAAGCCCTCGACGTCAGCGGTGCTGGAAACTGGCTGGGTATGGGAGCTGCGGGTGCAAAACTAATTCAGAAGTGATGCTGGAAACTGATGCTGACGGCATTTTTGGAAACTCTTTCCCCGAGCTGAAGGAAAAAAAAAAAAAAAAAGGGATTTCCTAAAACAACTGAAAATGAATTTGCCACATCTGTGAAGAGTGACTTGCGGGTTGCCTGACCCTGAAAGCAGCTAAGGAAGCACGACAGTCAGCAACTTTTCAGTTTAAATGACAAAAGCTAATGTGCCTATGGGCGATGGGAAGTGCCAGGTGTACTACCAGTTGCCTCATATTCCTGAAAACCCAGCCCTTTGAATTGTTAAGGCTCCATGAGTCTGCACGTACAAAAGTGCAGTCTCTTTGGCCAAAAAAAAAAAGAAAAAAAAAAAGAAAAAAAAAGAAAAAAAAAAGAAAGAAGCTGGGTTTGGAATTAAGAATGGCTTGCAATTAATACCAACAGCACGAGAATCTGTAACTGATCTGCTCTGAATAAATTATTTGGCTACCTGAAAAGAAGACAATCAAAACCTTTATATTTTTTTGGAAAGAGGTTCAAAGAAGGAAAACATTAACTTCCTGAGAAAGAGGAAAGAATACAGGCAAATTAAACCAGGCAAACACTTGACCTCTGTATCAGGCAAACGTGTGCAGAGGTGGAGAAGATGGGACTCGCTTTAGTTTGATGAGCAGTCCAATCACAGCTTATGACATAAAATTAAACCATTTGTTTAAAAAAGAGCTACAGAAACCAGGAAGATCTTATGCTATTGACCTTAACACTCCTCTGTAATATACTTGATGAGAGGGATTTTGTTTTATTTTTACTGAGACAAATTCAATAGATTTACAGTGATGAATGCAATAAAGTTACACACATGGTGAAGGAAAGCTTAGCTTCGAGGCAGTACAGATCTGTCCAAGAAACTTAAGTCCTTGAAATTTGCCATTTTCAGCTGGAAAGGAAAAATCTCAGAGGCATGACTCCAGCAAAGCTATTTAGTCAAACAGTACCAGATGGATCTGTGGGATTCACCTTCTGCTTTGGTTATGAATGAAAGTAGTCAGCTAGAAGTTTGCTAAAGGCTCTTTTTCCCTACAGGAGTCTGGTCAAGATGTGGTTAATGTAGCCATGCCCAGGCCTGCTGTGCTTTGAGGAGGCGGTGGATGAGTGGAAGCGAGAGGGAAAGGCAGCTCGGAGGAAGCCAGGGAGCACCACGCTGAAGTGCGCTGCTTGGATGAATTCAGTTCGTGACCAGCCATTTTGCATCGGTACCAAGCGATGCCACCGTCTCCGGGAGGCGCAGGGAACTTGTGACTGAGTTTTTAGTGTTTTCCTTTTTCCAGGAACCTCATCAACAGCATGGCTCACGCTGTCATGTGAGGTGTCAATATCACTATTTCCACCCTCTGGACAGGGCAGTGGAGGAAGAACATGCTAACCGGTCACCTCGCAGGAGCCGTGCTGTACTTGGGCTTCAACGAACATCTGCCTCTCCGCACCTCGTGTGGGATTTGGGAGCAGCCCCAGGGAAGCCAGGTGTGACAGAGCAGGCTGTGTCACCCTGTACTTGCAGGAAGACAAACCCAAGGCAGAGAAAGGTCTTCATTCAACAAAGGCTTAAATGCATACTTGTGTCGCTTCTTGAGGAGTTTTGAAAGGTGTTTCAATGCCTACCTAAACCTGGAGGGCTGTGGTAGGTGTGCTGTTGGGCTTAGATACTTCACAACCTGGCTTTGGTCTAGAAAATTTGAAGCAGCTCAGGTTTTCCCAGTGTTCCTGTATGATCTGTGCCATCAAGTGTGTCACATGTTGGTGCCAACGAATGCCCCACCTGATGGGGTGACTAGAGACCTGGGCCTGTGCTCAGCCCAGATCTGACTGAGCTGGCACCCTCCTGTCACCCTTCTCCTTCGCAGCAGAGCAGCGGTGGGGATTCAGGGGGTAGGACCCACTGTACAGGTGGGATCCATCGCCCCCAGGCAGCTCGTGGGAAGCCAGCCCCTCCCGCAGCCTGTGGGCAGCCCTCCCCTCGCCTCCAGCCCAACACAAACGGCTCTGGTACCGACCCTGAAGGCCACGGATGCAAAGCCTACCCTTAGCAACCCACTAGTTTCAGAAATAGTTCCAGGAAGAGCGAAAGAAGCTTTTGTCCAAGCAATATAAACAGATGCAAGTACTTTGTTGCATGGTTAATAAGGTAGTTTGTTTCACTGCCTAAAATCCATCCAGAAGGCTCTTTTTAATCACCAGAATCACCCCTGGCAAAAGCTTTTCTGCACAGACCTATAAGGACTATGCTGTAAGTTCAGAGCATTGTGGCTTTTTGGTTTTGCTTTGTTTCCCAAAAGGGTTGATGAAAACCATTTTCATAAACTGACAGCAGCAACTATAACACACGTACAAAAACAAGATAGCAGTCTCATACAGGAAATATTTCTGCTTTCATTTTTATTTTATGAATACATATACAAGAGATGCTTAATCTTCCATTATCCAGGTTTAAAAGTAAACAGGTTTGGTTGGTTGGTTGGTTGTTTTTTTCCAAAATAGCTTAGAGAAGGAAAATAAAAATAAGGATAAAGGAGGTGCAACATATCCAACCCATACAGTTGAAAACCTTGCTAAAATTACTGCTGAAATAGGAACATGTGGAGGGTGCACCTCCGTGTGTGTGTGTGTGTATCGTCCTGTATCGTAAAAGCCTCACCCAAGGTATTTATGTATATGAATAAAAAAATGCTTTGGCATAACCAGAGATTCCTCCATGCACACTCTGTTGACATTTCTGAAATACTGAGATAATAAAATCTGAGAATTATATCATATATCATTTTCTCTCCTTGGCAGCAACATCTTTAAATGCAGGGGGAAAATGAAGAATAGTCTGTTGACAAGAGACTTTACTTCCATACTAAGATGGTTACATTAGCAGGATGCAGCAGGATGCAAACAGCTTCAAATAGAAGAGATGGAGATATATATTCATATATATATGTATATAAAGTAAAAATGCTTATTTTATATCAGAAAAGAAGATTTGTCAAGGTAACATAAAATGAACCACTCTAAGACTAGCTTCCAGCAAAACATTTTGCTTTATTGGATCTATTTTCTGGCTACAAGTCAAGCTGACATCTGTCAAGCTTTTTAACTTTTCATATGGCAGTCTATAAGAAATATTTCATGCAACGTCTACAACGCTAAATACAGGGTAAATAACTGGGATTAAACAGCTGAAGAATAACAGACCATTATAAGGACCGATAACAGCATATTATGTACAGATAGCCATATTATATTCTCATGTCTTCACAGTAATGTGCAAATGTGACAAATATGGCTTTAATTTTTTTTTTTTTTCTAAAGAAAGTAAGACATAATTATACAGAATAATGTTTTAAAACGCTTCGGAGGATTTCACCTTGTGAAACCTGTTCCTCGCCACTGCATGAGGTGGAGCCACCCCAGCACGGGAGTAGTTCAGCGCTATTTCCAGGAGGGGGCACAGATTCCTAAGGCACAATATTAATGTTAAACATCGTTAATTTAAGTCATGCTATTTTATTGTAGTTTTGTTTTTATCTTTTTGGTTATATGAAATAATAAGTTGTTGCTAGTTATATAATAAGCGGTTGATTGTAAAAAATACAATGTTAAAGGCTACACTACATGCCTACCTGTAGCTCCAGAAACATTAGCTAATCTGAAAACACACTATACAGCGCTGCATATTAAACCCTTGCGGTTTTTTGGTAATATTCTTCTTCATACATGTAGCAGAGAGTTATAAGGCTTCTGCGGAATAATAACATTATAACTGAACAAATATTTTACACTCTTCCATAATGGTATTTACAGTTACTATAACTCATATTTTGTCATTTGGTAAATAACATGTATCTTGTATGCATCCTTCTTGCCTATCTAAAGTGCTTGCTTAACTGCATGAGGAAAGAAAATGCATACCTGCTTCAGGTGCAACAAACCCTCAAAAGAAGTAGCTGAAATATTTGTTGTGGATCTGAAATGCATTCTCAGAAATTGAAATTATTGCTAAATTCAGTGCCCTCACTAGGCAATCATCTATATTATTTGTCATATATAAATATATGCATATATACTAGTATGTATGTACATGCATACACATTCATCTATCATGTAAAAGATAGATTTCAATTTTTTGTCCATCAACCTTTTTTATTTTGTGCTATTCAACTCACTTGTGCTATGACTGAAGCTGGATTAAAATCAAAATCTTAACATGCTACTACTAACAATCCTATGATTCATTAGCACGTAATAAAGACAATATGCAAAAGAAAGCTGAGATGATGACAAATCAGGAGTCTTTTGAAATGCACTGAGAATAAGGCAATAGGCTGTACATTACAGCAGAGGAAAAGCTGAAGAAATTCTGGAATTCATCCCTGCTGGAGTAGGGATGGCTACCCCTACTTTGCTGCAGAGTCCTATGCTTTTTTCCAATATCACTCTCCAGAAGGCAAGCTCTATAGTTTCTGCACCTACCAACACTTTAATGGTAGCAAATTCAAAGCTTATTAAAAACGCCCTGATGCCACAACCTGGTAAAATAAGGCACTTCCAGGGCTGTATTCCAGCGGTGCCATGCCAAAAAAAGATTAGCACTGGGAAGAAGCACTCAGATTTTGCTGAGTTTCCTAGTTTTGTCCCATGAAATGCGCCGTCTCGGAGCGTCCTCTCTCCTCTTTCTGTTGAGATGATTTTCTTTAAAGGAGCTGTTTCATCAGCTGAAGTTGAGGAGCTACTTCTTTGTAAGCAAGAGGTAAATCTTCAGTTCCTGACATTCAGTAAGGTGGAAGATCAGAGTGTGGTACCAGGCAATGTCTTCAGTTTATTCGGTATCTCTCTACTTGGGCTGACACACCAGCCAAGTCAAAAGTGAGGGGGGGGTTCATACTAGGTCCGTATTGAAAGCTATGAATGGACATTGGTACTGGAAAGGTCATTCCTTATAATTTCATTTACTGCAAAGAAAGAAGACAAGAGAAAAGGCACTGATTAGCATCCCATTGCTGCAGGAGGGTCTCTTCAGTCCACAGCCCCCCCAAACTTGCATCCACTCCTTGACAGCGTCAGTACAACTCTGGACAGTAAGCGTAACATCACAAAGTAGCTTGTACAGGCTGATCACAGTGCAAAACAGCAGGATTAACCAAGGTTATCAACATGCTAAATACCATGTAAAACCAGGCATCACATGAACAACAGCATCCTGGATCCTCAATTGCATTAAACATATTTAACATTTCAAATGAATTACAGATAAAACATTTCATTTGCTCTTGAACCATCTCGGAAATGTAAAGCAAAAAGAACCGCAGGAAATCTTAGAATAATCTACCCCTTCCATAAAAAGAGCCGTTTGAAAAGTATGTCACCCCTGGCAATTACTGATGGCAGAGAGCTGCCCGCCACCAAACCTGGGTACGTGCAGGTGCAATGCCTACACAGAATGCAGCTTCACGTGCTGTTTTTTTCCACTGTGGGATGATAGCAGGGAGAAAGAAAAAGAAGAAGAGAAGAAACTGCTGTGCGCTTGCCCATTCCCTGGAGCTTATAGTGCGTGTGAACAGGCACCTCCTCCCGTGGTGACCGGCACAGGCGGACATGCAGCCTTCACTCCTGCCCAGATGGGCAGGTGGGAGCGACAGGCCAGTTCAAACCCTTGGCAAGAGTCAAGAGGAAAGAATAAACAAGGCCCACTATCTCGGCATCGGCTGGTCAGACTGCATCTCCACTGATAAAAGTGCTGTTTTCTTTATTCACAAGCCGTCTTTCACTCTTCTCCCCCTCCCCGGCAGATGATCAAGCAATACAGTTTCCCACACTACAATTATGGCCGTTTATCAGCTTGTGATTTTTGGCAGATGGACAGGAAATGAGTGAGCCTGGCAAAGGCCATCCACGCTGGCCTACACAGCATCTCTCCGACTTCCACCCGCCTCCCTACAGCCACTGCCACCACCTGATTTACATGAAGACAGACGAAATGCCATCACTAGGGCTATCGCCACTCCAGAGTTTCCCCGACTTTGCTGGGAGTGGGAAACACATGCCCACGTCATGGAAGGACCACGGAAAAGCCCATGTTTCCCCTTCCTCGTGGGCTGCTGTTCACAACCATCCAGATAACAAAACGTGTTTACTGGAAAAGTCCAAACCTGTCTAAAGCCAACTTCCTGAAGCAATTAGTAGGGTTTGGGTTTTTTTGGTTGGCTTTTTTTTTCTCTTTTCTTTCTTTTTTTTTTTTTTTTTTCTGCAGACCTATTGCCTGTTTAGTAATTGCAGCACATGCATCAGTCAGGATTTGTGTCACAGGTCCTGGCCACTGAAAACCACTTCTGCCAATGGATACGCACACAGTACTTCAGAAAGGAAATATCAGTTGTGCTTGTAACTACCTATTTGTGGCAGCAAGCTAAGGGCGGTATGGAAATGAGATGTGAAGACAAAGCAGTTCTTTCTCTTGAGAGTGCTGTGGAGTTCATCTTCAAAATTACTGAACAGCAGAAACAAATGGCAGCAGCAAGCCCTGCTGTGTGGCACAGGCTGTCCTGCAACTCCAGCACTGCGCACAGTGCCACCCCACTCACAAGCTGCAAGGCTCTGGCAGCTTTCGGGACTGAGTCTCTGACTAGAATGCAAGCAGAGCACTTCTGCTTGGGATGATCTGTCCATGCTGCTTTCGTAAAGATTGCTTCTTTGATAAGCTTCTCAAAGCAACGCTGGGTGTGCAGCAAAAACACACGGTGGTATCTTGGTGGTGAGCACAACAACAAAAGCAAATCCCCACCTGGGCCAGCCAGTGTCTTTGTTTCACTAACCCTCCCTCAAAGATTCTGTTATATCAAGTAAAATTAGAGATACTACTCAAGGCTATCTTTGGTCTTTGTACAGCTAGTTTGTGCTTAGAAACATTAAATAATAAATATTCACAGCCCTTCTGTAAAATGTGAACCTAAGTATCACCAGTATTTCGCAGACAGGGACAGGCAGGTAAACACCAAGGAGCTCCCCATCTCAGTCAGGTATCTTGAATCTCAGACTGATGCTATAGCACATGCTGAGCTACTCTTACTCGATTCATTCAGCAAAACTTTAAGAAGTAACATCCCCCAGCCCAATAGCCCATGCTTTCCCCTATTAAAGCGTTTAGTAAAAGTATTTCAGAAGCTATTTTTAAAAAAAGTATTTGATGACATGAGGTTCTAAGAGCCAAAGGTCCATCTCCAAAATTGGATTAGGCGCTCAGAGCTTCCCTTTCCAGCCACACTGGGTACCCTCAGCATCACTCGAGTGCTGCAGGACACGTGGTCTACCCATGAGACGGAGTGACTTCTTTCAGCTGGGAGCCCATCTGCCTTGGCTTAGCCCATGGGACCACCACAGTCCTTTGGCCAAACCCTCTCCAGCTCTCAGCAGCCAAGCCAACCTGTCCCCAGATGAAATTACTTAGCCTTTTGTTACCATCTCCAACAGGATACAGAGTAGACTTTCAGCTTTATTGCTCATTTTTATTACAGGTTACTTTCTTAACAGAAGCGGGCTTCTGCTGCTTGGATGAGTGGCAGTCAAGGCTGGTGTCCTCGTGTACCAGCATCTGACAGATGTTCAACCGCAGTCACCAGGGCAACGTCAGTGTGGATTTGGGAGACAACTGAACCCCAACCAATGCACATCCGTTGCCCCCGGATCTCACAATCAAACAGGGCCAAATCCGCCAGGAGGACGTCCAGCATCCCTCTTCCCCATGGTGGCCCAAGGATGGAGTGGCTTCGGCACAGGTTTTGTTTTGTTTCACTGTCGCTTGTTCCCCTTCACCCACTGCAGCATCAAAAATAATAATAAAATTTCCCAATAACACAGTGGAAAAACCTACAGAGGACAGAGTTGCACACAGGTGGCCCAGGTGGGGCAATACATGATCCAGCAAAGTGGTCGGTCTTGTAGAGGTCGGCCGCCAGCAGACAGCACTGAAGACCAAGCTGAAAGGGGAAGTGCTGGGCGCGGGCTTTCCTGCGCCGCCTGCCCTGGCACCCTGGCAGGGAGGAAAACCCTCCGGCAGGTGGGAACAGGGGAATCCAGGCTGCACGCACCTGAGGGCTGCACTGGGTGATGCTTACTGGCTTTGGCTGGAAGGATGCTCCCCGCTACCTCCAGCCGCACCATCCAGCGCTCCCATGAAGACTCTCCTCTCGCCCTCCAGGTCTGAGAGACGGATGTTGAGGGAAAGCTTGTTGGGGGGCGGGGGGAGAATGTAGTGTTGGTCCAGTCAAAGTGACATGAAAATACAGATCACATTTCTCAAATAGTTACAAATGTCTTTAGCATCAACATTTCTTATTGCTTATTTCTGGAAAATTTGGTTCTTTTAATACTAAAAAACATATTAACATTTTTGTTGCATGTTAGGCAATGTCTTAGTTTGGAACAAATGTAATGTTTTGGCATGTTTTGTTCGACCCACAACTGTGGTGGTTTTTTTCTTTTGGCAAGAAAACATCAAATTTTCTTGTTGTAGATTGAACTAAGATTGTCCTTCCCATCAATCAAAAATTATGTGACTGAAGTACGGCTCTGCTGAAGCATCCTGTATGTCCATCCATGCCAGTGTTGCATCTGCCACAACAGCCAGTGGCCATTTCTTTGGAAGGAGCGTAGGAACCAGGCACACCTCTGGGGATGCTTTCTCTAGGGTATCATTAGTTTGCCAGAGGGCTTCGTGAGCAAGAGGAGGTATGCATCCTTGTTTCTAGTGAACTTTGATGAATTTTCTCCCATGAAGTCTTCTAAGAACCTTCTGAACCTGCTTTGGCCTTCACGGTTTCCTGCAGCAACAGGTACAACAGTTTAAGGACGTTATGGCAGAAAAGTACTTCTTATTGTTTGTGTTTTAAATTTGTTTCCTGATAATTTCATTCATGCATCATGTGAACAACCTGACTGTTCCCTGTTCACCATCTCCCTTGCTGTCCATCATGCTCCTTCCCCTTGTTATTCTCAGGGCTCCACCAGGTCCTGTAGGATCACAGCAGAACTCCGCAGAGAGGTGGGATACACTGCTTGTGCAGAGAAAGTAACGGGTATTTTCCCCCTAGTTCTCACCTTTGTAACAAAATATTTATTATATACTTGAGAAAAGTCAGGTGGTTGCTGTCTTGAATGCTCAAGTTTTGGCTTACAAACCGGTTACTACAAGGGGATTGTCTGAGCGCCACAGAACAGCAGTATTCAGTATTTTGGCTGGGGTTTGAGCTTCATTCCTGAAGCAAATGCTGGTCTTTGATTCCGCTGCTGCCTGGATATGTGTCCTTTCATGTCTGTAGCACCATTCCAGGAGTAGCTGTGTTTTGATGGAGCACAACATTTTTCACAGAAAGGTTGCAAAGGCTTTACATGCATTTTTAAAACAACATAACCCGAGTACTCAAAAAGTCCAATTTTATAGACAGTACAGAAAAGACCCAAGAAACTACCTGGCTTGCCTGAGGTCCTACATACAGCTTAGCAGCAGATCTGGAACATCACGCAAATTGTTTAATTTTCAGTGCCTAGGTTAGCACAGCTCTTCCCTTAGAGCAACAGGTTGATCCCTATCAGATTAAACAGCTGAGCACAATGGTTTACAGCACCTTTGTCATCAGATTTTTTTCATTGTTTTTCTGCTGGCTTTGGGGAGGGGGGCACTGTCACTTTCATAGCTAACACCTACAGTTCCCCACAATGCCTTCCCCAAAGTGATACTTTCCATTGTCATGTTCAGCTTTTCCACTGACAGAAAGTCAAAAAACTAATAGTGCTGAGAAATGCAGGTAACACGTGACCTCTCTACCTGTCAAGGCATCTGAAAGAGGAACCTTTCCTTTGCTAAACAGCAGATGCCACGGCAGCAGGATGTGGTGAGCTGTTACACCACATTTTAGTTTAATAAGGAGTTTTTTTCTTCTTGTATTTAATTTTGCTTTAAAATGCCCTTGCAATGGAAATTTTTGCTTTGCTAATTAGCAAAATCAGTGTCTTACCGATGCAACAGTTTGGGTTCCTGCACAGAACAGGACAACCAGATCTATCTGAACAAATGTGGGTTCCATATATAGACGTGAACTTCATAGGAAATGGAGTATTTTTAACATTTGGTGGCTGTACGTGGATTCCATCAACTGGCAAAACTTTACATTTCTGCAGATTTCTGCTCTCCTTGTATCTGACTGCTAATACGGATAACACTGTGGCCTTATGTTAACGAAACACCTGCCCTTCTGAGACCAGGTCCTGCCTTCCAGCCCAGACACCGGCCCCGCGCAGCTCAACGAGGTCCCAAGGTCAGCGGCGCGGGGAGGTGGCACGGTCAGCGCGCTGCCCGCCAGGGGAGCCTCAGGGGCTACAGATACCAGAGTCTGGGAGGCTTCACGCTCCTGAAGGCAAATGTTCCCAGCAGTCTGAAAGATGGAAGGTGAGCTGAGAGCCATAGTCAAACCCACCGTTACCAAGAGCCGAGTCTACGGTTTTGGGAGGGAGCGATGGTGCTTTGAAAATGTATCCCGTCTCCGTTCACTTTGTCAGCAGTGCCACCAAGGCTCCGGGTTAAACCAGTGCCTCTTCACACATGGCACCACAGGCTGCGCACGGCGACAACCATCCTTCCACTGACTTCAGCCTGCTTCGGCAGCAGCGGAGAAAGGCTTGTACGAGGACGCCGAGCAGCGGAGCCATGAGCTGCTTTTACTTGCACCCCCTTCCAACTGTGTGCTTCTCTTTCACAAGCGAGCTTTGTAGCTCTCCACTCTACTTTTTTGGGGGTTTTGTTTTTAGTTTTTAATACACAGGTGAGGGGTGTGATAGAGTTGAAGCAAAAGGGCACTGAGAGGTTTTCCACAGAGCTGGCACCTTGAGACTCACTGGACATGTACCTGCCCCTGTTCCTGTGTACACAGTGATGGCACTAGTTTGGTCCCTTCAGGATGCTTTTTGGTTTCCTTACCAACAGGAAGAGCCACACAGCATGTTCCCAGGCATCTAGGGCTTCAGGGTCGCATCAAGGTTTTTTCCACAGCTGAGTAACCAACTTTTGCTTGTTACATCATGTCCACCTGCAGGCACTGGGGACCATCATCTCTACCACAGAGCAGAACCAAAGCAGGAGGCTCAGATGCTCTCTCGATGGAAAGGAACAAAAGCAACCTGCTCTGACTGGTGCACATGTCATGGAAAATACAAGTAATACCAACTGCATCTTTCAAGCTACATGGGTGAAAAGCCTGTGTGAAACTATGCCTGGATCCTGCTGTGTCCTGACAATAATGCTTCACCTTTCAGGTGGGTGTAGCTGCCCAAGCAATGTGGTGCCATGTTTGGACACCACGTTTGGACTGTGTTTGACAGCGGTCAGACTGCATAGGTATCAAAGTCGAGCAATCTCCAGAAAAGAGCAGCAGTCCTGAAAGCAAACCTGCCTCAGTTTGGCTCATCATTTTTGCCTTCCAGCAGAATCCACGAGCTCAGGTCAAGCCTTATGTTGGTGCAACCACAGTGACATCCAGGGGAGGGATCTCTCCACGTCCCTCATTCCAGAGCGTGGAGGTACCCCTCAGCGCGCTGTTTCCCGGGTCAGGCACAGCTCACTGCTTACGAATGGTACGGAGTGGGGACTGTGTCTCCCTCTCCGCTGGGTAGTTCTGACCACACCATCACTACTCAGCACATGAACAGGGCAGGGAAACATAACTCTGGAGTGAGTTCACAAGTCTGACGCTGACACCACGCTACCTTGTAGAGTGCTTTGTAGCATGACGTTCACTTTGCTGTCTGTAATTACTGCCCTTGGATTTTTCCACTGGTGATGCCACATCTTGCTCCATCAGGCTCCTGTGCTCTCGCATGCCCTTCATTTCAGATGAAATGCCACACATTAGCATCACTGAAGAGGAATTCAAAGTCGCAAATAAATGCAGAAGAAGCAGAAATACAGGAGGAAAAAATGCTTTCCCTTATCTCCATGTACAGATTTTATTTAAAGAGAGAAAACACTAAATATAGACACATACACAGCAAGTAAAGAAATGCAGCTCCTGGTATGACCTCCATCACATGAGTAAAATCTTGCAGTTTTTATCAGGGTATCTACTTCCTCACTACTAATAAGCAGCACTCCTCTCTGACATATGAAAGCTGTAACAAACAAATCACTGAAAATAGATAGGGCTGTCTCAGAGAAGTTCTTTTTTCAAAGCTAGTAAGTACTGTCCTGTGAATAATAAGAAAAAATCAGAAAATAGTGGTACAAATTCCTGAGGTGCCAGCCTGTAATGCGAAACTATAGATCACATTGAAGCTTACTGAATTAAAAACCAAACAAAACAAGTCTTGTGAAGCAATGGAAAGTATAACTTCACACGTTCCATAAAGAAGTCAGATCTTGTATTACCTCAGGTGTCCTGGATGCATTTAAACCTTAAACTTATTTTTATCTGTTTAACCATAATAAGCCACCACCACAGGGCATGCTATTTTTGGAGACAGCGAACAGGACAGTGGAGTGAGGGAGTGACAACAAGTAGCAGGCTTTAATAAAACACGATCCTCCCATACAGACGTCGCCTTGGCACGATGGATGGCATTGTTGTGCGTGACAGCCATTACCCTGGTGGCACTTTGCTACCTGCTCTACCTTCCACTTTATTTAGCCCAACAGCTCCAAATAATGTGGGATCCCCCACGGTGGCTGCGCTGCGGAGGGCTAATGGGAAAGGTTCCTTGCTGCGGTGCGATGACAGCAACGTGTGGCAATAATTTAACTGGGGCTTTTGACTAGGTGCCCAGACTAAATGAGTCCCATCCTATCGCACCAAAACTCCCGGGTCTGGATTTTTTTTTGTCATCCCTCCCATGTGCAACACTGGAAACGCCCTGCATCTCTTGCTCTGCAAACACTTAGGGGTGAATTCCCCGGCTGCTGGGAATTAGCTCAGGAATCAGCAGAGCCGCAGTGATTCCCAGCATACTGGGGTCTAAACTCTGGTTTGTTTTTCCTCTCGGCCTGAGGATGGCTGCACTCAGCCTGGCTTAGCTTTTATACCAAAGAACCAGAGAGTCAACAGGAATTTTCAGTGGCCCTCAGACAGGCCAAGCTTGCCCGGAGCAGCTGGGGTCCTGGCGGCGTGGAGGCTCTGGGATCTGCTGTGGTGTGATGTGAGCCGTGTTTGACACGCGCGTGTGAGGGCAGGGCTGGGCAACAGACAAATAAACCACACTTTAACCAAAATTATGTGTTTACGTTCCTAAGAGCATCTGTAAGGGAAACAAAACAGACATGTTTTATGTTTTACACAGAATTTCCACATGACAGGAGGACTGCGCAAACGCTACCTAAGGCAGCCAAAACCCGAGGCCGGTGGTGCTGGACGCTTTGTGGGCACCACTCAGGAAGGAATAAGGAAGAGCCTGCACCGCTCTGCTAAAGACAACCGAAACCTGCCCCTGCCCTAAGAAATACAGTAATACAGACTGATCCTGGGGATCAGTTTTACTTTCCAGTTTAGCACCCAGAAGTAAAATAGTGCTGTCAGACCCCGGCATTCAAAACTCACGAATCACGCCCTGAAGTATGACGACAGTGGATTCAAATTCGAAATAAATTTTAAGCAATTCTGATTTACCTGGTTTTTAGCCTCCAGACAACTCTGGCAGTGTTTATTAAACTCTGAATGTAACAGGAACAAAACTTCCTTTTTTTCCTTTTTACTCAGATAGTTCTGAGAGGTTTGCTGCACCTCACCACCAGCAGTCAGCTGGGGCGCAGGCAACCCCCGAGACACGAGGCTCCCAAAGCATCCCACTGCTAGAAGAGCAAGGCTGAAGCCCCCTTGACAGCCCCAAGGGCCGGCAGCTCCCAAAGCTTACAGGCCGTGAGTGGGAGATGGGGAGTGGGTTGGCCCACGCTGCGATGCTCAGAGCCCACCCATGCAGGCTGCCACCTGGGGACCTCCTGCCCTGCTGAAGGGGCAACCCATGCGTGTGCATCCAGCCCAGCACTGGGCATTTCTGCCAGCAGTTGGCACCAGCCTTTGGGACCTCACATGGCAATAGGAAGAAATTAAAAAGTCATTATTTTAGTTATCGGATGAGAGAGGCATAACACAAATACTTCAGCTAATATTAA
This sequence comes from Falco naumanni, assembly GCF_017639655.2. Classification (NCBI taxonomy): domain Eukaryota; kingdom Metazoa; phylum Chordata; class Aves; order Falconiformes; family Falconidae; genus Falco; species Falco naumanni. Next base: position 19,277,658 of record NC_054056.1, read on the forward strand.
ATTATCAGGCAAATGATGAAAAATCTGTATCTTTATTTTGCAAGTTCTCTCAAGCCACGTGATGAAACTTAAACTACTGCTAGACTGAAAGCCAGCAATTTAAAACCAGCAGGTTGTCCATAATCTACTAGTGTACAGAATCACCCTGCACAGACAGGGGCTCAAAGAGTAGTTGTGTGTACCTTTCCCCGTAACACCAGGAGGAATTTCTCCGTGTGGTGGAAAAGTGACAGATTAGCTTTAGAAAAAAAATAATAATCCTGTGGGTACAGGAGGAAAACAGCGAACAAGAGAGGATCCATAATCTCTACGACTTACTGATTTCAGCATTTTAAAAAAGCCAAATACGACTGAATTTCTCTATCGATTATACAATTATTAATCTTTTCAGAAGCTTTTCCAACATTGCACATAATGAGCAATTCATCAAAGCATATTAGCTGCCACAGAAGTTGCATTCAATATAAAGGGGTCATTAAGCTTCTTGTAATTGCATACTACTGAAGCTTTTGTTAGTTCTAAATCAAATCAATGGGATGTGCACGTATGCTCTTTAATTGACTTTATGTAACAGCAGTGTGGCCCCTAGTGATTATCTGGAATCCTCCAAAATGAGCCACCTTGCACTGCTGTTCGTAAGAAAACACCTCATGTGCACCTCAGCATATCAAATAAAGCAAAGAAACAATGAATGGAAGAAAGAAGAAAGAAGCACCTTGGGTCACACCGGGGTATTTGGTGAGTGCCCTTTTCTTTCTGTGGCTGAGAACAACCAAGAAACTTGGCTCTTTCCCCACTCAACCAGCCTCCAAGTCTGACGGGTTTTGGTAACATTGGGCCTCAACACCAGAAGTGTTCTGGAGACAGGCTAAAATAGGGTCAATCTGACCTTTTCCTGAGCAAGGAGGGTTTTTTGGTTTTTTTTCTAAATGGACCCCATTCACCCTGTTATCATCATCATCATCATCATCATCATCATCATCAACACCTCTCTCCTTTACAGCCCTTTCCATCAGCAAACCTCAAAGCACGTGCTAACCAGCAAAGATCAGTGCCATTACCCCTGTCACCCAGCGAAGAGGGCACTGAGGCAGCGACAGCACCCGGACACTGCTGCGTGTGCCATACACGATGCGCCTGTGCTGCTTTGGGGGGCAGCCACTGCTGGGCCATGCTCCCACCACGGCTCTGGTGAAGGCTGAGCTTTGGCTGCCAGCCCCTGATTCCCAGGGTTTTTGCTCAGGCAGATAAAATGACGGCCATGGATGACTCAGTGAGCGGACACACGCTGCTCAAGGGAAGAGAAAGGCTGGGTGGGGCTATAACAATTTTTAATGTGTTCGATAAGGGGAAAGATACCCACCCATGAGCCTGCTAGGGGCCAGGCGGGGAAAGGTTGTGCTAACTGGCGGAAATCCTTAGGTTCCAACCCTCAGGAACACGGCCGCTAACCTTCAGCACTGGGCACAGAAGCAGGGCTGGTTCTGGGACCCTGCATGGGTGGCTGCAAACAGCCTGCAAAAAAAATGATGCAGGCAAATTATCATGTGATAGATTTGCTTGTGGCATGATGACTTGGTCACCACCATAATGCGAGCTGGACGTGATGCCACAGGATTTTGTTTTAACCACAGCAGCATCTGCTGCTGAAGAGCGCTGCCGGTCAAAGAGGACCGCGTGTCTTCCCTGCCGTGGCTCCTTGGAGAAGAGCACTAGCAGCGGTTAATGACGCTCTTCCACTGGTTTCGCACCACGGCTTGGTAAAGAACTTTTTACGACAAAACTCCAATCCAGTTTGGCTGGGAAGGTTTGATCCAAAGGCTGATGTTGGGGCGCCACACTGGAGCCGTATCCATGCAAGCTGGGCTGCAGTGGGAAGCCATCCGTGGGTGTTATCAGGCGCTCTCCTCCCCAGCACAGAAGACATAGCTGTGAAAACCACCATGTCCAGACGGTTGCTGGGACTCCAGGGCTCCTCGGATGCTAAAACCGTCTATAGCAAGCGCCTCAAATGAGAGCAGCTGCAAGAATACTCGTATTTGTACATGGTCCCAGTGCGACAGAGCTGAAAACATGGCAAAATGTCTTTTCCTCTTTCCTCCTCTCCCACATGCTGTGTTAAGCTGCAGAATGGCTCCTTATGTTGGACTGACAGAGCAATGTCAACAGAAAAAACACCAGATACGGCTGTAAAAGTTCAGTAAGAATCACAGCCGGACTCCCAAGGAAGACGAAACCTTCCCCTGTGCAGCTCAGCGCTTGATGCAAGAACTGTGCTGAAGCCCAGCGCTCTCCACCAGAGAGGAAATTTATTCTGCCCCAAGAACGAAGCTCAGCAAACCTGCGGCCAGCACCGGGGAGCTAGGAAAACGGCACTTGAGAAGCACAGGCATACAACACTCGTCTCTCAAGCACACTTAAGGACCTGAAATTTCATTCAAAATGTTTGCATTACACTTTCCAAACAACCACTCGCAATGTGCGACAGACTTCTTTTCTGCCTCTTTGGAGTACTTGGACTCCGAAGCCCTCGCTTCTCCATGGCTGAGGAATGACAGGGAGCTTGCACAGCCCAGGCTGCGAGCTGGCAGCACAGCCAAACTCCAGCAGGAATTTGGCCTGCACTCGGAGAGGTGCTCCAGGCAACAAAATGAGTGGAAGAACTTTAACAGTAACTCAGAAGTGGCTTTAAAAAATTTATTAATGCTACAGTGAAGAGAACTGGCTGCTTACGTGAGACTCGGTTAGGTCAAGTCAGCCAGCTGAGATCAGGAGGTGAACGCATGGATCCCGGAACAGAGCGGCTTTGGGAAACCCACACAGTGACACGCTGCTCGGGGGTACAGGCGGCTCCTGCTCCCCGAGCAGCTCAGCCAGAACACACAGACCCCGGGACCCAGCTGTGGGCATGCAGATGTGCAACATCTGGCTGAAGATTGCTTCAGCAGCACCCTTGTGACAGGAGCAGCCCAGCAAGGGTCAGCGCTCGCCGAAGATCCTGGGAACGTGGGGCTTTTCAGGCTGGGGCTTTAGGGACATAAAGGACATCTCATGGATGCAATGAAGGAAAAAAAAGTGAAGTGCAACAAAGGTTTGGGTGGAAGGCTGCGCAGGCAGATTGCTATTTGCTCCACACAACAGCCTTCCTCGGGCACCACACCTTTTATAAAACACATCAACATGAAACAAATTATTATCTCCAGTAGCTTCCGTCTACACACATTTCTGAAATACTTTCATTCCAAACTGTTTTGAGAGGAAACAGTATGAAGAATGGAAACCTGGCAATTAATCAGATGGAAACCTCTGTTTCCATTTTACAGAACGGGGGGAAAAGAAAAAAATAATTATAAAAAGAATACCCAACGTTAACTGCTAAGCAGGGAGATGAAAGATAAGCAGAGGCCAGCGCTGGGAGCACCCATGTGCTGCATGCATTTACCTGCACTTGGACGGGGTTCCCAAGGGTGGGTCAGACCCGTATTTGCTGTTTTCGTTCAAAACCACACAAACACATAAGAGTTAGGAACTGGGTTTTGACAGACAAAAATTCTATTTTCTTAAAAACTCACAAAATAAATACCTTGACTTTCTTTTTTCTTTTCTTTTCTTTTTTTTTTTTCAAAGTACGGACGAAAGGCTCTTCTGGTCAAGACACAGAGCAAATATTTACAGGTGCTGGGGAGACACCGTTTCCTCCCTTTAGTGTCTGCCACATAATTTTATCCATTCAATGAATTTTTTTTTCAGACATCTGCCAAGAGGAAATAACTTTGCTGTATTGGGAGTCTGGGAATCCTAGAAAACAATCTTAAATCCATAAAATAATTGAAGTGCAGTTTTACTGAGCTGTTCAGTTCGATTCTGATTTTTATTACAATGTCAACAAGAGTTTAATTTGTTTTAAAGTTTAGGTTCTTAAATCTGAGTGATATACGGTAGTTTACAGCTTGCTGGCAACAGCTACTGTGGAAAAAAAAAATGGAAAGTGCATATAAAGGCGGTTCTAAGTTTGACATTGTGAAAGCAGGGAGCAGTGCCAAGAGCAGCAAACAGCATGGCTTTCCCAATCCTGGCTGGCTTTAGGGACTGCTTGCTATTGACATCAGTCGCTATGGGATACATTTCCCTGCTCTAACAAATCTCATCTGGAGCCTGTAATTAAAAAAGAAATGTCTCAAAGTGTAATTTCTTTCCCTAAAACATTTACAGATGTTAACTAGATCACTAATGGTGTGAGATATCTGTGGGTGGACATCTTCCTCCTTATCTGCTGTGTCAAAGAGCACGATTTCTTTATTAAAACCAGTTCTAAAGGTAGTATCTTTTCTGTGCCTTTGTATATGGGGGTGGTGGTGCCTTTTTTCTAAACCACTTGCTGAACTGAAACGTTCAGAGGTGTTTTTCTTTATTCTTTTTCCTTTTTTTTCCCCTTTTCTTTTAGAAGTCATCTCCAGAGTCAGCTTGATTTAAAAGGTATTCAAAGTGGCTAAAAATGTCTTTGCTTAGCAGATGAAGAAGTATCCTGGCTGAGCTGTAAAATTATAACAATAATAATAATAGTGGTAGTAATAATAATAATAATAGTAGTAGTAGTAGTAGTGATGTAAGTTTCTTGCCCTAGTGGCTTTCCACCAGTGCCTTTGGCCGGCGCCCTTTGCTAAGCGCTGCTGCAAGTGTTCCCGGAGCCCCAGGTGAGCTCCTCTGCTTCAGGCACACGGGCACGAGCGGCGAGAGTGTTACGAAGGGATGGGCTTTAGGAGACGCATGTCCCGGGGGAGGCGAGAGGGGCTTCCCATGGCTGGTGAGGCAGGGTGCCGTGGGGCTGCTCCCAGCCGAATGCTGCTGGGCTCGCCCGACCTCGAGCATCCCCACACCCTGCGGGCGGTGGTGGCTGAAGCTCCCCTTCCTGACACCCGCCGCTGACACAGCTGGCTGCTTGGGCCTTTCCCCCCGCTGACACTACCCCCCCTCCGTTGGTTTGGTTTTTTTTTTTTTTCTTGCAACCAGCTTTGATTGGAGCCAGAGCCTGGGGTAAATCAGAGGAATTTCTAGATTTTTCTGAGCACTGCGAGCTCTCGCTGTTTTCCGGTACCTACTTCCTGCCATATCTAAAATAACAGCAGCTGCAGGGGCCTGATAGAGAAGAGCTCCAGGGGACAAATTCTCACAAATGGGGTGGGAAAGAAGGGGGGGGGGGGGGGGGGGGGGGGAAAGAAAAAAAAGGACAGTATATTAGGGAGCAGATAACACAGAGCCAGCATCAGATTCATTGTTGAAGCTGATAGCACCGTAGGCTGTGGATGTTGTTGTCAGAAGAAAACAAATCCTGTAAAATGGCCATGGGAATGATAAGTCTTCACATTTGCTGGGATAACAGAGGTAGCTTTACAGCACTTGTCCTATTGTATGGAGTATCGTGCCTTGATTAGCTAATGTCTCCGAGGGCCAGATAAGTGAGGATGAATGTTCTACCCCAGAAGCTTTCATGCTTTCTCTTTGTCATGGCTATCTACGGCAAGCTGCAACAGAAAGCGCTGCACAAGAAAGAAGCACCACCACCCCCCAGCTTCTGAGAAATGGAAAATTCTTGAAAGTATCCCGTTTTCCATGGAGAAAATGCATGGTATACCACTGTCATTGTCCCGTTATAGACCACATGACAGAGTGCAGCAACTCAAGAGACCTCCAAAATGGCACAGAGGGACCTCACACACCTGCACAACTGCTCCAGGAGAGACGTTTCTCCTTCCCACTGGCATAAAGGGGGAAGGTAGCAGGCACAGTGCCTTCATGCAAAATATCTACTACTCAATGCACATGGACGTAGGGCTCTGTGAGGTCCCCCTGGCTTCGACCTTGTAACCAACACAAACATTGCCTTAGCTGCCAGCACGCCCAAACAACCGAAGCGAGGGCTCTCACAGCCCTGCGACACAGTCACCCTACATGTGCAATAGGACAGTATTTCAGATTATTGCATGTGTCGCAAAGCTGTACATATTAATGCAATATAATCATTTACAGCTACTTTGGGAACTAGAACTTGTGCTGGGAACTACCAACTTTGGGGAGCTATCAACTTGTGGGCCCTTAAATTTTCACCCAGTATGAAGAGATTTTCATGCCTTTTTTTTAACATAGGACTTGTTTCAAGATCATTAAGTGATAGGCTCTCATGATGCTGAGTTGGAGCCTCATCCAAAGAGCACAGAAGTCTACAGAAGAATCCTGAGTCACTTCAGTGGGCTTTGCATCAAGTTATTATTAAACACAGGCAGACAGGTAAAGGTGGTCTACAAATGCACAAGGCGCAAGTCTGATGGCTTGGCAGGAGAGAATCAGTCACTGCATTGTAAACACCCTGTTTTGCTCATTATACCTTAAGATTATTGGAAATGTTTCACTGTTGACACGCAAAAAAGGCAAGTGGATCCCTTCTCTTCCTTGCCCGAATTCTGAAGCATACACAACTGCTCTGATGCCAGCAGGTTGACTTCTGGTTCCTACCACTGAGAGAGGACAACCCCATCTCTGTGTTCACTGCTGCGTGCTGGCCCCAGTGGTGCTGCATGCGGCACGGCTTGCTCCCAGAGCCCTGCCCACTTCCTAGGGAACAGTGGAAAACCATCCGCAGGGTTTAGTAGCATGTGGTTTTTCTTTTCTAGATTCTAAAACATTTCTCTCAGCCCAAAAATCCTTGCTTGAGTACACAGCTCAGCTGCCAGTTTTTAATTGTTAAAATGAGTAGATATTAAGCTACTTGGTTCTTCCCATCCCCAAAAGAGCCTCCTTAAAACACGAATCATCTTTGGTTCACATTCCGGTAATAACAACTAGAATTACATAAAGTGGCCAAGTTGAGACAGACTAGACAATATTCTAGCCTAAACTCATAAACCCTAAACTAGTTAAAATAATTTTTTTTACAAAAAAAAATATAATTCACCCTAGACAATAGAAAGAAAGTGAACTTGTATTTCTACGAAAGTAGAAGCAGTTAGAAAACGTGAAGTTTTGCCTAATCCTGCTTTAAGCACTGTTATGGCTGCGCTGTATTACATATGCTTATGGAGTAGCACATGCATGGTAAACTGGTTAAGGAATTTGGGAGTAGGATTAATGAACTTTCCTTTTACACTAGACTAAATCAGATCACAGAAGGGGATCAGTCTGTCGCAATTCTCAGCTTTTGTTCAAGAAAGGCCAGCGTAGCGAAGGTCAGAGACAGACTAAAGAGCAGCACTGCAATTATTTACTGACATGAGACTGGAAAGAATATCACATAGCTACATGGAGCACAACTTGGACTTCAACACATAGGAAAGAATGGTTCATTTTATGCCACTAATCATAGCCAAGGATTAAGATATTTTGGAAAAGCCCTATTATTTCTCATCCTGCAAACCAGGACTTCATTACTAGTAAATCATGAAATTTATGAAGTCCATTCATACAAATTAATTTCCTTTCCTGGTTTCCATTGGCATGTGAGATACAGATACATAATATAAATAAAAGTCTGTAAAGGAAAAGAAAAGGTACACAGAAATGTCTGTTTGTACTTAAAAGTGGGGTAATCTCGAGTAAGGCTGTAACTAGAAGAACTGTCCCCGCAGCGAGTACACACGTGCTTAAATAACCAGGTCTGGGGGCTGAGTAGGCAGGAACCAGGGTGGCTGCACTACACCTAGGTGGGTCTGCGCTGACTTACTCTAGGTGTCTCCATCAGGAATAACCAAAGGTAAATCCTCCCACCCTTAAGATTTTCATTTGGCAGCAGCCATGTAAAATCCAGACGTCTTTTCCATGTTATGAGAAAGATTCCTACTTAGACATCTTAAAGAAGAATTCTTGCAATCATTTCAGTGTCTCAAGGTGTGGGGTTTTCCCCCTGACGTGGTGGTTCCCCTCAATGGAAGTTTCTCACATGAAATTTAAATCTGCTTTCAGACAACTTTCTGAACACCAACATTTTTCAGAAAATAGGCAGGGGGGGAGGCGGTGGCCAGCATTGCTCAGGGGACCGTGCACAACGAAAAGCATGATACAGCCCCATCCAGCATCACATGCATCTGCCAGCTCCTCCCTGAAACAACGTCTAAACTGACAGCAGAGAAATTACGTTGGTCGTTGCAGAAATCTAGATTTCATCATCAGAGAAACCCTAAATATAGCCTCTGCAGCAGCAGGTATACGGCTGGCTGACCAAACGTCTTTAGGGTCACATCCATACGATCTGGCACAGGCAGTCCTGTCTCCTACCACCTTCCTGACTAACATTAAAAGAGACAGTAAACTTACTGTCAAACTTGAATCTCAAAAGCTCTTTTTTTTTTTCCCTCTGAATATTCACAACCAAAGAAATGGCCCATCCATTTGTAATTTCTTGGAAGCAAATCTGGCATCCCTACCAAAAGCCTGCTCGCCTTTCATACTCTCCTCTGTGCTGAGTGCTTGAATCCAAAATATTCTTTGCATTTAATAAAGTCCAGCCCACCCTTAGCTAATTGTACTGCCATGCAAGGGCAGGCCCTGTTCCAGTAAACTGGTTCAGTGGGGCAGGAGCTGCGGCTTGGGTGCAGCAGCCAGCAGGGCAGCAGCCCCGGTGCTGGATCTCACCAAACACACAACCGGCTCGTACAGAAGCGTGTGCATTTGGTTGCTTCTCTGGTGTAAGATGGTGATACTTCCCATAACAAAATTCAGCCGTAGGGAAGGGTTTAGAGAGGAATTTTCTCTTTTGGTTGAGCAGAAGATATTTTTTTATTTTGGTTTAAAGTATCAGAGTGATTTTGGTCTGGAAACACAAATCTTTGATGAGACACCATTCAGCCCAGGTGCTTTTCCCAAGTTAATGTTAAATATAGCTTTGGAAACTTCAGCAGATGTTCTCATTTGTTTCTAGTTCAATTTTTTTCTGCTACTACTCTGCCTTTATTTAAATAGCTGACTCTAATTGATTCTTTAATACAGTGATTCATCATGTGTTGTGAATCTTCTGTTAATTTACTTGCGACTCTGTTATTATTTCCCCTGATTTAACACATCCTGTTTTAGAACATCCATCGAAGTTGATGGAAAAATTTTTCATGGCATTTGGATCATATCCTAAATGTAATTTGAATGCCATCTTTTGAAAGTTGCAAAGTAAGGGGATTTCCTGTTTTATTCTTCAATCGTGTAACCTTGAGAATGAGCTTTTACAAATCCTCCTCCGCCTTGTCAAAGGCTGATCACTTCTACTCCTCCTAGCAGTATTTTCTTCTGGGTAATTTCTGAGTGGGGAAGAGCCAATGGATAATGCTTTCTGATCTTTGTCACTTTTGTTGAATGCCCTGTTGCACTACAAAAGAAGTCTTCAAACGGATACAAACCTTTCTCACTCCGTCCAAGTGACGTGACTGCATTTCCCCAAAGCGCACATCCCACCCCCTTGCTTTCTGCCGTGCTCCTGGGCTGTTTTGGGCTCCCTACAGGAGCTCTCTCCACCCAGCAGCAGCACCGCAGCCCTTTCCTCGCTCTCTAGACAACTTGGCAATACAGCAAAGGAACTCCCAGGGTCGTCCCAGGCTCCTGCCCCAGCGGCGCTGGGCCACTCCAGCCTCCCACCTCCCCGCAGTGCTGCCATCACGTCGCAGAGCCACACGCACAGGCTCCTCCTGCTTCAGCTCAGACCCACGCTCTCCTCAGCTACGTATGTTTAATGAGCATGTTGCTTATTTCATCACCTCCTCTGATTTTTCTCTATACTTAAATTATTTTGGGGCAAAGTAAGGTATTATTTAGATACACTTTTCCACAGCAGTCAAATCCTGGGCTATCACTACTCATTTGTACCGTTCCAGTTTTAGACAGAATCCTCTCTCTCACACCCACGCTCAGCCTTTCCCCTCTACTTCCAAAATTCATCTTTGCTCATCTTTTTTTTTATTTATGGGGATGTTATATTTAACTTTTCTCTCATTTCTCTTTTTCTCAAGCCTTCTTTCACTCTAACTACAGCACTGTGTGCCTGATGGAGGTGCAGCAGGTTCCTGACGGGCAATTTGACACAGCACATCCCATTGCAAGTCCAGGGTTTCAACAGAGTGTAGCGGTGCTTGCCTGGCCTGTAAAGTCCAGTCTGGGTTTCAAGGAAACAGTGGGAGAATCCCTGGAAAGTTCTCTGAAGCAGCCGCTGCCACCGTGTTTGTCTGCTGATGCACAAAGCATAGTCTGCCTGCAGTTGATTCAACAATATTATTTTTTTTGTTGTCAACAAGAGTGTGCAAAACTGAAAAAAAATAGGACCAGTTTCTCTGCTAACCTCTTTCTATATGACAATTTCACACATAGTCATTTTAGATGGAGAACAGTTGAACCTCCCAGTACTTCTGACCCCAAGACATACCACTGTATGGAGAAGATGCTTAGAGAAGCCGTTAATAGCTTGGGTAGATGCTCCAAGGTGAAAGCCCTCAAGTGAATAGCTGAGTCCAAGTGCAGCCTGGAGCATGATGAACACAGAGTTATCACAGGGGAAAGAAAAAAAAGCCAACTAGTAGCGAAGAGATCATCATTACCAGTTGTTTCAGTCTTCCAAAAGAGTAGCCGGATAGCAAAAGCTTAGATGCCTGCAAGACATACAGCAGCAGCAACTGCAGCTCAGAGGCACACAGCAGCATGGAGCCACATTTCGGAGCTGCAACAGACATGTCAGTTCCAAAACTAATGGTGCACAACAGAAGGTCCACAAGATGGGCTTCTCCACCTGACCACATGTTTCTAAAAGGTTTTACTCAACAGGCACCTGCAGGATTTTCAGATAAGTCAGTCATGGGTGGAAGAGAATTACATCACTCTCCACCACCACAACTTCAAAGAAGCAAAAGAATTAGCACACTATCTTACAGCTCATTACATACATGTCTGTGTAGCGTGCACACACATATATGCACACACATACTTTATGTGTGTATGGATCTACATATACAGGATTGAAATAAAAGTTAAAATAAACATTCTTCAGGTTTCTATTTTTGGAAGCTTCCCTTGTGACCCAAAATAGCATTTTTTTCTATTTCTTAAGTAATTTGCAGAAGATTTTATATATGAGGTGGCAATGAAACACGTATTTTCCCTGAAGCACTAGAAAAAGAAGTGACTGCTGGTCCCAGGGTATCAAAATTGATTCGTAATATCTACTACAATACCTGTTCTGCAACCCCAAAGATACGACAAGAGTTATGAAATGGAACAAATCCTCAGCCCTAGCCCCCACAGAAATCTATCATCCAGAGCAATCTGGACAGCACAGACATGAACAGTCAAATCTTGTTTTCTGCACTCTCACATGGCTGCAGGAGGGACAAAATTCAGTAGAAAAATCATGCTTATTTGTGCAAAGGCAAGGTAAGGGAGCAATGTCCTTGTGCGCATGTGATGCTTGGATAACATGAGCTGTACCTTGTAAGGGCCAAAGAACTTGCTCCACTAATTGCAGACCCTGATAGCCTGCAGCATTGCTCTTCAAGCCTGTCCAAGCACTCATACTGCAACTCATGTGCCCAGGGACAAGGCACTTTGGGAATTTCGACACCTTTGCAGCACCATCTCACTTCGCGTTCTGGTATTTGCCAGGCAGTAGGCTTCGCAGCGTGAAAATGTGGGAGACCCACTGAAAACATGGAGCCTGTAAGGCGGCAGAGGGTGGGCCAGCCCCCTGGTCTGCAGACAAACCCAGCCAGGCTGGCCAACGAGGAATGGGACTACGGTTTTCCTACTGTATTTTTTTCCTCACTGATTGTTTCCAGGCATTTTCAATGTTCAGACTTCTCAGGCTTCCTCGGTGACAGAGGAGGAGGGGAACATTTTGAGGGTCTGCTTTTTTTCATAAGCTTCCTCCCCATCTGGAGATAAGGTTGTTGTGTGAAGCCTGTGCCCCCCTTGGCCGCAATCAGCACTAGTTCCTCAGAGAGGAGGAAAGGCCAGGAGCCAGGTTATCGAGCAGCCCACTCCCGACAGCGGTGCTCAGGCCACTATCAGGGCCGGGACCAAGCCCCCCGGCCAGCCGGCAGACGCAGATGAAGCAATCAGCCGTGCCATGCCGAAATCTGCTAGGGAAAAACTCCCTCTCTGCCCGTCTATCAGCGACCAGATTTCAATGAATGCAGCCATTATGCTTTTTAACTACCAGCCATAGGCTTGGTCCCGTTCCCAACGAACCCAAAGGGAACGGTGTTATTGACTTAAGTGGGAGCAGAGGCAAGCCCTCCACTGCTCTGCGATCTAGCAGCAACCGCGGCTTGCTAGCGCCTGGCCGAGCGCACCGTATGTGGAGCCGGGGAGTTTGCTCATGAGAGCGCTTCCTCCGACACGTATGTGTTTGCTGGCCTGAGCTGGCAGCTCGCTCCAGCCCAGCTCCGCCGGGACGCAGCAGGGGTCCCTGTGGCACTCCGCGCCCCAGAGAAGAGGGAGGTTTCTGCAACAACTTCCCCAGAAGCGTTCTGCCAGGGCAGGTTGAGGACACGAGGGCACAGAGGCTGTGTGCAAGCCACGAGGCCACACCTGACCAGCTAACACTGCACAGCTCTGCAGGAACGGCTGAGACAAACAACATATTCCTAAAACGAATTGCATTGGAACAAAGCTCTCTCATGAAGCTTGCGCTTCTGCAAGCCACGTATTTTCCTTGGCACTCCTCCAGGCTTAAAAGCAGATGTAAATGTTACCCAGGCTCAGATATAGCAACTTCTGCTCCCCCAGTCGCCAAGGAAAACTTACAGAAAATAACCCACAAAACCTTTACCATTCGAAACAGCAATGCCGACAGCCATTGCTATGGAAATAGGAGAAGAGTCAGGCACAGGGTGAGAAGCGACTTCCCCAGCCCACTGCAGAGCCCCTGCGGGCCGTCTCGGTGGAGAGCAGGGGGTGCGGCGGGGCTCCGGCGGGGTTTGCTGCAATGGTGCGCGTGCAGGTGCGCATCAAGCGAACACTGGGTTTTCAACACTAAAAATACTCTTGAGTATCGAAACATTGCAGAGCGCTGCCTGCTGCTTTTCTGCAGCTTTCTCATCACTCAGCCTGCCTCCGCCAGCGTCTGCCAGCACCGAACGAGCGCGGAGTCACTCAGGACTTCGCTGAAGGGACCGGACACTTCCTTGAAAGCCTGAGACTCAAGGATCTCCCTGGAAAGCTAACTGATGTTAGAAGAAAGCAGAGTTTGCTGCTCAAATTCACGGCACGCTGCCGCACAGAGGCAGGCAGCTCTGCTCCACGGGCAGCCGCACGCCTGGGACCGGAGAGAAGCAGGAGCGCGCCCACTTTGGCCAGCTGCTCTGTGGGGGCTTCTACTTGCAGGCCCTCAGGGATGCCCAATTCAGCAAACCCACTAGGAACGGCAAAACCTGATCCCGCTTCGCGTACCAGGAAACCCCCCAGACCCAGACGTGCCAGTCCACCGACAGTCCGACTGGAACGCATTGCTTCAAGCCCTCCCTTACTCATCGCACGCAGCCCCAGCCCCGAACACTAACGACTCAGCATGTTTTATCACAGTAGCATGTACGCTTTCAATCATCATTAGAGATGAGGAGGGTCTAGGCGCAGGCACCACGCCAGATTAAGTAAAACTTTCCATGAGGAAAGCTATTTGTTTTCTCCCAGCGCTGCGAGGCTTGGCCAAGAGGGAGGGAGGGAAAAGCTCGCCCAAGCCAGACCAAAGTGTAGACAGTGTTACTGGGCTTTGCAGACTACCTGCGTGTTGTTCTAATGACATCTGGACTACTGGAAATCACCGAGTGCACTCAGGAGTTTTCAAAGGCATAATTGTGGCAGCAGCAGACTAAACTTAATGCCTCAAGACCCAATCACTTTAATCACGAAGCTGAGATGTATGAAAAAGGATACATTTCAGCAAAAGAATAATTCTGTCTGCTACGGTTCCTGTTCAAATAAACTATATCATCAAACCACGTGCATTTGAAGAATATAGAGGAGTGAAAAAAGAACATATGGTTTAGAGGCAAAAAAACATTCATATATACTCTATAGGAGATATATGGACTTGTCAGACATCTAACAGTTCAACACTGTAAGCAATTCATGGGAATGACATTAGCAATAGCTCATATTACATCCAGGAGTTACAGCTTTTACTGCAAAAGTTATTTTTAAAAGAGCCATGTTTAAAATGAAATGGCTGGCAGGGCTGCAGCTTTCAGTAACACTTTACCTGTGGTTTCGCCACTTTTACATACTTATTGGGGGCTTAATGCTCCCAATTTACCTTTTCAGAGTAAAATAAAGTTGCAATGAGTGCATTCATTGGCACGGTGCTATAAAACTCACAGCTGTGCAAAGACAATCACAAGAACAAAAGCCTCCTTGTTTTAAAAAAGATGATGATGTGTTTCTGATACTTTCTGTTAGCCACGTATCTAAACATCAGATACCTTTGTTTACGGCCTACGTATTTTCATCTTACTACACAAAGATTTATGGATCCAATCAAGTTGAGATCAGGATAGGGACCTTTATGAAAGCGTCCGTGTGGAGAGGAGGAGGTGGAATTAATATACAAAATTCAGACAAGAGATCTGTCTTTCCGATATTGTTATTCCAGTTCTGGCTCCTACACAGGACTCGGGGCGTTCTGGAAAAGAGTTCTTTCAGCGGCGGGTGGAACCCTGGCCCTGCTGCCGGCAGAAGGAGCGTACTGCCGACTTCAACGTGGCTGGGGCTGCATCTCAAAAGCTCAGATCAGAGCCCATGCAGAACTCGAAGAAGCCGAGCTCTTCTTCAGTTTTGGTACTCAGGCACATCTTGAGGAAAGAATCCTCCAGGATGCTGCTTTGCTTTCAGTGAAAAACTGCTTTTGTAAAGCTCTGTGCATTAATACAACAAATGGGATCTCAGTGTGCACAATACACCTCGAAATCTGCTGAGAGCACGTGTCGTACTTTTTTTCCTGTTGGTACCAATGTGTTTCCCCTTTGCCTGTTTGAAATAGCTTCATCTGTAATGAAAAGTACTTGCTTTGATGTTTCTAACGGCAGGAAATAATTTCACAACTGAGTGTCATTCTGCTGCAGGTAAAAAATTAATAGCTTGTGGGAGTGCCACTTACAAACTGAAAAATGTCTCTTGGCATTAGCATGCCTAACTGAACTCTCTCCATCCTGGTGAAATGAAAGGCTTGGAGCTCAGTTCTGTGTTCCACCCAGGCTACGCTAGGTCCAGGAAAGGGAAATGGGAACAGGGATGAGGAAGGTGGTTTCAAGTCACCTCCAGCATCTCCCGTTGTGAGCCTGGCCGGTTCCCAGCTACCTGAATATCCGAAAGCTGTGTGAACTCACACTCCACCACCTCTGGCTTGGGGTTCCTTCTACCACTAAGTAAAGCAGTCAAAATTTGGAAAAATTATCTGAGCCTGCCCCGGTCAACAGAAAAGAAGCAGGATTAGTTCAAGAGCAGACTAGCACAGCTTTTGACGCAGGTCTCAGTCAGAGGGCCGGAGAGAGGGGCACATTCAAAACTGAGATACAAATTAGGTAAATTTTCACATCCCCTTGAGAGAACAACTGGTGCAAGGGGCCAGGAAGAGTTCTCACCGGCTTGTAGCTTCCCCAGGCTGGCCACCTCATCAGGCAAAACTCCACTTCATGCCTCAAAAGCTGTACAGCACATCAGACTCATCAATCCCCAGGCAAAAGCTTTTCTCTTAAAAGCAATTACTGCCTGGACTTGCACCGAAGAGGTCGCTCAAGCCTGTCTGGCTAAGGATTGTCCACGAGTTCCACCACCCCACACTCCTCCCGGGTTAGATCTGAACACAGAATGTCATGTCACCCCCACCGTCATGGACCCTGCAGGGGGTTCCCCAGCACCCTGCCAGGTCCTGCAAGGGCTCCTGGTGGGACGGCAGGAGACAGCCCCCCTCCCACTGCAGAGGACCACGGGCTTCCAGGCTTCCAAACCAGGCGTCAGCGTCGCATTTCAACTGCTTTTAATCAACTCTTGCCGTGAAAGCAGCAAAGGGAGTCAGCCATAACCTTTGTTAGGAGGCTGAGCTCAGAATTATTTGAAACCAGCACTGGTATACAAGCCAGATACCTTTCAATATCAGGAGCATAGCCATAATATATCAGGTATCACTTTACGGGGTGAGTTTTAAATACATTCTACATGTTGAATCATATATTCACATACTGAAACGGACAGCACATTTAATGAGTAGCCCAGGTGGCTACTGTAGATTTTGATTTAAAACAAGATTGCCAAGACCAAAACTTATTTGCCAAAATGGAAGTCTCTTCAGGTTCTCCCTTTATATCGCTTCAGCTGCCCACCATTATAGACACAGAAAAATGTCATATACAGGATATATATTTATATAAACTCACTGACTGGTTTTTTCCATCTATACTCTGCAGTATAGATGGTCTATATTTGGATATACTCCAGACCAAAAGGAATGAATATTGCTTTGATCCCATAAGCTGAAACCAAAAAAATTCTGTTTATACCTGGTCCAAGATTGCTTTACGTATATTAGATACATAAATCAAACCTCCCCAAAGTGGTAGACAAGCAACCAGAATTTTACCAAATACAACCTGGCATAAACTGGTTAGATACTTTATTTGTGTGGTAGTCACAGGAGAATGTTAGGTGCCTACACCTCATGTTTCCTAAGCACTTTCAAGTAACTGCAGGTATTCAATAGCTAGAAGACACCTTGAAGATACACTTCTTCAATGGAGTGAAGCTTTGACAGTTTAAATATTAATGTCATTAAAATATTTTGTTACTTTTAAATTACTTGAGGGATGAGGGAAGGAGCTGGTATACTTAGAGGAGCAGGCAAGGGAAGCAGTCAAGCACAGCTGAACCCTCTCTGGCTTTCATGTTGTACATAGGTGCAAAACTTGAAAAAATACTGAAAAACGTTTTGATCATGCTGCCTGAAGGGATCGGAACTGAATCAGTGAGACAACGAATTAGAAAGAGGTAAAGCCATATATATATATATAAAAGAGTAACTTCCTTACTCATGGGTATGATTTGACATTCCGGCTCTCAGAATTTCAGAAAATGACCATACAACACAGGTATCCCACCCAACCCTCCAACAAGGAAAACACGTCATGATGGATACCATACTAACAAGAAACAATGGTGATGGCTTAAAAACTCCTACTCCAAAACAAAATCAAGCACGTGAAAAATGAGTTGCTCCTATTCCTTACGAGCCACTCTGCAAAACCCATTCCCCCTTGTTCCACAGCTAGGGCCAGAGGTCGGAACAGAACGGCACCAGGCTCAAAGGCATTGCCTGCACGGAGTGCTTTGTCTTTCCAGTGTAGGTCTGGGTGAAAAGCACCTACTGGGACACAGAGGAGCTACTGGTGGCTTCCAGGCAGTCACCGTGGTGGCCAAACCACCCTTGAGACTGCGCGAGGCAGCCCCGATGCCGCCCTTCCTAACTAATAGGGGAGCACGGGACGGGGGTATTTGACCAAGACAGGATGTACACGGTGGCTTCTACAACTACTTTGGATTCTCTGTCAGAGGACTGCGTGTCCAGAAGAGGGGACGGAAGAGAGACGGAGGTAAAGACTAAACTATTTATGCTTTGTCAGAGAGAATGAGCACTGCTGAAAAAACTTGAAATCTCTCTCTCAGACCACATGGTAGCAGGTTCCGCCGCTCCTCCAGGACAAACCTGAAGTAGGCATGACTGGAGCTGCCCCTTCGCCCCGAGCCGCAGTCCCGTCTCTCCGGCTGGGACCAGCCAGGGCAGCTTCCACAGGGCCATCAGAGAAGCCGTGCCTGGATTTTGGAGGGGTAAGGCAGAACCCACTTCTTGTGCTTTTCTATGAAAGACAGCTATAGACTAGATTTTATTTGTATTCTCTTCCTTCCGTAGATAACTTCCGGGTTCTTCCAAAAGCAAAATTTGGGCATGGCTTTCTGTTTTCATTTGTGCACATTTCCTGCTCGTTTTGTTGAAATTTTGCTCTGTACAGCGTAGCTATGTGGCAAAAAGGCAAGCTGTATGACGAAAGCCTTGTCACAAAAGATGTGTTATGCAAACCTTCAGTGAACTGAACTCCTGATTAGGAAAAATTCCTTAGACCTGTCTATCATGTAACCAATAATAACTTCTGTTAAGAAAAATAATTTTCCTAGAGTCAAAAAGCAAAAGACTGCTACGCTACTCCAGCTCCAAAACATTCATTTGTAATCCTAATTCAGCAAGCATCATGCTGTTTAAAATAGAATGACTAAATGTCCTTTTCTTAAAAACAGTGCGATGAATTGTCTTTAAATTCTCCCTGAAAGACAATCACATTCAGATGTTCCTTGGCACCAACTGCTTTCAATGCAGCCGTTTCAAAGGCATTCTTCAAATAGCATGGTATGTTATATAAAATTATGTGGCTATTGGAAGGGAACTCACGTACTGCATTAAGGTGAGGGTCCAGAATACTACTGGGATACTTAGCAGCAAGTGCTAAATCACAGTTCAGTGAGGTCACATAATCAAATTCCAGATTATCCCTTTTATTACGTTCAACTAATAAATCTTTGGAAACTAGTCTGACAAGTTCATCACAGCATTTTAACTTTTCAGCGGTGCGTGTAGAATACATATACATACAGAATCTTACAAAAGAAAAAAAAAGCAGCAGCAAGGCTACAGTAAGAATGGAAGAAAAAGTAGTCGCAATGTCAGATGCCACCAGACTGAGAAGTTACACTGAAAGATGTGCCTCCCTTTTTAATTTGAACCTTCTCAACTGAGGTAGAGCAGTTTATCATTTAGTTCCAGTGAAAAGATTTGCACATCGGACATTTCGCTGTATTATGGATGGGACAATGTTAAATATGTTTTCACTGCAGTTCCACAGGTCACTGGCATGGGCACAAGCCAAGACCATACAGTTAAACTTATTGCGACATAGCTATCGGTCATGCAGCTAGCTCTGTGGTCGCTAACAGCATCTAATGCTCAGATAATACAGTTTCATTATTGCAAACAAAATTGAAGAGCCCTTTCCCATATAGAGACAATCCAAGCAAAAGTCTGCACCATTCCACCAGGCTGTTAATCAAAATTTTTTCCACCAGGGTTCAAAAGGAGGAGAGGGTTAAGGGAACTTACTGACATAGCAACATGGCTGAATGCAAACCTATGCTGCGGAAGACTTACCATCATCCAGGTACATCTGGTCCAATTCCTCAGGTTCTCGCTTGATCGTTACAGGAATAGGGGCCAAATTATGATTACTTTCCTCATGCAACTCTGGCAATGACAGTGGTTGGGTTGTTGGAGACTCATTTCTGTGAACCTTCGGCAGTTGCTGCTGCTGTTGACCCATTATGGATGAGTGAGTTGGACTGCAGGACTGCAAATAGGTTGGCTCTTGGGTAACAGATGGAACTGGAGAAGAGGGACTGTTGGGATAGAGTGTTTGTTGATAACCAAGGGGACAGCTACTGCTCAGATGTTGACTCACCTGCGGCTGCAGCATGATGTGAGATGATTGCTCGGGGGAGCTTGGGTGCACAACTATAGACCTTGGCACTTCCTGAATGGTGGGGACACCTCCAGCGGGCTGCTGAAGTCCGAGGTGACTGTGGCCCGGGTTGGGGATGCACTTGTAAGGAGAGGACGAAAGGTCGTGCAGCTTGGGGCTTGCGTTGGGAGAGGGTGACATCACGGTGTTTCTCTGCTGACAGGAGGCAAAGCCAGCCACGAGGCATGAACCAGGGTCGGGGGGCATCATGATCTGCTGGCTGTAGTATGGTTTAGAGAGAGGGTTTAAGCCTTGGTTCATTGGTCCACAGGTTTGAGCAGGCTCATAGTCATCTGTGGGTTCTGTTTTTATAATTGGAACTGTTAAAAGAAAAAAGTTTTAAATAAACATGAGTTGCGTATTGGTATGATCAAGTTGGCTTGTGGCTAGGATACCCTTTGCAAAACAAACAACGTCTTGAATAAGACTTTGTGTGTCTTTTGCCTAGTTCTCCCACCCTATAAAAAAAAATGAATGAGTCATCAGCACAAGAAAGTCACAGCTGGTTCTAATATTGAAAAGGACTATTTTCTTTGGACTCTCCTCCAGCACTAATGTGCTATAAAAATCTATTTGCAAATAGCTGTGCTTCAGTGGAAGCTCTGGACCCAAGGGCTCCATGGATTTGTAGTAATCAAAGCAAGAATTTTAACTTGGATATACTACTGCATTTCTACGGCTACTGATGGCCCATTTGATAAATGTCTGCATATTCAGTAAACTGCAGCATAATAAGGTAGAGATGGGGCTTTCAAAGTTCCGTGAGAGCAAAATTGCAAAGATACATGACAAACTACTATGTAGAAGAAGTTTTCAATTATGAGGGTATTTTTGAAAGAGTGGGATTTGATTTGGTTTGTTTTTACATGATTGTGTTTAATCTTACTAACCAGCCAGTGGGTGTAAAATATTAAAGAGGCGGCATCCAACTCTCAGTGATTCCAAGTTGGATCCAAACTGCTAATGCCAGCTCCTAACAAAATGTTAACTCAGTCTCTGGCTACCAAGAAAAACTGACGCCTATTCTAGACCTCTGCTTGCTCTACCCACTGTTCCCAAAGAGGCTCTAACCGAGCTGTCACGCTGTGTCCCCACACACCACCGTCACGCGGACAGAACGACTGTCTATATGTCCACAATGCCTCTGAGCATCAACTTGGTCATGACAAAGGTAGAGATGTTTTCTCAAATCAAAGAAGAGATCCTTCCTCCAACCAATGTGTGTGGCTTTTTCACATCAACTTTCTCTCTCAAACAGGAGAGAGATGCCTTTGCTGCTCCTCCTACAACACAGGCATTGCATAGATAAAAGACACCCACTTTATCTATCAGGAAAAGTATAAATAATAGGGCCAAGGTAGTCTGTAGATGATTTTTTTTTTTTTTAGCCAGATAAAACTCTAATGCATACAATGATTGAGTATAGATGCACAGTGGCATTTATATTCTTCCCCAAAAAGAGATCCACAGGAAAAGCCATCGCTTGAAGGTGCTGTTGGAAATTTAGGGTGACACTAGAGAGTATCTTTCAGAATATTAAAATAACCGGCCCATTGTGATACAAAGTTATTAATGAAATGTCTTTGCGCAACTCAACTCAGAGTGCAGGCGTGTTGCCCGAGTGTCCCTGTACTTTTTATTTGCATGTGGTTTATAACATATGTTCTCCAGCCATTTACTATGTTCATGTACAAGTCTTTTGAACCCCTAAAAATGCACGTGTGTACATGTGTACATATAAAACCTCTTTTAACACTCACAAATTTTGCTGCTGGTGAATGCACTTCACTACCCTTGTTTTACAGTCCCCTAGCCTCCTGTTAACTTTGCTCCTTTTATGTTCTTTTACATATAGATGCTTGCAACACTTGTTTCAAGACTTCTAGCACCCCTAGTAAAAACATGTCTCTATATGTAACAGATGCACAGGTGCTGCTAGAGACAAATGTGCTAAGGATAATGGACTGTCATTGGATTTCTCATAATCTTATTTTCACCTGCTCGTGTGCTGCACGCTGCCTAGCAGGGCTAGTAACGCACTTGGTTGCAGAGAAGCAGATTCCAGGTTCAGTGACAGTTTTATAAAACCAATATCACACCCTTTATGAAAATGCAAGACCAAAGAAATGCACCTAGATAAACATAGCAGCTCAGATATTGTAAGAAAATACCTTTAACAAGTTCCTGAGCTAGCAAATATTCTCACATGTTTCATATTAGGTTCACTGTACTAGCACTAACCACAGCACAGCTGGAAATACGATGGTTGTTGAACACTGAATTTTCCCAATATATCACTGTTATAGAAACACCTGTGCTAAATAATTCCAAGCTCAACCACTGGCAATTCAACTCCAATAAACCCTGGAGTTGTCTGACTTGTTACAACCTAGGGAAGGGTTATAGCCCCGGTGGCAGGCAGGCTGCGGGCTTTAAAGGCGGCAGGTTCCCAGCCTCAGGCTGATTGTTCACTGTAGCTCTTCTGTGGCACAGCCTTGCTACTTGGGTTACCAGGCTCTTGTCATGTCACTTTGAATTTTTTCTTTACAAAAGCAATGCTGTGGGGTCTATATTAGTGGCCATGAACACTGGGAATCTGTTTGCGTATGCTGCTACACTGAAATACACCTGCCACAGCCAACGCAGGGTAACCAGTAAGTCCTGCTCTGCACTGGGTGAAGGACTGATGGGTGGAAGTGACTCTATTCCAGACCTGTTGGTCAAAAAAAGCTCTTGGACATGGTGACAGCAACCAAGGACACTCCTGGCTGCCCGTGAATTCAGAGTTCAGAGGGAAAATAAGAGACTGGTTTTAATTACAAGAGCAGTCAGGGTAAGCCACAGTAGCTTGTTTGCTGATGGCAGGTTGGCAGCCAGAGGGGAAGCAGAAGGAGGGAGATGAGATTAAGTAGGGCCTCCATTTCATCTGACATCAGTTTACCTTGTCCCCTTGTATCGCTCTGAACTGATACCCCCAAGCATCAGCTATTTCATGTAATGCGAAACAAACTGTCTTTAAATGGACAGATACTACCTGCACTTAGGCTTAGAGATGCCTGAACTTGTTCAACTGAATTGCCTCCTTATCTTTTTTAATGTGTTTTTTCAACACAGTAAAAGAGTCTCCCCTTGCTAAGTATCACAGATTTCGTTTGTATGCTGAAATGGTGAAGGGACTGGTACCTGACTTTTCAGTGCTCTGCCACTTGTACAGACACTTAACCCTGTGTGGGGTGACCGTACAGGTCTTTGCCGGCTGGGATGGCAGCCGCTCATTCCCCGTTAAAAAGTGTGTCTTCACAGGGTACCAGTTTGGAGAAGGGAACTCAGATTTTTATTTTTATTTTTCCCTAGAGAAACCGTTACCAATGACCCAGATAACCTGGAGTCAGACCTGCAAAGCTGAGCATGTCAGCAGAAATGTAAGACATTAACACTTCCCTTTCTGGTGAGAACTCAGCTTCTGTATTTTACACGAGTAACTGTATTGCTTGACTCGCGGAGGACAGATACACCACAGACTGCTACATCACACCAGTAAACAGTCTGTTCATGACACTCCATCCTGTATCTGCTTCTCCCCAGCCTATGGAAGTTCACCAAATGGAGTCACAAAGGCCAAAAATCTTTGCCAATGTTTGTATTTCCAAACTCAAACTACCTGTGGGTCTGACCTCCAGGTCCTTCTGAAAATACTTTGAGTGTGTCAAAAATTGGTGTAAATCACCCTATATTCTTTCTTGAAAAGAGCACCTGTTCACTTCCACTTTGCAAAGGACTGCAGAGAGCCCGGGGCAGGAGCCGTGGCCATTTCCAGGCACACCTTCCAAACCCGGGGCAGGGACAGCCTGTACCAGCACCCACTGGTACCCACCAGTACCCACTCACCACCACCGTGCTCACGGCCTTACCCAAACAGCTTAAAATACCTGCACGTAGTAAGGCTCCCAGTTCCTAACACACCCTACCCACCAGCTTGGGGGGCTGGGGCGAGCAGCTGCAGCGGACTCAGAGCAGCTGAGGACACAAAACTTACGTGCCCACTGCCACCACATTCTCCTGGGCAGGAACCCAGCGGGTTCCTCCAGTGCGGCCTGGGCTGATCACCTGCCAGCTGTGGACTAGTGTTACCTACTGACTCACGCTTAACTGCAAATCTTTACAGACCCGAGCTAGAAAAAGGAGTTTCATTGTCAAATACACCCCTGTGGAGGCACAGTAAGCTAGCTGCCATGACACACACCCATTTCCACCGGCACTCACTTGCACAAGCCAGTATGTCACACAGGGAGATGCGACGTGATGCAGACAGTACAGTTAATTTTCTCAGGATTAATATTTAGCAGAGAACAGTTTTAGCCTGACTAACTTCTAGCTCAAATATTTCAAATCTTAAATGAGTTAGTAAAAGCCCACCAGTTGAAAGAGATGCTCATAGTCACAAGCAGGCCTGGACTGGCAATTAACTGGAAAGCTCTACAGCTGTTCAGTCTGCAAGCACTTTTAGCAGAAACCGGACCATTTTGCAAATTCAGCAGAGCCATATCAAATGGCAACAAGTGTTCAGTCTCAGAAGTGCTCCGTGGTGCTAACACCCAGTCTTGCAGACTCTCAGCTGGCTAGAATGAAAAATTGTGGCTGAATTTGTCATACACCGAGATTTGCCAATAATAAACTGAAACAACGAAGCCAGAATTTGTGAAGTTGTAAACAGAAGAGATGATGGAGTTTTTACATATGATCAACACTCAAAAGTAATGTTACTCCTTTAAGAGACCATAATCTGCTGAAGAATCAGGCCCTTGCCGTAAAAAAGAAAAAATGAATTCAAGTTCAGTTTGTATGGGGAATTTTTAAACCCTTGTTACTTAGGTCAGCCGACAGACAATATTGAAAAAGTTCCTGATTTTGAATATTAAAATATGACAGAGCTCACAGTTCTACATCAGTCTGATAAGCAACCTAATCTGTGCTAATTGGTTTTCAATGGTTCGATGATGCCTCCTTAGCCTCTGGACTCATGTCATTATGTCATCTAATTTAATATGAAGTTCTGAGAACTGCGCGTTGGCAGCAGCCCTGGCTATAAATCACAGCTCGTGACTCAGAGAGCCCAGGGCTCTGACATCACACCACGGCGCAGGCAGGGGACAATGGTCCTTCTGTGCCGGCTGAGCGGGGAGAAACAGTCCTGCCAGTCCTGCGAGCCCATGTTGGAATGAAAGACCTTTCTAGCAGGTAAAAAGTTAATATATCAAACCTTGAAGAAAAATAATAAATCATGCACATTCTGTAAAGGGAGTCAGAAAGTGCTTAAATATAAATTATATGTATTTTTTGACAATTCTAAAAAGTCTGTTTGCTTTTACACTTTAGCAATCCAGATGGGTTTTTAAACTTTTTTTGGGGGGTGCTATTAAAATACATGAACTGAGAAAATATAATCATATAAATTAAACAGATGTTTGTCCTGATTAACATTAAACTAACAAGTTCCTATTTCCATGTAGTATTATCAATGCAGACATTTATGGCACTATAATATATTTATTTTACCCTTAAGTTTGATTGAACCTATCAAACAAAATAGCCACCTTTCATGGTGCAGACTATGATGTAGTTCCCTGGCACCGGCACGCAGATTTCGGTTAGCATATGAAAATCAAAACACTACTTTTTTCATCGTGTGCGCACACACACATTTCTTCGACTTCTGGACTGAATGTTCCTAATTGGTAAGAATTTGGGATCAGAGTTTCAGAGGGTTGAGGAGTGAGGTGGCTATGTCTCCATTACTGAGCCGAGCTCTGAAACACTGTTTGTGTCTCTGAAATCCCCCCCGTCAGCCCGTTTTGCACCAGGCAGCGCACCCCCTCCCCCGCGGCCAGGCGCTCCTGCCGGGGATGCTGCGCGGCTCATCCCAGCTGCTGCCGGCCGGCCAGGCAGCACCAGGATGCGGGCGCATCTCCGGCACAGCTCGGCCACTCTGGGTTCAGGCGAAGAGAAAATCCTGGCCACTGCCGCAGCATCGTCCGGAGCCAGCAGGCTTGAGCGGAGCGAGGACCTCACCCCTCGTTCTGCCTCGGGAGCGCTCTGGTGCTGGGGAGAGGCCATGGGCTGGCTGCCCTCGGGAGCTATAACCCCCCTGTTTGGTAACACCAGAGAAGCAGCAGCCGAGCAGAACTTTCTGAAACAACCTGCCAACGCAGCTGAAGCAGTGGCAACCTCCGTGGCAAGGGACAGGCACGCAGCCCCGGGGATCTCATGAGACAGTCATGGTGACGGCCACTACAGGGGCCCTTGCGGAGGCTGGCTGTGAGGCGGGTGTTTTTCCCTAGGCACCAATTCAACCAAAACGTTATTTAAAGGCAAAGCTACTATCAAGTCTTTGCTTTGTAGTTAATAAAACCAGAGCATGGTGACACCAAAACCAAGGGAGCCTCGTGCTGCCAAGCAGCTGCAGGCAGTGGGCATGTGCAACTGCGGCTTTTATCTAACATGAGCACCTGAACCCGCTCACCCTCCCTTGCCAGTCCACTGCCGCTGGTACCGCTCCTCGGGAGGGCGACCCTAGCCATGCCTGCCTGCCCCCCCCGGGTTTATGTGGATGTACTTCTATGGGATCAGATACGCAGGAGCAGCGCCCAGGTCAATGGAAGCCTTGCGCACACACCTCAGCCTATAACCTCGGACAGTGCCATTACCTGATTAGAAAGTGCTTTCCAGCTAACTCATTTACTAAATGCTTTTCAACAGCTGTTAAACTATTAGGTTATTCAACGCATATTTATCAGACAGAAGATTATCTGTGGTAGCTTGGTGCATACCCTGTGCAGGTGGCTGGGGGGGAGGGGAAGGCAGGTGGAGGGCGTTTGGGTTGTGTTAGCACAGAAAATAGGTGTTACCTTTCCTTCAAAAGAAAAGGGGAAAATTCTTTAAAGGCATGATTAATTTTCCATCATAACACTTTTTCAAGTCCTACAACATTGAAAAGGATAAACCAAGTCCTGTGGCATGCCCGCCTGAGCTGCTCCACTGCTGCTCCCACGGCGCAGCGCCTGGCTCCACGGCTGCCTTGAGCTGGAGGCTCAGCTGTGCACAGCGCCCGGGCTGCGCTGCCCCAGGCTCTCCCTGTCCTGTCAGACACGTGAAAATTCACTGAGGTGATGCCTTTTTTG
This sequence comes from Falco naumanni, assembly GCF_017639655.2. Lineage (NCBI taxonomy): Eukaryota > Metazoa > Chordata > Aves > Falconiformes > Falconidae > Falco > Falco naumanni. Next base: position 19,304,404 of record NC_054056.1, read on the forward strand.
ATGATGCGGGACAACATCACACCACCAGCACTGATTTTACTCCTGCTCTCCCACCAAGGGGAGAACAGGACTGTGGGGGCTGTAGGACTGGAGCATGGGGGCAGCCCGACGCTCCTCATCCCTGGCAGTCCTGTGGGAATCTCTGCAAGGACGGGCTGGCAGGAGGGCATCCTTACTAAGCCAGTCCTACCCCAGGTCCCCCCAGAGAGGGGTCTGGACCCAGCTGATCTCAGCCATCCCAGCTCCAACATGGTCTTTGTCTTCAGAGATGGATGCGGTGCCTGCCACCGGCGACACCACAAACCCCCACTCCTCATCTCACCTCCAGCAGCCACCACCACCGTGTCCCCTTTAGGATCAATCACTGGGCTAGATTAATTATGGTGATCAGCCACTTGAGGAGAACAAAAATAAGCATCTCCTGTAATCCAGCCCATGTAATTCTAAACCCCGCTCTCCCTCACGCAAGTTTTGCCTTTTGGCTTTTAAGCTAATTGGAAGATGCTAAAGCCCCATGCTGGCTGACACGCGCATGTGAAATCACTGGGAAGTAAAGGGGGGAGCCCTCAAAACGCTCAGGCAGGGGGGGCCGGTGACCAAAACTACAGCCTGGGTTTTGTCACCTGAAGGGGAATATTTGAAAAAGACTGCCAAAAGACAACTTTATGCATTGGAAGTTAATCATTATGGTTGACTAGTGCTGCTGCAATGGAGTCTGATGATCAGACATGGCCAGGGGCTGCTATATAGTGCCTGACCACCTCTGCCTGTGACAGGGACATCACACAGGTCACGCTCCTTCCTGGCCCTCCAGATGAAGATGCAGCACTGCATAGCGAGGTGGGAGTTTCGCCTCTAAATACCCAAGCACCTGCATCTGCAGGTCAGACGCAGCTAGCTGGGCTCTGGCTGATACGGGATGTCACCTGGGCCAAGCACGGGCAGCTCTAGTGGGGACCCAGCAACAGGGAGCAAAAGCACCCAAGGGCGTAACGCCTGTCTCCTCCGCTCCACCTCAGAGCTTGCGCGGCTGCTGGAAGGGAGCGGAGGGGCTGATGTGCCTGGTGATGATGAATTTTGTGATCTTCTTAAATAAAAACAGGACTTCAACAAAACCTCGCCTGCTTTTTGTTAGTCTGTTAAATGTCAGAAGGAACAATAACCACCTAGCAGCCAAAACTAAGTAAACCGTAATGGTGTACAGTGTAAAAATGAGCAACCATGAATTTTCACCTAGAATAAAATCCCCTGGGGCTGACCTTCCCCCATGTCCCTCCTGCGGCCCAGCCCTCTGCCGTGCCGGCTTCACAGCAGCCCGGCTGCTCCCTGGGCTGGACGGAAACACTTCCAGCAGGTCTGAGGCTCCAGGTCCCCTCGCACACGGCCCCAGGAACACAGCACTGACCTACTGACTTCCCTGCCCCCTCCTTGGGCTCCCCAGGTGCACGGGGTCGCTGAGATGCCGCCTGCCATGGCACTGCCACAGCCACTCCACGTATGCCACAGCTTAGGGTCCCTTCGCAACCCAGGCACCGAATTTGGCCCTGCTCCCTCCACCGCCCTCCACATCAACACCATTTTGCAGACACAGCCAGGCTAGTAATTTTGCAGACACAGCCAGGCTAATATTTTTGCCAGCCTCAAGCATGAAAAGTCAACAAATACTCAAGAAGCAAGAGGTGTCAGGCGATGGATCAGCACAAGCTGTGCTCTGTCACATCAGAGCAGCACCGCTTTGCACCCTCACTGCACTGTGTTCTGCTAAGGCAGCTGGCGTCACCTTTTAGCTTGGGAAGTGAGCTGTGGGCAGAGGAGCAGAGGCGAAACTGAGGCACGGCCACTCAGCGCCATCACTAGGAACTGCGGATGGTACCCACCTGCAGGGCAGGCAGGTGGTAGTTCTAGAGCAGAGGCGAAAAGTGGGGAAGGATGCTGACAGCAGCAAGCACCGGGCACTGCTCACCCCATTCACAGGCACACCGAGAGCTGTGGACAACCATACCGAGGCACACTGCGTCACCACAGGCAGGCTCTCAGCGCAGCTCCATACCCACAGATTCAAAGGACCTCCACCCCCCAGGTCGCCTGTCTAGGTGGCCGGGTTTCCAGAGCTCGGCACCACGGGCGCTTGTGCTGGTGCCTGAATGAGGCAAAGCAGCTGCAGAAAAGCTGGCTCTGCGAGCGAAGGCTGCACACTCCAAAATCCGGCGCATCGCATCTCAAAATAAAAGTTGCCCAGCATAACAACACCAGTTTAACAAGTACTAGTAGTAGTGAAACGATTTTTTAATAATGCTTTGACAAGAAGCCTGACAGAAACAGAAACTGAAAATGCTTATCAACTCTTTGCAAAAGGGTATTTTTCATGCCAGTTCTTATTAAATATTTCCTAGACAAACTAACCTGTCTTTGCTTAGTCAAACATCACTACTCGTCTAAATAAAATTCAAAGAAAAACTTTTCTACGTTCACTGTTCTTGGTATCAATATTCATTAGATAACAGAAATCACAGAGAGCATTCATTCCTGTCTGCGAAAAATAAGTTCTTCAACACGTTTCCTCTATTTCTGATGTACCTACTTAAAAGAAATCTGAATAAACAGAGTTCTAACCCTTATCACTTAGTGTGTTGTTTAAAGTCTTCTGAGCTGGAGAACTCCTTCAGCTTTCTTAGCAGATGAAAGCACAGCATTTGGAACCACAGCATACACGTCTGGTTGCTCACGTGCTTCTTCAGCCTCTCCAGATTAGTTTACACCCCAAACACTACCGCTTATGTCTGGCGATTTCAGTTGACTACTCCTTCTGTTTGAAACGCATACATGGGCCAATGCTATAATAAATTCGTAGAAGCAAAATGATGCGCAGTCATAAACAGCAATGAAATCCAAGCGTTTTTCTAGAGGGTAGGGTTACAAATGCAGGGCTCACCGACGGCTTTCCAAACCGTGCCGCTGCACAGGACAGAGCTGCAGAGCACCGAGCTGCAGCAGGGGAGGGACTTTAAAGCCTCATGTCCTCCAAGCGTCTCCGCACTGTGCTTTGCTCAGGCTCCTGACTTCAGCGTCCTGCGCCAGTCCTGGGCCTTCCCCCTCTCATTCTGATGGGATGTGGCAATGCAAAACGCATTAGTACTTACCACATAAGCTGCGGGAATTTGCCTGTGCCAGAACAGTATGGAAACCACTTACATTTCTGTGCCAGGCATGTCTGCGGAGGAGTCTCAAGAGCCTACAGCCTGCACGCTCCAGGACAAAACTGATACGCAATTGCTCAGTGATGTGTAATATTGAAGGAATACTAAAAAACCTGACATTACAGTCATTTCTGTGTAATATAGGCTAATACAGGATTTGGGGACTGCCTAAATTCAGCAGAACAGTAAATCAAAACCTCAATTAAAAGTGGATTACGAACACTTAGGTTTACAATCTGTCCCAAGCCAAAAACTTAAGCAAGCCCGTTTTCCAGACCTTGGCTCTCATTTGTGAAGCCCCTACTTTCTGTTTTGTTTTGTTATTTAGATTTTTCATTTACAGAGCAGTAAGACTTTCATTTTTACAGCATTTTTTTTTTCAGAGGCAGGAACTCATCTTCACCAAGTCAGGCCCTGCTCCTCAAAGCACTTGAGCTAACGCAGAGGACAAGTACCATCCTGCCACATCTCCGCAGCATGGGAAAGCCTTACGGTGGCGAAACCGTAACTCTGCTGGAGAGGGCAGCTGGTGCTGGCTGCCTGTCACAGAGCTGAACTCCATGGAGACGCTATAGGACCATCCACGGGAGGTGGGATGAGTGAGGCCATGTGTCCCTGGATCCAGTGGCTGTTTTCCCCTAGGGAATGAGGAGAAACAGGAGCTACAGGAAAAATACCCAAGTATTTCTCTGCAGTGGGGATGGGAGCTGCACAACGAGCCCAGGGCTCTCCTGCTGGTCACACCATCTCTGTGTGCCCGCACCAGCCCAGGAGCGTGGCCGGTGGGCTCACAGTGTTAGGCTTTAGCCCATATCCCCTATTTTGCTTTGTCACAGTCCAGTTGAGCTGTAAAATATATGTCTAACATGCGCCATGTGGCTTTTAAAAGATCCCTCATGCACAAATACCTGCAAAATGATGGTGGGCACTGAAATCTTAGCATTTGGACTCATCCTGAAGCACGGAAGGAGAAGCAGCTTACAGGATACCATGTGATTTGTGCAAAACCACATCTTACGCTTGACGATCACTCTGACACTTGCTTGTCAAAATCCTACACCTTCTGTGTTTGAGGGATTTGTTTAAAGAAGAGACAAAGCATTACCTGGACCAAAATAGCGCTCATCACCATTACATTTTTTTACACTGATCACAGAATGGTTGTTGACTCAAGCATTTTTTGCTTCATGAACTAAACTTTGGGTTTCTGCAATGTCTCGAAACATTAAAATAATGTTGTGTCTGAAATCAAAATAAGCAGAACATCCTAAAATGACTCCTAGAAATACAGCAGAGTAAATGATGGGTTCAGTTACTGTGCACGGTTTCTGACTACGTAGCCAAAGTGGTCGTACCTACCTTTGGAAGGCACGATGGAAACAGCCACCAGCAGCAACATAAGGGCAAAAGTTTACAGCTACAACACAGGCATAACAAAAACATACTATACTATTAAATCTGATGATTTCAGAAGTGCACTTTTACTACTGTTATGAGTTCACAAAGAACATAAGGTATTTTTCAATTACCTGTAGGCACATAGACATATATATTAAGAGAATGTGAGTGGAGAACCAAACAGGAATGGGGGGAAGGTATATTTGCTGTGAATATCTGCTTCCCTTTACCCTATCCTGGTAGTACATTTTTCTTGCAGGTTTCCCTATGCTTTAACAAAAAGTTTTCACATGAATTTAAATCAGTACAGCAGACTAAACAAGATTCCCGATGTTTTCAGCTATTACCATAATTAAAGATGTCTTTGCAGAATAAAGCCTAGGCTGGTTCTCTGTTGCTTGTCACTAGGCAAGAGATTCCCATCTCTTCACATCAAATGAAACATCAAATGTTTCCAACTCAGAACGATGGTAGCACAAACCAACTTTGCAGCAGTGAATGTTATTCTCGTGGTTTGGAATAAAATGGTAAGAAAAGGCCTATGTCAGAGCAGGAAAGGAAAGATGCTGCTTAATACACAGCAGTTACCAGGCATGTATGTGAAATACTTGGGTGGCAAGGCAGTACCTGTCGGCCCCTACAAAAGATTTGTTGCTGAAAAGTGCTGTGCAAGAGAATAGCAACTCTTTTTCTTCACCCCCCCCACCCCACCCCACCCCCAGTTTAAGAGACGAACAGCCTTTAAATACCCTCAGACATACCCACTGGGGGCGAAGGCTGCCTCAGTGGGCTGCCTGAGTGAAGCAGAGCTATGCAGCACATATGCCATGAGCAGTCAGTTGCCCATCTCAGGTTTCCTGTACTTTCATTTTAAATTGAAGTCCTGATAGAAGTCTGGAGTGCATGCAAGCTAATGGGGTGAAATTCCAAATGTGTATTTTATGGGATTTCACCTGCAAAAAGTTGGCAGGTCTCTTCAAGTCATGTGACATGACTGAAGCATTGCTTTGTGGGAATTTTCCTGAGATGGACTATTTTCACTTGGAAAGTCTACAAACAAGCACGAACCTAATCAGTTTTCCAATTCCTCTTCCTTCCAAAACACCACCACCAACAACACCCTTTTTTCCTACTTTCCCCCAAAAAAGTACTCTCAGAAAAATGTCTATTTCAAATAAAAAAAAAAAAAAATAAATTTACTTGCTATCAAAATATTCATACAAGCCTGCTTGGAATTCAGCTAGTGTGAGTGACTTTATTGTCACTTCACAGCCACCAATACAAGCTTCTAATAAAAACCGGCACGTGTTACTGAACATTTCCTACCCATGCAGTGTTCTGTATGGAGCACTCCGACCCCCACCCCCACGGTGCTTTGCATTGTCACCAGCAGCAGCAGAGGGCTGTTTTCACCCCCTGCCAGACAGCAGACAGCCAGGTACAGGATGCCTGGAAGGAGAATCCCCACAGCACCTCCAGCTTCAAGCCCCCCCACGCTCACAATGCTGCCGTGCACATTCAGCAGCGTCATTCAAATGCAACGCGACCTCCGGGGTCTGTGCGGCCATGATTTGTGGCTACACGTGTTGGGTTTCTGCTGGGGCTTTCCAGTCCCCAAAGCAGAAAAAAGACTTTGTTCCAACAGGTCTCTGCCACCAATACAAAAGAAAATAATCTGTGAGAAAGGTCTCTTGTGTGGGCAGCAGAGAGAAATGCAGCTCTCATGGTTTGATTCTCGCTCTCATTTTACAGCACCAGGTATACCTCCAAATTACTCGGGTTATTAAAGAATTACCAGAGCCATCTATCTTTCTAAGTAATCATCTCTCATTTTTACTAGCAGAGAGAAGGAATATATTTTGTTACCATTAGCAGGAAGATAGGTGAAAAGCTGGTACTGGCTTCTCTTTCTCTTTCCGTTGCAGACATAGAAGTTGACCTGAACAGGGCTGGTAATTCTCTGATTGCGGAAAGGTGGAATCTCCACCACCAATGAATTCTGCAAAAGCAATAAATCAGAAAGTCAAGGCACGACTAAGGCAGTCAAGCTATACACCAGTATTCATGTGTTAACCCCGAGAAGGAGGTACCCGGGCTCACATGGAGGAAACGCACTCTCTACAGGGGAGCTGGTGGGCTTCGCGGGCAGGGATAGCCCCTGCCGTCCTCCGTCTCTGAACCAAGGACTCCAGAAGAAGTGAAACAAGATTTTAGCCTGGCTCAGGTCTTTACAGAATCACTAGCCCTCACCTCTTCCCCTTGGACAGCAAAGACGATACCGCGTATGGACAAGGCTGTATGCCTCCTGCCTCTGACAAGAACGTGGCACCACAATCAAATTGTGTTCTCTAACTCAGCAGGAGAAAGGCCAGCTCATCTGGCAGGTTGTGCCCAGTATATCCCACCCTAGCAGGACCTCCTTTGAAAGGAGAATTCGGACAGGCATACAATTATTCAAGTATTTCCATTTTCCACAGCGAAAAGTTAAACTCTGCAAGTTTTAAGCATGCTGGTTTCTGTGGATGGGAGATCTTGCAAGAACATCTCGTGCTACAGGAAGAAGGGCTGGAGAGCGTGTAGAGGATCTTCCACTGTCAGAAACCAAATGCTCCAGCACAGGGCTAAGGAACGACTTAGCTGCTCGGGCATCAGCTTACACAAATGCAGAGCGAAATCTGCTATGACCATCAAACTGTCCCTTGGCACTTTTTGAAAGAATGAGAGGGAACGCTTCTCTTAGCATTTGGCCTGCATTCAGCTGAGGTCTTTAAATTGTTTGCCTGCATGTCTCCAGCAGGTTTGCAGCTAACAAACTGTTGCATATTCCTGTGGAGGTGGAACAGTGGCCATATTTCCCACTTAGAGTCGTTGCTGAGGGAGCCACACTTCTCCAACTGTGGGGCTGAGCTCCTGTGAGGGGACTCACATTTCTTCTGCTGAAAGTAGACGAAAGCCAAGGAAAATGATCAGAAATTGCTTTGGGAGCAGAGGAAAAACTGACCCAGCAAGACAGAAGATGAGCAGACGGGGCTGGCCCATCCTGGACAATGAAAAAATATTTTCCAAATGGTCTCTCCTACTTTCAGGATAGCTTCCAGCGAAGGCTTTTTACCCCATGCTCCCATTAAAGAAAGATTTCCAGGAGGGGAGGCCTAAGTACTTGTTCTGTTTCAGTGCCAAAGCCTTGGAAATCCCTCTTTAGTAACACTGCTGGAGAAGGCAATATATATTTTTCATCTTGATGTTAAAATATTTAAGGCAGACTTACTGGCTTGCACATTTCTTTGTCGGTTTTGGCTTCCATTTCCCACACATGGTGACCATCTAAAAGACAAAAGAAAAAGATATCTAGTTCCATCCTTTTTTCCTCTCCTAAGCCAACAAAAGAATGACTTCTGCAAAAAAAATCTCTTTGAAGGGGCATCACCTATATGAAAACCAGCTCTTAGAAGGCACTGCCCCCAGGCTGCCCAACCAGGAGGCCACCTAGGTCACCTGTGATGGGAAGCCACTTAGATTTTTTGAAGGGGTGAACCACAATCCAGAGCACACTGTACTGCGACGGGGAAAAGCCACTGGGTGCTTATTCTGCCACTAGCTTGGACAAAATACGCAACCGCCATACACCCCCATTTCCCAAACTTTCAGACAAAACCACTGCTCCCTATGAAGCCTTTTGATCGCCACCTATGCATAAGTCACATTCAACATTAATATTAAACAAAACCAAACCAGCAGCATTAAGGAAGCTCCTCTGCCATGCAGTATTTCCTTTCAATACACTCCCCGTCTGGCTTGTCGTAATTCTGCTGCTGGGATAAAAGGCGAAGCCATGGGCTGGGAAACAGCCTCTGACTCCTCTTTAAAGCTGGTTTCACTGAGCTGCGGCCGTCCCACTTCTGGAGCTGCCTCTACTGGTGCATTGGATCCCCCTAATTTACTGTATTTCTGTTTTCAAGCAAACAAAGATTTCAGCAACAGCTACCAGTTTCTCTGGGGATCTGCCTTTTGGAAGAAACTGGGTTTGTCTGGTCATTTTTCCTGTGCCTCACTGATACAGAAGGCACTGGTCAGTAACGGGGTTGTTGGTTTGGTTTTTTTTTCTTCCTTGTGGCTTCAAAACTCAACAGCAAAGAAATCAGGAAACAAATACAAAATGTAAGGTTTCCATTCTGCAGACCTAGAAAAACACAAGCATGTACAGAAGGCCACGAGCAGACTGCTGTCCAAGCTGGGCGGCGGGGACATGCATGGCTGCCTGAGTCCCAGCACTGTCAGGTGCCACCGGAATGAATGGGAAAGCGCGGCTTTGCACCGTCTCCTTTGCACATATATTGCAGCATCAGGACATGCAAACGCAAATATTAGTTATTTTGAACTTCATCACATAGACTTGGGCCTGCCTTAGAAAAACAGCTCTGAGCAAGGTAAAAGAGTGAATGCACTTTTTCTTCTCTCCTCACTTTCATGGCCAGGATGGAGGTGACGCATTTAGAACTGCCTGATTTATTACAAATGTCTGTAAATAATATTTTTGTGTACAGCTGTCCTACTGTGAAAGGAATGCTGCTGAGGGACTAGCCCTGGCGATTGTTTTAATGTCCAAAAATCCTTTCATTTTAACGTATGGAAAGAAGTGCAACGTGAAGGCTGCAGCACAAATAGCACAGTGGATTTGGCAGATCTTTCTGTAGGAAACAATTAGCAGATCTACCCTTTGTTTCTTCCTGCATTTTAAATTGTGACGCTGGAAAAGGAATTCCTTTAATTGGTATTGCCACATTCGGCTGGGGGGAGAGAAGGAGCAGCCAGACCGTGCTCGAGTCTCCTTAACGATGCCTTTCGAGAGTGCCAGAATTGAAGCAGACTTCTCTGGAGGACTGGAGATCACTTCACAATTTATCCAACAGATGCTTCCCCTGAGCTGTCAGCAGAAAAAACCTGACTGAAATCTGGCGAGCCAGGGCTCAGCCCTCGCTGGGGAGCAGCTCCTTTATCTCCAGCCCCCTCCCCACACAGACCCTGCAGCACCACAACACCCTCCGCCTCCCAATTAATTCAATCAATCGGTTGTAGAAGTAACACAATGCCAACACTTTTTTGCAAAGCCTAGGAACTCCTTTGTAAGGGGATTGTTCGTGGGTTTGGTTTTTTTTTTAACTCTACAGACATCCAGACTAGTAGTTAACATGTGTTCAATTTGCCTTTGTAAACGGATTACCAGAAGTTCAGGTTTTTTGCTATGTTTAATTTCTGCTTTGCAAGACGAATGATCTGATTCAGGTTTCTGGTTTTTATTTCCTGCCGATACTTCAGTAAAATTCAAAACGACTCCATCTCTAGCTAATCTTTCAATTACTTCACGCAGCACTGCCTTTATGCGCTTTTGAAATTTTTATGATGACAAAGAGAGTTTGTTCAGAAATATTTTAAATGCTGTAATCTAAACTATTAAGAAAACGAAAATCCTGAGCTGTGGCTCATCTTTGGAAGCTAGTAAGAACAATACGGGTTTCGCTCCAAGAAATTCCCTTGAGACTGTCCAGACCATCGCTGCTCTGCGACTGAGGGGAAGGAAAGGAGAGGGAAGAAGTAGGGGATAGACAACTCATTAACAGCTAGTGACATTTCATTTAACAAAAACACAGGGAGGAAAAGTTGTTATGAAGAAAAGACAGAAAAAAAAAAGAAAAGAAAAAGACAATTCCTCATATTACGTCTGGTGAACCAAGAGGGAAATCTCAACGCCCACGGACTGGGACCAGCTCCAGGAGGAAAACCTTAGACCACTACGTCAACCTCTTACAGTAAACATGTTTTGCAGGTTTATACAGTTCAGCTGAAATTAAAAAAAATAAAAAACAAAAAAAGCTCGAGAAGAAGGAATAATGGCTCCGGAACGGCTTGCGGGAGCCGGAAGCATCAAGACAATCTGCCTACGCCAGAGAAAACGGTTTTGCCCACAGTGCCCATACGCCGGGACCCCGGCGAGCAGGCGGGATGCCACCTCCCATCAGCGTGCGCTGGAGGAGTGAGGGCTGCTCGACCACAAAAGTTTCCATTGTACGCCTGCCACATCTGCAGCAGCCTGCCCCGTCCGGGCCCGAGGCAACTCCCTCCTGGCCCCCCGCCAACCCAAGTACACCAGAGCAATTTATACCTTTCCAAAATGCAAATAATTCAAATTACAGACATAACACAAAGCTGAAGCAGACACATTTCAGGCATTCCCGTTAAAGTTTACTCTCTGGAATTACCGTACCCAAATGGGTAGTTGTTAGGGGGCTGGGGGGGGAGGGCGGGAGATGGAGGAAGGAGAGGAAGGAGAGGAGGCGGCAGGGAGGAAAAGGGAGAAAACGGCTTTTCCAAAGGTCTTATTTCACTCCCTTTCATTTCGCTATTTACTTTTACCAAGTTGTAAGTTAGAAGTGTCTTCTCCAAACCAAATGCCTGGCTTTATTTTGGTGTTTTGAAGATTTATAGTCTAATATTTTGAACAGAAAGCCATCCCTTTATATAGCTGAAAAGTTGTGTCAAGATATTACCCTGGGTTTCTTTTCTTTTGTGGGTTGGGTTTTGTTGCCTTTTTTTTTTTTACAAAAGAAAAATAAAACCAAAACATCCACATGCAGAACTGCAAGGGCTTCTCCCCAGCGGAGTGCCCTACTCCCCTGGTGCCAGCACCAGCAGCAGCGGTCAACCCGACCAAGCCACCGCTTTGCCTGGGGACCTGTGCCAAGGGCTGGAAGAGGGACCCTTGAATCCCTCCTCTGCCTCTTCCTCCTCCTCCTCGGCAGTGCAGGATGCAGCGGTGCCGGGGCAGCCAGGAGCCCCGCCGTGCTCCGGCTCTGTGCCCGCGCTGCACGGACAGGTGGCCCCCGGCACTGTTGCCGGCTGAAGCCACCAGGTTTGCCAGGCAGGCTGACATTTACAGCCCGGGCGCTGCTATTTATAGCCCCCCCGCTTCGGGTGTGCTTCGCCACCAGCCGCTTCAGCCCTTCAGTCTTTTCAGGGTGGTGACACTCGGAGCACCTGGGATTGTTCATGACAAAAATACCGTGAAGCTCCCACGTTCTGTGGGGTGGATTTTCAGCTTTGCGAAGCATAAACACCCTGTTTTAACGTGCGGCGGCTGAGCAGTGAATGGGCCTTTGTAGTCTGCTCTTATCAGCCGCTCGCTCCGGTGCTGGAGGAAACTGCACACAAGTCCAGAAGTAAAAATACTCTAATTCATCAGGGAATTCCCTGCAGTATGAGTCACTGAACGGCTTCCCCACCACACCCAGCTACAAGATTTCCACATAAAAAGGCACTGTAGAGGCCTGCTTTAACACAGAAGCAGCCCTAAAAAGGGGCTGTATAAATCTAGCGGCATTGGTTACTCATGCAGAAAGCCTAGTGGATCACAACGTATGGATTTTCTTCAGGAAAGAGCAATGCAAAGGACTCTAAAGACCTTCCAAAGACATTTTTCTACTAACCTCTCTCCCCTCACTGTCCATCAGGACAGATCCCCCAGGGTCTGCAGGGCTGCTTTCACCTCCACACCCCAGGGAACACTGCAAGCACAGTGCCAGGGGTTCACAGATGTCAAACCACCAGTGTAACGTCCCTTATAGACCGATGGATGGCAGAAAGAGGAAAGAATATATGGTACCAAGAAGACCCCACAAGCCTAGGAACTCAGAAGGGTACAACATCTGGCAACCACTCAAACCTTGCCTCCATGAAACGGGCATAACGGGAGTGTTCAGATACGTTTAAGCGATTTCATTTTACTACAGGAGGTTAAAACATTCTATATTCTTTAGCAGTCCTGTGTTCGTTTGAGATATGAGAAGAATAGATGTTATCTAGGATTTCACTGCCTGTACACAGTGTACATTATATAGCCTTCCAGCCTGCAGCTCAACAGTCTGACTGCACTGGCTGGACAGTAAATCTGTATTTATATTCATATATTGCAAGTAAGATGGTGAAACTAGCTCTACCCTCCCAAAGCAACCCACTACTTGATTAATATCTTGTGAGATTACCCTAATCAATAACGCCTATATGACATCCCAGATTACTTCAACACATCCGCAACAGGCAGGGCACAGATGCAATGCTGAATGATTATGCGGCATCATTTTGAGGTGCTCTGCAAAGGCTGCCTGCCTCCCTATGCAGCCCTGTTAGTGCACACTCAAATCCCTTAGGGATGAAGGATTTGCAAGTTTTCAATTTGCACCCCGGCCCCTTTTCCCTGGAAGTACACTTGCAGTGCTGCGATGACTGGGCTGTGAATGGATGGCAAGGATGGGATCCGAGCCAGAGGAGAGGATGAAGGCCAAGGCAAAGCCTTGTCATTCAGACTTCAGAGTCATCCAGCCCTGCACAGATGCTATCAGCTTCCAGGTGAAGGGCAAATTGGGCCAGGTCTGCGCCTGGCATGGCAACGAAAGTGGCAAGGAGGCAGGTCTGTGGCTTGGAGGAGAGCACTCCCCACGCCAGCCCCGGGCACAACCCGCAGGCACTGTGTCACCCACCAGCAGATGTGCAGATGTGCAGACGTGCAGATGATGTGCATGGGCATGGGTGTGCTAGTGCCACATTTCTCTCCAGGGGCAGCAGCCTTTCAAAGCCGGGGGTGCCACCAGGAACCAGGGCACCCTCCTAGGTTGGTCTTGTGGGCGTCTTTGCTGTGAACATCTCCCCAGCTGGGTACCAGCAAGCCCAATAATAATCTATTCTGTGGAAGCCTATGCCCATGTTTACACACCAGTGTATGTTTTAAAGACTTTTACAAGGGATGGGCTATAATGGTGAACCAGCACCAGCCAAGCAGTCTGCCAGGGGATGCATAGGGGAGATGGGGCAGGAAAAGAGCAAGAAAACAACCAGAAATGCGGAGGGAGTGAGGAGTAAGTGCCTGCAATGTAGCGGCCGGGACCTTTCTTTCGACAGCCTCTGTGGCACTTCGCCATCCTGAGATCTGCCATTTCTGAGGGCTCTGTCAGGAGCAGGATGCCCCCCGGCCGTGGGAGTGCCCCGCACCTCCTCCCCACCTGCCTCTCTGGCCGCTGGATTTCCCCTCTGCTCTTCCATGACTTTTGCTAAGAGACCACATGGCTGGTCTGATTTTTGCCTACAGGATTTCCCTCCTTCTTGCCAGGAAGACCTCCAGCCATTCCCCTGGCCCCCTCACAGCCCACCGTCCTGCTACAGAGACCTCCTCGAGCCCTGCACGCAGCCGGCCACGCACAGCAGGGCTCATGCATAACTGACCTACGTGTTATTTCCACATCAAAGCTGCTGCATTTGTTTGTGCCTCCTCATCAGCACTTTTGCAGCATATGGATTTTGTCTGCTCCTTCAGCTATATGTTTTTGGAGTACTGAGGTTAATATCATGTAGACCTAGGCGCGCCTGTCACGCGTGTGCTGCTCTCAAGTTATTTTCTCTCTTTTTCACCTCACATTAACAATAAAAGAGCCATGCATCAACCAGGTGATAAAAATCCAGTACAAACTGTATCATATAGTACTTTGGCACCTGTGCCAGACGCGCGCTTCCTTGCTGGCTGCTCGGCTGGGCAAGCCAAAAGGCGAGGGACACACTTTGTCTGAACGGTGAGTCTTCTGAGCAGCTTTTACCACAGTACGTCTAACAGACTTAATTATCCTGAGTTCAAGTGTTTGCAAATGAACTGTAATTTTAGCCCAGGTAATTAAAAGGAGGCACTGTGCTGACAACTGATGGGGGTTCATTTTGAGCCAAAACCATTGGAATGATGTGCCAGATCCTATTTTCAGCAGAATGGAAGCTGGTTATGCAATTTGTGCTCTCTGGCATCTCCCCCTATTCAAATTACCATTGGTCTGAGCGTTTTATTTAATAACTCTCAGTAATTCCAGGTCTAGGACACTCACCTTCCAAGTTAAACTTCAGTTTGACATCCCTGCAACACCCCTCTAGAGCAGGCAGCCTCATCCAAGCACACACAGCAGAGCCACTCACCAGCAGTCATGACAATACTTCACTCTGTTCTTGGTTCCACTCATATGGTCATCTCCTTGTCTCACCAATCTCACTTCCCTCTGGGAACCTCTTGTAGGCTGAACCTGTGACTTCACAGCTGAAACTGAGTAAAATATTCCTGGTCCATCTTTTTCAGTCTAATCTGTTTCATATTTTCTCAGAGACTATTGGAGAAACAAACCTCACAGCCAGTTTAAACCCAGTTCCAAATTTTCCTTCCATGAACAATTCTTTTCCTCTACTACTTCTGTGCTTGATGCCAACACCACCACCTGTACTGTAGCTACTCCTACTTCTTTCTCATCTTAAGACGCAAGTTTGATCCAAATGCTTCCAATTCTTCCTTCCTGATCATTTTTTAAGACACAAACTCTTCATTTTATCTACATAGCCACAACTTCTCATCTTCCAGAGACATCCCAGTATGGCAACCCCTCCTGACTTTTCAGCAGAGTCTAAACAGTAAGCTTTTGAATGGCATTTTCATCCTTTCCATCTCGTCCCCATCACGCCCCTTTTCTTGTTTCTTTTGTCCAAGATGGCCAGGCTCAATCTTAGAGATCCCTCCTCCTCGCCTCTGATTATCTGCCTTGACATCAGCTTCCCCACAACCAGGCACACTTTGGACATCTCTTATCTCTCTGTTCCTCTCTTCAATGTCATTGGACTTTTGAAGGTGTAATCTTACTCCCTCAACAGACCTAAAAGGAACATGTTCCTCTCCCCTCATCTCTCCCCACTTTCCTGTGATGCCCACCTGCGCCATGAACCAACTCTTAGTGATGTCAGGGAAGTAACAGGAGACGATGAGCTGTGCTTTCCTGAAAGATGTAAGCAATTGCTCCCCAAAACTAAGTACTTTGGAGGTATCCCCTTATATCATAAGGTTTTGGCAGTGGTGGGGCTGCAGGGGTGGCCTCTGTGAGATGCCAGAAGCTGCCCCACGTCACACAGTCACCTCCAGCTGGCTCCAAGTTGGACCTGCCACTGGCCAAAGCTGGTGGCACCTCTCTGACAACACATTTAAGAAGGAGTAAAGAGCGCTGCGCAGCAGCTGTGGGAGTGGAGTGACGATATGTGACAGAGCGGCAGGTCAGTGCAGAAGGATGCAGAGGAGGCTCCAGGTGCCGGAGCAGAGGCTCCCCAGCAGCCCCTGGAGAAGACCATGGTGAGGCGGGCTGGCCCAGTGGGCTCCTGGCTGGTGCTGTGGTCTGTGCAGAGGAGCCCGCGCAGGAGGAGGTGTTTCTGGCAGGAACTGTGGCCATGAGGGGCCCCTGATGGAGCAGCCTGTTCCTGAAGGACTGAACCCCATGGAGAGGACTGACACTGGCGCAGTTCATGAAGGACTGCCTCCCATGGGAGGGAGTAATGCTGGAACCGCAGCCCCTGCTCCCCGTCCCTCTGCACCAGCCGGGGGGAGGAGGGAGAAGTTGGGAATGAAGGAGTGAAGTTGAGCTTGGGATGGGAGGAGAGGGTAAAGGTGTGTTTTATTTTTGCCTCTGTTTCTCACTGTCCTACTCTATTTTTAATTGGCAATAAATTACTTCCCCCAAGTGGAGCCTGCTTTGCCTGTGGCAGTAACTGGCATCTCCCTGTCTTTACCTTGACCACTGAAGCTTTTCCTTCTGATTTTCTCCCCCCTGCCCTGCTGAGGGGCAGTGAGCGAGCGGCTTGGTGGGCACCTGGCAGCCAGCCAAGGCCAACCCACCGCACTCCCTTCCTCTCCTGTCTTCAGGCACGGACTTCTGTTGGCATCACACTCTCAGCTTTCTGGTAAGGGCTGTGAATTCCTGTGTGTTTGGACAGAGGGCCCTGCTGGAACCGTAACAGTAAAAACTATCTGGAATCTTGGGCTAGTTATAAAAGTTCAGAGACAAAGTTTTGATTGCACAGATACAGCTGCTTGAAGCCACTCAGTCTGGAAAAAGACAGGAAAGAATAAACTCCAAGCACCCAGTCACAGTTTCTGTAATAATTACAAATTTACAGGATTACTCAGACAAGTGACTTTTAACTGGAGACCATATGGTCATTCCTTCTTTCTCTTGTCGTCCACAGTAAGTATCTCTGATTGATTGATCTCGTTCTTCACCGTGAGAGCAACACCCTGGATGAGGCTTGCTGCCACCAATACCACCTCATGCGTATGGCTGCTGTCCCGCTCTGTCTTCACCATTCCCCAGACTAAACAGCCAGGAAAAACTGACACGTGCTGACATTTCCTACAAGCTACATCACTGCTCCTGGGTGCGCGTGAAAGGGTTCCACCATCAAATGACTCCTCCATTTGATGACACTATTTGCCCAAGGATATCTATTTCTGGGCAGTGGCCAAACCCCCCTTCAGCTATCAATACATCTCTAGGAAATAGGTTCAAGTGACCTTCACGTGAACTCCATGCTCCCAACTTGTATGCCTTTGAAGTTTCCAGTTTATCTAGTTTCCAGAATTTTTAACCTCACTGCACATGAGTCAGCGTGCAACTGCTCACTGCCAACTGGAATGTGCATCCTGAACTTGGATAAACAGACAGATAAAGACAAAATTATGTAGTATCTATCCATCTGACTAGAGGGGGAAAGGGAGTTTTGCCACTGGCTTATTTATTATGTGAGCTACAGTCTGATTACCAGCGTGAAACATGACCCCTTTTTGGCCAGCTGCCCCCCAAACTGTGACTGCTACTGGCAATGGAAAGATAAATGGAAAGATCTCTGAGAATGTAAGATCTTTTACCAAATGGAGCTCTGCCAAGACTCAGGTCACCCGTCTCCCCATCACATCACATCACGTCAAAACAGACTCCAAACCCTGAGTTCCAAAGAGTAGCTGAGTCAAACCAAAAAGCCCACACGCTTCCCCAGCACATCCGTTCCGTCCACATGCCACGCAAATGGTTCGTCAAAATATCATTTTCCAGAACTTTTTGTAAGTTCTCCCGCAGCTGAAACACTGCACTGGAGTCACCTGCCGTACAAAGTAACTTTTGCTCACAGAACATACGGGAAACAGAACTGAAGTTCTCTGACTGACATTTTTACCTTAAAGCAGCAACTGAGTGGTTCTAATCTTTGCCAGAGACAGTGAAATTTGAGAGGAACAAAAAGACTTGTGAAATGCTTGAGTGGACACTTAAATTCATCCAGCTTCCTTCTTTTCCATATCACATTTACCTTGTGCAAACATGCGGCTGACCAGCCTTGACTGCATGCCTAACGGGAGGCAAACTGTAAGTTTTCCCATCTGAAATACTTACAGAAAAGCATGATTTCCTTTGGCATATACACCAAAAAATTTGGTGATTTCACCCAGCTATCTTTCATCTGTTCTAGTATAACTATTACCATGCCACGTCAGCGCCTTCATGTTCTAAGAGCAAAACCTGTTCCAGCAGGGAAGAGGAACAGTTTTGACAGAAAAATCCATTTAACAAAATGAAAACAAACAGCAGAATGAACAGTTAGAAGCAATAGCTAAATCTGAAAAACTATTTGGATTCTTTGAAAATACTCAAAAAGGGAAAAATCCCTGGAGGAATTGTTGCTTAGGTGCTGTTTAATTCTTTGTCTTTCAGGAACTTGAGTTTCAAAGGCTTTGGGCACAACAGCTGAGGGTGTTATGCAATTAGGTTACAGGGCGTGTAGGTGCTAGGATCACTGTTGGTTTGCAGTCTGAGTAATTAACAACAGGTTCAAAAGCACTGAAGTCTGCAAGCCTGGAGTTACTCGGAGATAACAGCACTACAAATTGTGAGCTCTGTTAATGTCTGTCACAGAGTGCTGCATCTCCAGGGAGGGATGCCTGTCCCGAGGAAGCTCAGATGCGGGCCTTGGACCAGGACAAAACGGCCCTCGGCATTAACAGCCCAGAATCAAAATTTCAAGGTCAGTGTTATTTGAGAGACTAACCCTGTAGTGAAGTTGGGTGATACATTTCTGCCTTTTCGCTCTTTAAAACTCTTGCCTTGAGCTCCGGTCACTAAGCACAAAACCAAAGAAAAGGGGCTGGAGCTCTAACTTAACTAGTGGAAACTCAACTGAATGATAATTAGCAATAATACACCACATATCCATTCCTTCCCATAGATTGCAACTTTCTAATAATGCAGATTTCAGTCAGTTTAACCTGATCTCTTAGGTATGTCTAGACTTGGCCAAATCCGTGAAGTGCAGAAATACTTGAGCTAGTTCCAGTGCCAAAATTGTTCTAGCTACAGGAGCAAGCGAGCGATTTCTGAGCAAGGAGGGATTTTTGGGGTAGATTAACTCTTTCAGATCTTAGCATGACACTCCTTCTAAATCCCGAAACATCCCGGGCCACTCTGCAACTTCCTAGAGCGTGCCAGGGAGACTATATCCCTAGCTCTCCCGCGTTCTGGTGCTTGGGATATTGGCTTTGAGTTTCATCAGTGAACTTTCACTCATCAATTACAGGAAACATTTTGTGAACCAAGTGAAGAGAAACTAGGATTCTTCCACTGCAATTCATTTCTATAAATCACTAATCATAATCTGATACACTAGAAGCCAGCAGTCTGGCCATTTCTGTTAGGCTTTTGTGCTGCTTTGTGTTCATTACCTTCAAAACACTAGCTTGGAAAACAAATACAGTGTTTGCAGAAGTTGTTACCAAAAAAAGGCAGCTGATGGATATATAGTCCTTAAAATATACTCTCCAAACACCTCTGCGCTTTCTGAACTTCCCTCAAGATTTTTGTTGCCTGGTACATTTATAATCTAGAATTGAAATAAAACGTTTTTTAAAGGTAACTAAATAAAACCAGTGTCTTTTAGGATAATTCTTGCAGATGTGCGTGTTAGGAAAGATCTTGTCCCTCCTAGTCAGACACCCCCTCCCACAGCCAACAAACATCAGCTACATTTCACCTGCTTCTGTAATGACAATGCACACTTTGCCTTCGAAGTGAATACCAGCATACAGACACCAAGGGCCCTTGCTTGTAAGTTGCAGACTTTTTTATATTTTACAAAGTACTAATTCTTCTGACAAAAACCAGATTGCTACTGGACAGCCTAAACCTAGCACCCAACAGTCACGACACGCAGGCTCACAAGACCCTTCTGAAACCAGGGAAAGTGTGACTATGAAGAGAGGCAGAAAGTGAAAAATAATAAAAACAATTATTATTGTAATTTGTAAGAGACAAAGTCATTATGGGACTCTGAGTCTGATGAAATTCTGAGAGTGAACTGCTCAAAGCACATTCAGCACGCACAGTTTTACTACCACTAGGTTTCTTGGACGGTCATTTTATATCATCATTCATCACTGGAAAATACGGTCTGATGTGCAAGCAATAAAACATTGACCAAAATCCTGTAAAATAAGGACTCATTTCAACACATGAGAACTTTTTTACGGTACTGTAAAAGGCTTGAGCAAATTTTAGTCCACTTCTGAACAGACTCATTATTTATCCAAAGGGGTGCCTTCTGCCCCAGCGCTGGACCACACCAGGAGGGCTTCTCCTCACAGAGGAGGTCCTCACAGTGCTCCTCCCACGGTCCCCTCAGGGTGCCCTGCCTTCATCCCTCCACTGCCTCCTCTGCGAGATGCGGCATCCCAGGACTGCAGAGTGTGTTTTGCTCTGTTTCATCTAAAGCAGCCAGGAACGGGTTAAGCTGAGCACCGAGCTGCTGCCTCCCCTGCTGAAGGATTGATTTGATCATTCTTCAGGGATTCCCTCTCGTATGAGTCACTGCTCAGACTGACTCCCCACGCAGGGAGGCCAGGATAATGCCATTCCTCCAGAGACTACAACAGCTGAGGGCTAGCCCTGAAGACGAGAGCTTGAGACTCATGCTTGGAAAAACATTCAGTGGACCACAATGCACTTGGCAGACTTAAAGAAATTATTCAGACAGAAGGGGATGAAAAAATAAAAGGCAAACAAAAAGTGTTCTGAAACTCTTTGCGTTAACCAATTAAGTATGCAGACTAGCATGAATTAGATGAGCTCCTGGAGACTGCCTCCCAGCCTGGGGACTCTGCCTGAGTGAGGGCTGAAGGGATGAGCTCATGTAGTAAAATATTAAAAGTTGATATAAAAGATACGTTCTCTTTATAAGTGCAGCAATCCCTGTGATCTATTGCTTTGTAATAGCTGTGTTTGGCTGCTACCCACTGGGAACATGATTAACATTCAAATTCAAAAACAAAAGCAGTAACAGCAGCAAAACTAATGAACTTCTCCAGCTAATCACAGAAGTTCATAACCAGCTTCCTAAGAGAAAGAGGAACTGTGCTGGTGTTCCCTCTCCCGACCTACTTTCACAGATGACACCGCACCAATTTACACAAGCGAAGGCTGGTAATGCCTGTTTGTCTGCATTAAATACAGCGACTCGACTCAGAAACGGGACCGGAGCAGCCTGCCACGACGGCGACGATGCACCGCGCTCATCTGTGCCACTGCACGGAGCTGGTCAGGTAAAACAGCCCGCAACTGGCCACAGAATCCCACAGGCCCCTCAGCCCAGCCCAGCCCAGCCCAGCTCAGCCCGCAGCTTCGCTTTTCCCGCACCATTCCAGCAACGCGGCTGCCGCTCCCGGAGATGCTCAGCACTCCCGAGCTGCCAGGCTCGGCCGCTGCAGCTGCCTCCCCCGGGCAGCACTGCCCGGCCACTGGCCACTGCACAGCCCTGCCGCGGCGCTGCCAGACCAAGCAGGGCAGCTTCGGATCACTGCCTTCAATGCCGACCTGAGGATCCTGACTACTCTTCAATGGCAGCAGCTCCCTGCCTGACGCCCGCGGTGCCGCCCTGACCCCGTGCCAGGGGGAGGGTGCAGGGGGATCCCTGGTAGCGCTTTCATGTAGGAGGACACTCCTGCGCTGGTCGGTCCCACCAACACATGCACCCAAGAAGCTCACCCCAGGAGTTTTTCAGGGTGACAGGCAAGGCCTTCTGACCATTTTCATCCTCCCCAGCATACCCGGTGTGCAGCAGTACACTCCTTCATCTCTCACAATGTTTAAAAAATGTTGCTTACATAAATGATTTTCTGTCTATAGGCTGTCTTTGTGCAGCCTCAAATTCCTTTTGCTCCAGGGAGGTACCTGCCTGGATAAGAAGTACAAGGCTGGCCCTGTTCTGCACTTTCGTAATTCAGGGCTACACAGCGAGCATCCTGCTTCTGGCGTACTTAACGCTAAGGGGGACCGTGTCCCGATCCACACTGTGGTACCTGCTGCTGGGCGAGTAGCATCACCATCGTAACCCTTTGGGACATGGTACTTCCCAATTTGTCCAACTCAATAAAGGAAAAGGGGAGAAAATAAGTATGAAGGACAGCACCCCTTAATGCGATTTCCCTCCTGTAATGAGACAGATCAAGGACTTTGCTCCTGATGTGTCACACTAACCCACTTCTGTGCAGCAAAGGAAATTTGAATGTAGACAGTCACACTCCTCCCTCCTGTCACACTATGCAGCGAGCAGAGGTCATTTTTTCTAAATTGCAATACCACGTTTTTTCCTTTTTTTTTAAACTTACTTAAGAAACAAAAAGGGTGCTTTCTGCTCATCTTGTGGCCACATCCTGACTGCATGCAGTGCAGCACTTGGGGGTCACGGGAACGGCACTGACTGGCTCCCGCCGAGCAGCCAGGGCATTACCCCCACGCCACATGCACTTTTGGTGACTTAAACATCACTAACACAGGACTCTACCAGGGAACTTCAGGGAAGTTTGCTCTTCCCCTGAGTCTGCAGACTTGGATGTCTTTGCCTTTAAAGCCTACTCTGTTTGCCCTACTGTCACTTGCCTTGTCCCAGCACCCTGTGCCACCCGTGGCGCCCTGGCTGGGAGCACGGCATGGGAACCCCGTGGGCACAGAGGGTTAAACGGCGCAGTGTTAAAGCTGGAGGCCCAAGACTGTTTAAAGTTCAAGGGGGGTGGGGGGTGGGGGGGGTAGCTGGCAGCTGAGGAATCCATGGCCTGTGCCAGCGCCACGGAAACCCTTTCCAAAACAAGGCTCAAAACTACCCTTCACGATCTCGTTTCAGAGCCTGACTTTGACTCACAGCGCCGCTCCCAGCACCTCTTCCCGCAGGGGCATTTGCACATGTTACGGGTGCATTGTCACCCGGTGACCCGCCACCCAGCAGACATCCCACCGCTCCTGCAGGCACCTCCCTTCCCCACCCCAGCGCCCACTCCGCGCTGCTCACTCTGCTCCAGCCTGGTCCTGGACCTTCCTCGGGAGGACTGGCCCCATCACCAAAGCACTGCAGGAGCTGTGCCGGGTGACAGAGCGGTCCCATTCGATCCTCAGTGTAAACCAGAAACATATCCCTCAAACGCAGACGGTGCCTGGTGATGCCACCAAGACGGAGGTGGCACAGGTACACACACCCGCCCCACCATCCCTACTGCCTCCACAGACTACAGAGAAGTCTAACAAGATGCACCACATTGCAGGTTTTACCGGGACATGCCAGCAGAGGCTTCAACCCCCTTTCACAGCTCCTGCCCCACACAGCCACGGTTTGTTACAAGCACAAATGCCAAACGTTGTCTTTCAATGCCACTATTGTCTACCTGTAACTACACCTGCCACAGCACCAAACCTCAGCGTCAGGCACGGCTCAGATCGCTTTCACAGCTTTGCCCGCTGACATGGAAAACAGATTACATGCAGAAGAAAATGTCATTACCGCATTTACGCTTTCATCATTTGGCAGAGATTTTAAAACAGGGGAAAAAAGGCAGACTGGAGTCTAGATTGAAAAGACATACCTGGTGCTTTCTCCACAAAGATGACTTTGGAATCTTGCAGAAAGTTATGGCCGGTCAGTATCATTTTTTTCCCTCCAATAACAGGAAAGCTGTCAGTACTTTGCTTCTCCACCAGAGGCAGTTCTTGGGCAGATCTTTGAGCTGCAGAGTTATAAGGAAGATAGACAGAAAAAAAAAAAAAAAGTGCAACCACAAACACACATACACACAAAGAAGTAAATACTGCATTAGTGAATAACTTAACTCTTACCCTCATTAGATAAGCTGAGTTTGATATAGAAACAGAGAAAGGTCAGAAGGTTTGCAGGAAACATGGTTGGTTTTCAAGCGCCTTGACTGTAAACAACAGGGTTATCAAACACGGCAGCACGGAGCCGAAAGGCTCACAGAGAACAAGCTGTTCAAAACTCTGCTTGAGCTGCACTGGATCCAAAAGTGTGTTTTCCTTGAAACTCGTTTATTTTAAATTTTCTGCTATCTATAACATATATGCTGTGTGCTTACAAGGCACACATGACAAGACAACCATCCATGTCCAAACTCCGTTCCAGTCACTGCACTGTATTGTCAGTTCTGGAAAGTGTCCTGCAGCAGCCATGGGCCTCGTGGCACAGCAGAAGCATTTACAGCATGCCCCTCCACCCACACCCCAGTGCCAAAGCACAAGGGGACCCATGCAAACAGAATCCGGTGTTCTCGTGGCACATATTTTATACCCCCCAACTGGGACATGGAGTGAGCGTGGCTGTGCTTCAAGGGATGACGTGACATTTTCTCCAGATTACATGGTTCCTCCTGGTGTCACATGCTCTAAGAGATGCACAAAGTTTTTGGCACCAGCTGATTTCACATTCTGCACTGGAAATAGCACTAGCACTTATTTTTTCTCCTGTTTTCCGCTCCTTTCAGGATGCACGTACCACACTTCTGCTCATTACACAACCCTCAAAACTGCAGTTCACTGACACAGATCCAGTTGGCTTCATATTTAGTGGCTTCCTGAGCTCAGCACCTTTGCGCAGACCAGTTCGGGATGCATTCAAATTGTGCCTTATCCTGCTATATAGCAGCTGAAAAGCCCTAGTCAGCTTCAGCAGGAGTGGGATGAAACCATGACTCCTCACACTTTTTGTTTCACCTGTTAGCCTAGAACTTGCCCTTGAATAAGAAACAGCAGGGAAATTATTCATCCCATTCATATCTCCTGGACAGGAGACCGGGCTTTATGCCAGTCTACGTGCTGTAGGTAAGAAGGCTCTGCTATTCTTCATCAGTATCACAGGCTTACCTTAACCTAACGCCCTGCCCACTGCCGACGCTCGTCCGTCTATTTAAATGAACGGCAGGGAAGGAGGGAAGCTGTCGCTGTTGGTCTCACAGCACTGCCCCTTCCTACAGCTTCTGCCTCTCCTGCGCTCGGACTGCCGTAAGTGGGAGGGTGGAGCGGTGTCACCAGTCTGGAGCCAGTGACACTGCCTTTGCAGGAGGAATGCAGGGATGCTCCCTCCTGCACCCTCCCAACTACTGATCCCTGATACAGCACCGTGCCACCAAGAGATCGAATGCTGACACGCTCAGGGACCTGCCAGCCACACTGCGCGGACTCCAGCCGGCAATGACGCAGGGACAAGCGTAGACACAACCCTCCAGCGTGCACGGAGCTAGGGATGGTCAAGCCTTCCTCCCCATCCTCGCTGCTCCCCACCCCCGCAGCTCAACACCCACATACCTGCTGGATTCTAAGTTACTCCCTACCCTGTCAGCATCAGAAAGATCCACTTTGTGGAATCCAACAAAACATTAAAAAACTGTTTCAGTCCACCCAGATGACCAAACTAGCATTGGAAGTTAGGCTGAAATTCAATTTCCACCACTTAGGCTGGAGCGTTAAAGCTCCGTGAAGCAAACAGGCTTGGTTTTGTGTGTGGGAGGCTGAGGAGGCTCACGAAGCAAGAATGATGCAGCCTTTGGAGGGTGCCCCGGTGTATCTGATAAAACTCAGCCTGTTCAATCAAAGAGACCCCAGTGCGGAAACCTGGTTTCTGGAGGCTTTCTGAAGCCGCAGGGAGCTTGTGCCAGTGTGGCAGCTCTAGTACACTGCTAGGTCCTCATCAAAGGGTTTGGGGTTTTGTTTGCTGGTTTTTGCTTTATGACGGAGAGACAGAGGGTGAATAGGACATGATAGCTGCTTTCGAAAACTCCTACAGCAGCTACCTGTATGACAAGGAGTAGCCAAAAAAAAACAACCCCAAAACCCTCCCTTGTCATTCCCAGGTCTACTATTACTCCAATTCTGTTTTAAGCACGATCTTTCCTATAGAAATCAATGCACACAGCTACACGTTTTTTCTAAGACATGGATATTTTGTCTTCAGTATAAACCACCTGCTTTTGGAAAGCAAATTAAGGTTCACTGACTAGAAGGCAAAGCAAAACCAATGTATAGCACATCGGTGGCACAATACCCTGCGCAAGAAGGATGTTGCTACTTACAGCACTCAATGGGGTTGGAGGCTACTTGCAAGGAGAGGGTCCTGCCATTGGCTTGTGGGATGTGAACCCTGAAGACCAGCCGCACGCGTGTGTTCTTGCGACCGATGTCTGTCTCTCCCTTGCGCAGCTCGATGTCAGAGTTTCGGAGCTTTAATATCCCGGCACAGTCGATGCTATCCAAAAGGAAACACAGAGCAGTCCGTTTCAAGCAGACCTCAGGAAGACATGACCATGCGGCATCTTCCCTCTCTCCTGTACATCCTTCTTAAAAATCTGAGTCGGACATGACCCAATGACCAGGCTGAGCTCAGCGGACTTTGTTAAGCCTAGTGCTTGTATCCACAAGTAGCTGAATTGGGGCTATCTGTAGCTAACAGCTGCCGTTGAGCACACAAATTTAGGACATTACTTCAGTTCCCAGAGGAAGAAAATCTAGAAGATCCTTCCTCCCCAATACATCCTGTAAGGATGGTACTTACAGATTAACCCAAGCCTGAAGAAACAGCGAGACTAGAAACGTCAATGGGATGAGACAGTACCGTGGCAAGTGTTACTAACCCAGAATGAGGGTTACTTACGATTTTGCCTGTTACAAATCATTTGGAGAAAAATCTGACATGATTTTTATTCCAGGGCACAGTCCTGAAAATGCTTATTAATGAGCACAGCTTTCCCTGAGGTCAGTTCTACTGTCAGCATGTTTGGAAT
The DNA here is from genome assembly GCF_017639655.2 of Falco naumanni. Taxonomy (NCBI): domain Eukaryota; kingdom Metazoa; phylum Chordata; class Aves; order Falconiformes; family Falconidae; genus Falco; species Falco naumanni. Next base: position 19,330,984 of record NC_054056.1, read on the forward strand.
TGAATGAGTTGGAAATACTCTCAAGCTGAGCATTGAGCTGAAGCTCTGCATGAAAGAAACCTAAACTCAGAGTCCTCCCTCCAACATCACAGAAAAACACACTTTTCATCAGACAGAACTACTACTATTTCTAACCTCTCTCTCCTTTTTCTTTAACGTTGGTTTTCTCCTGGATGGGTTTACAAGTCAGGATTTTTGTCAAAGCAAATTTCAGAGGAAGTTCCCAGAACAAAAGATATATAAACATACGTGCTCAAAAAGCCACTGCAAAAATACCTCCGCTTTGGCCACAACTACAAAGCCTACACGGCAATTTCTTCTGGATACTGGTCTCTGGCATGCATTTTATTACGCTGAATATGCATAGTTTAATTTTATTTTGCACTCAAAGAGTTTAATTCCCGCCCCAGACCTTTGAAGCTCTGTTCTGAAGCAAAGTGCAAACAAGAACTATGGCAGCACTGTCCTGATCTGCATTTTTTCTGAAGTATGGATTTCAGAATAACGAAGAGGCCCTTGCTGATACAACCAAAGAAACTAATGGAAGTACAAAAGCTTCTCAACAACACATAAGAGCTGGGGAAGTCATAAGAAATATGAAACATTTGTACCCATGTCAAAATTCTACACAAAGATCCATAAGGTATGGAAGAAACAGCGTGTTTCTCAATGCTGTCCCTCTTACAGCAACACTCGTAAAATAAATTCAAAGTGCTTAATGACAATTAGTTCAGAGCCAATGAAGTTCAGAGAAGGAACAGCATTTAAACTCAGGCTTGGAAGGTCATGGACATTAAAATCTTAAGTCAACAGAGGCAGGTAAATGTGCAAAAGTCTAAACATGCAGATGAGCTTCAGTGTTTCACTGAATCAAGGCCTGAATACACAAAGTATGTGTGAGAAAAGACCTTGGCTCCAAATTCCAATTCATTGTTAGCGCTACATGAGGTTTTAGACTCCTGACGTGGAAGGCTGATATATGCCAAAGCATTGTTTGTGGTTCTTGAGAGCGCTCTACTACAATCTGGCACACGTCATGAAAATATTCAGCTTGGCTCCCAAACTGTGTGACTACCTTTAGTCTAGGGAGAAAGATGATTGAAACAGTAACAACGTTCCTAGATGGCCAAAAACGTGATTCAAACTGGATAAACAGAGGGCCAAATAAGCACCGCGTGGGTACAGACTGGTAAAATCCCAATAACCTCAGTGAAGCCGTGCCAGCCTGCCGCAGGCAGCGCAGGGGGGCAAGAATTTTGAGACTTGCCATGGCTTTTAACACAATGCAGTGACAGAGGTCCTCAGGTCTGGAGCCATCGCCCTCAGCCCAGCTGGCAATGCAGCTAAACACATTCTGGCTCTTCTATTTACATGAGGCACTCCGGGGCATGTTGTACATGACACTGCAAACCAGCCTCTAATAACCGGCGCATGCAGCAGGGCTTCAGGTGCCTGGTACCGCTTCCCACTTCATTAAGGCACAGAAAACTCTATGAATAACAAGGAGCGAAACTGTGATTTTAGTAAGCTCCCTGGGATTTTCCAGTGTTGTTTGCTTGCCTTCCATCTGCCTACCCGCTTATCTTTCTGTCTCCCTATACATACACACTAAGGTGTGTGTGTCTCTATATAAATACGACATGTTCGCACTGACACGCACGCCGGGGGCTGTACGTGCACACCAGCACACAGATTCCTCCCAAGGCAGACACTGGGTAAGGCTCAGGATGATTTGAACCAAGGGGGAGAGGACTCTGATAAGGGCTAGGATCACTTCAACGAGTGGGGCAGAGAGGATGGGATTAAATAATGCAGAGGGTCTTGCATATGCCATAATATGACAGAGGGGGATATTTGAGCCCTTATATACAATCCTGTAATGAAATTCACCTGTGTGTAATGGACCTATGGGGCACTTCATTGTCACTCAGACTCCTACTAATACAGAGATCCTAAGACGTCCATGCCTGCTTTCCTGCATAGGACTAAATATACCCCACTTTAGTAACTCCAACCTGTAAGGTGTATCACCTTTACTCTTCCTCTTCATTCTAGAAGCTTTGCTTCTAAACAAATGCCATGAAAATGCTGATTTTTATTACGTAAGAAATAAGAGTAGTTTTATTTGTCTCAAAAAACCACTCGGGTACTTGGAAATGCTCTCTACGAGTTTCCTTTGACATCCAAAGATAAATTTTAATAGGCCCTGTTCCTTGTGCTAGTGCATATAGGAGCAAGAGGTGTCATATTTAGAAACTAAATGCAGGAGCTGAGGTAGGAGATATTTACAGCTTGGTAACTGAGATACTTATTTTAAATAGCAAATAAGCACGTTGGCTGAAACTCTAGAATGAAAGCAATCAGTTGTCATAAATATTTGTGAAGTTCATTTTGCTGTTAAGCTGATGAGGGGCAATTTGTCCTGGCAAAGATGTGAAAACCTACTATTACAGAGAGAATTGGAAAAAAAAAAAATGCTAGGAAAATTGTGTACAAACAAAACCCAACGCAGAAGAAATCAAGTGAGGCAACCAAGAGGAAACTGCTAGGATGCTTGGGTCTTACATTGCTCTCATGTTGTTCTCTGGCAGAAGTGGAATTTCCAGGACTTTGGTGTTGGAAAGTATCGTTTCGTGGCTGGTGGTGGAAACGGTCTTCCCAGTGATTCGGTGAACCTGGTAGAAAGCATGGGGTCGCAGCAGGCGGTCGTCTGCAGTCCCAATGAACAGCTGTAGCGTGAGTGGCTCGCTTTCTAAGTAACCGTGTAGCTGGCAAGAGAACAGAAAACGCCCACTGAGCACCATGCACATAAACTGCTAGGAATCAATTAAATTTTTATAAGCAGGAGAGCCTAATTCAAGGAGAGAACTTGCGACAGGTGCTATGTGTTAAGTTTCCCCCTTCCATTTTTCCTGTAACGTAATATTGGTACAATAAAAAGGTGCACTCAGAAAATGTCTCATTATCCTAAAGGACCTGAGGCACTTTAGATGGGGCGAGCTTTGGAGCGCTCCCGCTACCTCCACAGAAAGCTCTGCATAAATTCTGCTGCGGCGTTTCGCAAAAAAACACAATGAAGCCAATGTTCCCTCCCAGTACCAAGGGTGGCAAAAACGGACGGGGTTTGCCAGTGGGCAGGACACAACCCACCTACCCCTGAGCCTCCCGGATCATCCCTCGTGCAGCCACAGGCTGCTGCTCCTCACACATCCCCTCATTAAGTGATTTTTATGCTGGTAAATACCTCCTGGGACAGCATGGGAACAGATCACATATACACGGCGAGTAGCTCACCATGTGTGTCAAATTCTTGTTATAATCGCACAAAAATCTCATTGAAGCTACTGGGCCTGACTTGAACCTCATCCACATTACAGTGGCCGCTCTGATGACAACAAGAGTTATTTCTGCCGCCAGCGGGGGCCGAAGCCGGAGCAGAGCCTGACCTCACCCCCACCCCCTCCTGAAGAAGCTACTCCGGTTTCACGGTGGTGCGAAGGAGACCACGGGTGGAGCTGCCTGGGGACGGCTCCAACCTCGGCTTAACGCTGCTGCCCGACGCTGGGAAACGAGTCTCTCAAAAATAGTGACCTTGCAGCAGTCAGTTGCGACGCCTGGTCCCGAGGAGGGGAGGGTGCTGCCCCTGCCAAGAGAGGAGCGCAGCAAGGTGATGATGGCTCCCAGGAGATGCACAGAGGAAGCCTGCATGCTCTGTCGTAGGTTTAGGCTCCTAATCGAACGGTTCAGGTGGGTTTGGCAACAAGTCACCCACCGCCACTAAACCTGACAGATCAAAATTAGACCACTGGCCTTAATTTAGTAAGAAGCAACACTTTTAATTTATGGTGCACGCAAGTTCAAAGCAAAGCAAAGCTGAAAGCGAGTGGACACATCTGTATCAAATGTTGTTGATGATTGTGTTTTGCTTGCCTTCACTCTCCTTAAATCTTAAAAAGTAATTGGTGGCTTCATCATAACATAAGGCCTATCTCCCCAGGGTATTTTACCATCTGACAGCAGGAATGCTATTGAGAGCAAAGACCTCTAGTCACTTTTGCTCCATGAGCTCTGCCAAATTCTGGTGAGTGCCAACACAGGCACGGAGCCTTCCCAGTGCTACCGAACACAATGACGGCAACAGGAATGCCTGAGGCCGTGATTCAGGTACCGTGGTGACTGAGGCATGTGCGAGGAAGGACGCTGTGCCCAGGCATATCTCCCATCGCCAATAGAAGCTCCCAGAACGGCTGGTGGCCACGGGGAAGTCCCATCCTATTCCTTGCTGTCCCATCCCCACGCCTGACAGCCCGGGCACGCACCAGCGGGGCTGGCAGAGTGACCTGGATTCAGCCCGGGCTGATCCCACAGTGGCACAGCCAAGGTGACGGGTACTGCGGGGCAGCTTTGATCGAGTGGCACGCAGGTTTGCAGGGGGAAAATAAGGCAGTGTGACACACCAGCCGGGTAAACGTCTACACGTTATCAGCGGTCACTTCTCCAACTCGTCATGGATGGTGCTTTTTATAGAGAGTGTAAAATTAAAACAAACACATATTGAATTACAAGGCCGCTTAAAAGGTAAAAATAGACTAGCGAGTAACTCAAACCTCAATTCAGCAAAAGCAAAATCACACACTGAGGTACCCATATGTTTTACTGAATCCGGGCAAAGGGGTCAAAAAATGTTGGTCTTGCATTGGATTCTGCTATTTCAGGCTTTATCTTTAAACCTGAACTTGGCTGCTGTATCTCGCAACCTCCTGCCAAGTCTTGGCTTGTGCTTTTCCCACGGGTTCCTACCGGGAGGCCACCAAACACCCAAAGGCCTCGGCTTCACGCACCTGCCCTCCCCTGAGAAGCATTCACATGCTGGAAAATAAATAATAAGATCTCAGATGCACGTGTTGCATTGTTTTTTTAAGTTTGTGATCTTTAGACTAATTTATGCCTGGATTTTTTTAAAGGCCCTGTCGCAAAGCCATGCTGGGCTCTGCTTTGGGTCCATTACCCCACACTTACCCACTCCCCGGCAGCTACTGCGGCACCTGAGGACAAGTAGTGGCTCCAGCACTGAACAAACGTGTTTTCTAGAGCTGGGAATTCTCAAAAATGTCCAGAAAGACTAATGTAATCACTATACAGTTGATTTTGCTGCCCTCAAAACAGGCAAAATCCGCACTCACGTCATACTGGAAGCTTCATGCCGCATTCTGCCGTAGGAGGTGCCTGATCTCCAATATGTATTTCCCTTTGCATTTTACCCATTGCATCACATTATTTACTTTTGTATTATGTCATATAATCATGTATGCCAACAGAAGCAATAAAAGAAAATGATGCAAGGATTAACATTTAAAGGGGCACATAGTGGGTGACTAATTTTAGATCATGCACCCCACGCACAATTTCTGTGACAGACAGCATGGAGCTCTGGGAGTTTTCAGCGTGCTGTAGGTGTCTGGAGAATGGGAAATGTTTTGCTTACCCTCAGCTGGGCGCAGCAAGAAGATTCTGCGGCTCCCTCAAAATACAGGAGCATAGCATTACCATCATGTCGCTCAGCATGGCAACGAGGGGAGCAGTGGCAGGGAAGGCAGAGCTGCTGTACTGCCGGCTGTTAGATTTATCAACAGGTAAAGGGAATATCCAACAGGACAGATGTAAAAGGGGACGGGGGGAAAAGGGGACTGAGTGTTTTTCTTGGTGAGGAAAGATCTTGCACGTTCACATCCATGCATATTTTCCAAACATGCTCTGGAATACTGTACTCTTTGGTATAACGATTCTGTTTCCTGGCGTGCAACATGGGATGCATGCGTCAGACACCCTATTTTTATCTTTTTCTCTGTGTAACACAGTCCAAAGCTCTTCTCTTAATGACTCAGCGGCTGAGCACAGGTGACAAAGGCTGCTCTCAGCTACAGCATTCATAATAAAGGATATGCCTTCCCTACCAAGCATGCTTTGCTTGGCAATATGTAGATGCAAGTGGAAAGAGCTGTACTTTCCCCTGCTGTGAAAGTGCAAAAGGACTTAGCTGCAAATCTGGATCAGGTGCACAATGTTTTTGAATGAGTTTTCCTTCCCAAATAAAGGTGAGGATACAGCAGTCACACGGTTTAGTGCAAAAGCAGATGCATGCAAAACTTAGGTATGCAGATAAGGCCTCTGTGGTCTGTGTTTTTTGGTTTTGAAATGAAAGTAGGTCATAATTCTCTCGTTCTGACCGACCACTGACTACTCTGCTCTTTTTCCCTCTAAGCAACACTGTTGAAAATGTTTGAACTGGTCTCAAATGATATTTGCATTTATATTGTCTGAAGCTGCTAAGATCAAAATCAGACTTAACTGTGGGCCTGTTTTACACTCCCCTAACTCTATCAGAAGCGATGCAGTTACTGGTAATTAACAGCCAAACAGGACCGATCACAGTTAAGCTCTTTGTCACCCTACATCATCTTACGCAAGAGCAAGGGAAAGGCTGCACCAGCTGGGCGACTGCTCCACCGCACCAAGCTTTCCCTGGGATTCCTACACCTCTCCGTCATCGCTTTCACAACGCCCTCTCCCACCAGCACGTCTTGATTCTCAGCAGCAGACTGCCGCTCATCTCGGCGCCGGGTGCCAAAGCAAATCCCAGCCTCTCCCCGGGGAGAGCGCCGAGCGCTGTGCATCAGGGCTCAATGTTACTGCCCGTCCAGGTGTCGCGGCGCTGAATGCCAGGCATCTTCCTCCGGCGGCCAGCAAAGTGCGAGAGGAACAGTCTGCATCATCCCTCACAGCCCACAGCGACTGCAAGGTACTGCCTGATTCAGTCCTACAGCAACGATAACCTGAGGTTTATCCCAGACATGAGCGCACCCAGCCTGCCTGGATCCCAACTGTGTGCCCGGTGCACATCTATGAAATCTGGCAATGGGAATTAAACAGACTTGAAAAACGATGAGCAGAAGGAGGTGAGGAGCTTTTAACACCAGTGTTAGTGAAAAAAAACAAAACCTCCCCAAACCTCACTATAGTTACTGAATTTTGAGGAATTTTTGCAAATGTCACGTCCAATAACTCAAATGCTATTTCAGCATCAGTGGTTATTCTAAAGTCTGTGAGAAAACCTCTATTATTTAAGCCATGGCATTTATTTTAAGAAACATGGTTGAAATATTCTGTGTGCTCTCTTCCAAGCGCTTTATGCTTTTGGCATGCCGAAGTATCTGTTTAAATGCTCAGAAAGCTACCTGTCATAACAGGGAGCCCTCTGTGCCTGGAGAGGCTCCGGGAGGCCAGCGAGAGCATGGCCCCGTTCCGACGGGACCCCCCAGCCAGGTACACCCTGCACACCCACCCGTGCCGCCAGGAAAAAAGGGAACTGCCCCACAGAACAGCTTTTCAGGGCACTCCTTGGGAGCTCTGGGAAAAGGCTGCAAACACCCAACAGCAGTCCACTCCTTCACACTCTGACTCTGTAAATACGTGAAATGACCGCAGCAGCTGATTTAGGGCTCAGCCCCGCGCAGGGCGCTCAGGGCAGAGCTCCCACAAATACCAAAGTGGGGCATGACCAGGGGCTTCGCATTGACCCTCTAAGCCAGGCAGCAGGCTACTGGGGGTTGCATCCTTAATGATAAGGATGTACCCAAAAATTCCACAGGTAACATCCCTATCAGCCATGCATCTACAAACACGTGTGCCTGTTCTTTGTACGTTCAGTACACAATAAAGGCAACAAGTAAATACACCCACTTATGCCTCTAAAAATAGTGAGGACAACATTGACATTTTCTTATCTAACCACGTAAGGGATGGCCACGCTGCCTGCAGCAGGTACCGCAGCGCTTACGCTCAGCATTGCCTTACACATCCATCCATCCCACCTGCACGCTGAGACCTGCTCAGGGAACACCCGGAGTCGGTCTGGAGAGAATCATAAGTGAGACTAAACACCCAGTCTGGGGAAAGGGGGCTTCCTTCCCTTTTTTTCCCATCAGTGTTTTGAACATAATTCCAATGCTTTCAAAAAGGTCAAACAGGATAAAATCTATAAAACAGTGAAATTTATGAAGTGATTGCTGCTTTCCTCTCTCAGCCAGAGCTCTGGGAGCGACATGCTAAATCGCTTGATTGCTAACTTTCTCAAGCAGCAGGTCTTTTTTGTAACTGCACAAGTGAATGATAAAATGAAACAAATTGTCACATCTTGAAAAAGTACCAAATATACAGCCTCAAGAAGTAGCATCAGCAAGTGCTCAGCATCCTGATTTTTTTAAAAAACCAAATTGAACATCGAACTATTTGAACGACAAAGAAAATGCACAAACATTTTGGGTATTGATTTCAGCTGCGAGCACCAAGCACACATAAAAATAGGGTCATCAATCTGATTTTTAAGAAAAAGAATGTACTTTTAGCTACCATGGAGAAGCACTAGAAGACGTAAGCCATCGCACCATGGGCTTAAATGGGAAGAGGGAAAAGCTGGTCTTGCAAGCAATGACTGTGATGTGAAGCGAAGGCACCGAGGGCGAAGTCAGGAGTCTGGGCATCTGTTCTGGTGTGCACCGCAGAGATCTCGCCCGACCTTCACCTGCCTCCGTGCCCCCGGCTGACACCCAGAGCCTCCCACTGAAGGCTGAGGGAGCCAGCAGCCTACGGCGCTGGTGGAAAAGATGCAAAAAGGCTGCCTTCCTCATTGCAAAATTCCCTCCACCTGTTCTGCCCCTTTTTGGCTCCAAACTCCTTTGCTAGGGGAGGCTTCAGGAAAACACACATCTCAGGTGCCCATGGCAGGTGGCTGTAGATGCTCTCCACTCAGCCTCCTCCCCCAAACCAAAGGGCTTAGTACCCAGTGCCACGGGCGCGGTGGCTCGCTAACAGGGACTCAGGCCCCCCTGCTGGAGGGGGAAGCCGGGCGCCCCCGCTGCGGGCCAGGGCAGCTGCAGGGAGCCAGCAGGCAGCTGCCCCTGCGCTACAGGGTGGGCTCCAGGTCCGGCAACCCCCCGCTGAGGGACACGGAGCAGCCCTGGCACTGCGGACACAGCCAGGCACGCAGTATCTGCAGACCGCTGCAGCACCCACTCACCACGGCGGTGCGCATCATCCCCGCTTCTTTCGAGCCATTTCTCTCCACTTTCAGCATCACGCTCTGCAGGTGCACGTGCTTCAGCCGCTGCCGTACCACACACGTGCCCTTCGCGCTTTTTAGGTTTCTGGCCACCCAGAAGGATGCAGGCTGCTGCAGCACAGCATACCTGGGGCTGAGAGAGGCACATCGTCCTGAGCAGTACCCCTTCCAGTTTTCGGATGAGGTGCAAAGCTCAGCCCCAGACTCCTTGTTGGCATGGAGTCAAAATGAAGGTGCTAAACTTGGCCCACTCGGATGCTCCTGTACACTCTGTTCTCTTGTGAGAGCACAAACCAAAAACAAAGAAAGAGGAGCATCTTATTCAAGATGCAGCAGAGCAGACAGACTTCAGACTAAGAAATAATTAAACAAATAAATAAATAAACCCAGAAAATAAAACACCTCCTTAGGAGCTGAGGTGACCCTCTTCTCTTCTGCAGCTTCTGCTGAACTTTATCTGACACAGTTAACTAATAGAAGTGTCTAATTTATGCCCTTTCTGACTTAATATACATGCTACTGCCCCTTAGTCCTTCACTTACTTCAAGTAAAAATGTAACAGGAATTCCTACAGAGGTTTTTTTTGTGCTGCTTTCAAGATTTATTTTTCCTTTCTAAAACTAATTTTCCTTGGATTCACTCAAACTCTGTTTTAAGATCCAAGTGTAGTCAGTCCACAAATAAAAATAAGATGGCTTGCTCCTGCAAAGGGCTAAGCTTGGGCAGAGGGTGAGAGCTGGACAGGAAGAGTGAATGGAAAACAGCAGGAGTGTGTTTTATGTGGCACTTTCTAGTGCTGCCACTTGGACTTTAATTCAACAGTGCAGCAAAAGAGCAGCTGTTCACATCATGATGAATAAAGATCTATATAAAACTTCCAGCTGCAAATACGCTGCGAGGAATTATTAATCTTAATGTAATAGAATGCTGTACACTCAGTCACTGGCTCACAAGTAATTTCAGTTTCTATCCAGGGAAAAACAGGCTTCGTGGCTGCTGGCTCTCAGCACAGCCATGCAATCTCCTTGTCTAAACAGCCGCAAGACGCTGGTCCCTATTTCTAGGAAGGATTTTCCTCCTCAAAAATACACGTACCTAGAAACCAGCCCAAGTCACACCACTCCTGAAACTGTCAGGCTCACAAGAGGGATGCCCATCAGAAAAGGAGAATGAACGTGTAGGTCCTGGGCACCTTATTCACTGGGACACCGGGAAGTCATTACTGCTCTCATGCCATCTTCTAGCAGAAGACTGAAGAGACGTCCTTCCCCTAACCCCTGCTGCCTCCCCACGCTCCCCAGCCTGGCAGCCAGCCCCCTCCCCACCATCACTCCCAAAGCTCCCCGCGGGACAGGGCTGCGGAGAGCTGCTCCCCGCGGAGGGATGCAGAGGACACCCACGCCAGGCAGGCCACTTAAATGCAGACCTTTTCCTTTGGCTCTCGCAGGGAAGGAGAGCTGCTCCCCCGGACAGCTTGCCCTACTGCATGGCCACTGTGTGAGAGCCTTCGGGGTTGCCCCCGGCAGCTCGCGCGCACCTGCGGCTGGGTGCGATCCTGAGCAGAGCAAAGCTGAAGCACAGGGAGGCTTTAAATTGCATTAAGTAAATGGAGGCTGGCAACGGAGAGAGGGGCTCTGGAAACCACGATTAAAATTCTGGGTCTGGGGGTAAGTCCAGTGCACTAGTGCCCTCCCTGAACTACCCAACCCCTCGATCTACTCAGCTGCCACTCAAACATTTGCCCTCAGCATCCGTAACAGCTGTCAGTTTGGACAGTCACACCCACAGCCATGTAAGAGTTAAAAAAAAAATAAATCACCGGAGCACTGCAACAGGAATTTATTACATATTCTCAAGCAGATACCCCAGGCAAGCTTGTACTTGCGAACCTGCCTTTCGTCACGCCGCTGACACATCGCCTGCATCCAGCACGCTCCCATTTGTGGCTGAGCACAGGCCGGGATGCTCAGGCGTGTGCCAGGTGCCGTCAGCGCCAGCAGGACGGGCGCGATGCCCTCACTGATGCCGCCCCAGCCCTGCTGCCCGTGCCCACCGGTGGCTCCCCCAGACGTCAGGCACCCCCAGGCCCAAGCGCCGTGCTGTCACTCGGTGGCCCGCCAGCGTGGCACGATCTGCGGCACTTGGAACGCCGCCCCTGCAGAGCCGAGAGCAGCGGGGTGCCCAGCTCCGCCGGGGCTGTCTGCTCCAGGCCAAGGCTCCTGGCGGGCCGCTCCTGCACACCGAGATCTGCGCGGGCTTGCACGGGACGGGGGCAACACAGTCCAGGCAGAACACCTCTGGGGTTCAGCAACACCAGTGAGGCGGTATTAGACCAGAAATGGTTGCTTTCCCCTGAAATTTTAACTCCTATCCAAACGACATTTATTTCAACTGCTACTGAAGACAGAAAGCTGGGGCTATGTTTAAAGGCTTTATCTCTGTAAATATTTGGAGAGCTATAAATACTGAGCCATACTCATAACATGAAAATTGGACTTACTGTTCTGTTGCCACAAAAATTACTATAAATATACTTCCAATTCTTAATTTCTTGGATTTGCCAAGAACTCCTTTAAAAAGACAAAAAAAAAAGTCTTATGTAAGACGTCTTGCTACTTAATTAGCCATCGGAGTCAAAGGCCACAGCACAGAGCAGGAACTGAAAACTCAGTGATAGAGGCAGACAAAGCACATAGTGCACTAGCACGCTACAGAGCCCAACGTCCCAAGTGGGCCTTGTTATAATAGGCAGCCCATGAGTCAAACCCTGCCTGCCTTCTGCCTTTGGGGAACGGAGGGAGCGGGGAGGGAGGCTGGCGGGAGGGCTGAAATAAACCTCCTCACTGCTTCTGCAAGTCACATGAATACCGATGGCTTCCAAATTTCCTGGTAACTCTGTCCGCTTTTTGGTTTTGTTTTTTTTTTTAATGCAGAAACTAATTGAAGAAGGAGAGCATTTCAAGACATTTTATAAAAGTGCAGAGCAAGGATGGCTTCACAGCTGAAGGAGCAGTGAGTGGGGCATAGGCTGATCGAGTTCTCGTCTCCAGCTCTGCCAGATAGCTTTTGCTTCATCACGGATACATGACTTGATTAGAGCAGAGAAAATTTCATAACAAGTTTTTACATATTTCCAGCCTGCTCTATGTTTAATCAATTTGGGCTTCAGCCTTCTTATAAAATAAAAGCCAGTAACTGTGCCATGTGGCCGGGTAACTCTTTCTTCACGATGGAAAATGCAGCGCTCTGGTTCCAATCCTCACATGATTTACACCCGTGTTCCTTGGGGAGTAAAGCAGCTTAATGCAACCCCCTCACTCTTTGGAGTCAGAAGAGCGCTGTCTGCATGTGTATATCCCTCAAGACAGGTTCTGCATCCCAACTCCAAAAAAGTGTTGTTGCCACATGCACAAGATTCATAAAGAGGCTGTTTGTGACTCCTGCCTGGGAGCAGAGAAGGGCAGTGCATTTTGCCAGGTCACTATACACTTCTGGTCCTACTCTCCTTCCACAAGCCACCTTTGATCCACCTGGTCCTACAGCTCCGATTACGCTGCAGTTTTATCTAAGAGCGTGCCTGCCACGGAAACATCTTACTGCAGCCATAAAAATAGGTCAGGTATATCTTATAGCTCAGCTTCAAGGTTTTGACCTCCAAGGCAGTCTGACTAAACTGTGAAAAATCCAGCGAGATTGGATTCCACACTGTAAATTGTTTGAGGGCAATGGTGATGCCACTGGTTGACGTCACTTTTTTTACCAAAATAAAAAATGAAAGGATGCAACAGAGCAGGCTCTGACCAACACACATAACGCAGCAGCTCTGCCCAGCGGGCCACAGGGACTAAAGTGAACTGAAAGGCCTGTGATCTCCAACCACAAGTAAATAAAAGAAGCACAAAAGTCTCTTAGATAAACTTTCTCAACATATACAGACTATTTTCAATTGATCATTCTAAACATTGTCATGTTGAGTAACATTATTTAGCAACAGCTGTTGCACTGGAATTTCATCCAAATACTGACAAGCTAATACCACAGCCCTGCTTAAAGCTAGCAAGACAGCCAAATAAAATGTTGCAAATGTTAATGGCAGAACTTGCCAGTAAGAGCTTTACGGAGCAGCTTAATCCGCTGCTGCAAACGGACGACACCTTGCTGCAGTTGCCGCAGCAGGATGCAAGGAGGATGCTGAGGGCAGCACCTTCTCCTTTGAAGGGAGGTACGGTGAGTGCTGGTGGCCAGGCCCTGTGTTTTCGCACACAAACCAAGACAGCAGCTCTATCGACCTGCTGACCTCAGACACAAACGCTCTGGCACATGTCAAGCCCCCAGCCAGCAGTAGGCACAGCAGAGCTTTAGCAGGCACTGCTCCTGCCACACTCACGCCCTGCCAGGGTGTCTAACCTAAGAAGTAAACCTCGGTCCTGGCGAACCGGTAGGATCTTAAAGCCTGCTGGGCCCGGCTACACATAATTACACACAACACATCAAGTCAAAAAGAAACAGGGAAAAGCGAGGTGATTCACGCCACCTAACTTTAACATGCACAGGCTGGACAACAACAGGGTCTAGTCACTTTGACTGCCTTCGCAGCCAGCACAGCAAGGCATGCACTCTGAAGGTGTGACCTGCCTGGGCTGCTTCAGAAGTTCACATCAGAGCAAAATTAATAGCTCCCTGAACCCTACACCAGCAAGCCTTCCCCTGATTACAGGGAGAAACTGAGGCAATGAGCTCACCTGCAGCCACCTACGGTTAGCCAAAGCAGCCCAAACGCAGACGTGCCCCTGTGCCAGCCCAGGCCACGCTCCAGCGCGGGGTGTCCCACGACCAGCACGCACTTTGGGCAGTCACCTACGGCTTCCACCACAGGGCTACGGGACCACCCGCTGATGGCTGCTCTGCAGCCCTTTGCTCGCCCAGCGGGGAAGGGCAGGCTCAGCTCCAGCACTGCTGAGCTTCAGTGCTTCAGCTTCTCCACCCTGACTTCGGGTACCTCGCACCCAACAACGCAGGGTGGGCAGCAGGTGGTTGCAGCTGGAAGATGGAGACCTCCAGCCTCCCTGCCCATGCCTGAGACGCAGCTGATGTCCCTCCCTTCCCCCAGCACAGCGGTGCAGCAAGGGGCAACTCATTCGCGTGCAAAGACTGCAGCAACCCCCCCGGCCCAACCTCAGCTCTGCAGCACACGGGCAATCTTGCAGCAGCACCACGTGCATTTTCAGTGGCCTTGCTGTTGCGTCAAAACTGGGGTGCGTGTTGCAATCACAACAAAAATACAGCCCCGAGCACTATTGCTGCTAACGTTCATTTTTATATTAAATTCGAACATGTATTACATGCTTTTCTGCTACAAAGAGGGAAAAGTGCATTTGCTAACAACTGGAGATACGAGAGGCTAAAGGGCAAATTTCATCATATTTTTCTTTATTTTATTCACTTTAGTCAAGACTGGAGGAACAGAATAATGCTTTTACTCATCAGATGGTTTTCCTAAAAGCATCTGCTATTCGGGCCAGGCTTCTCAGTTAATGCTGCGCTGTGACTACAGTAACTACCCATGCACCATCTACCTGGGCTGAGAGCGTCAGCACCTTCACCGACACCAGCATCCCGCAGAGCCACAGCCTGCGCCAGCACCGCCACCGTGCCGCCTTGCTCCTTGCACAACCGCCCCAGTCCGCCGCCACCCCAGCAAGGGCGCCTGCAGCCAGCAGCAGGGCCACGGCAGTTCGCATATTTTAAGGTTTTCCTCACAACCGGGAGGGATTAGAAAATGGGGCTTTGATGTGTTCAGGACATGTGCTTGAGATTACTTGTGTACCTCGACGCTGCTAGCACATGTGCCTGCAAGTTGTAGTCTAGATTTGTTTGTCCCTGGAAGCTGATGTTTGCAGCTGTGGGTGGAGTTTGTGTAATATTCTGTAACTGTAAGCCATTCCGTAGTCCATAACACTCTACAACCTATGTTCGGTAACAATATTTGAGTCTATATTGAGGAATATTACATTACTGCAGAATAAAAGCACCGAGACATAAGGCCCACATAAAGAAAATAACACCACAGCAAGAGAAGTGGTTGAAAATTAATTTGAAAGTCACTGGGAAAATTATTGCAGGATTATTATGGATTACTGATGAATAAAGGCTGTCTATAACATTTTTCTAAAAAAAGCTGCACATTCCAAGCCATTTTGTGAATTCCTGCATATATGGGGAAAGACGTACATACCTTATGTAGCTTTTTTTTCTACTCTAAGATGACAAACATTACCTAAATTTTGTTACACGTATGAACACAGCAGCTCTGTGCTGCACTGTGTTTCAGCCACACCAAATACTCCCCGTAGCACAGGGGGTGTTACAGGATCCTGATAGAGAGTTCTGCAAAGAGCAACAGCATTTATTTTTTTTTTCATTTTGCCTTTGTTTGCTTCTGCAGACTTCTCAGAGACAAAAAGCCAACCCGCCCCATACCAGTTACACTTCTTTGGCATTTCACAACTCTTAGGCGTGCTATTCCTCTTCAAGTCAATGAGTGTTTAACGGCTAAATCTAACCCTGCAGGCTTTGCCAATTTTCTCCGGTGTTTTTTCTCCTGGAACGCAGGCACTCCGTACATGTATAGCAGTGAGACTGTATTAAAAGCCACAGCAGGTGAAAAATAATACAGCCCAGGGAAGTGTTCGGGTTTGACTCTCCTCACAGTCAAAGCTATGCACAAAGCACAATGAGGCACAGTAAATAAAGACATTTCACACAGACAAGCACGGAAATCTTCCAAAACAAAGAAAATTAAATTATCTTTCAACTAAAGAACACACTGCAGTGAAAGACTAAATGAGCGATTCTAATTAAAACCATGCTGTGAATCTCCTACTTTCCACCACAAAAAAAATCAGCTAGTGTTTGCGCACGTACAGCCACCCTCTAAAACCAGTCAAGCAGCTTTCCAGCCAAACAATGCAAGACACAGCATCTCAGAACTACAAAACACATTGAAATTATTTCCATAGCAATCATAACAACAACACGCCAGGCCAGGATCCGCAGGACAGGGGGTGGCGGTGGGACCTCGGCCCCCCCACCACGCAGCACCCGTACCCTCGCCCCCGGCTGCATCCAGCGCGGTCCTGGCTTTGGCAACAGTCGGGCTCATTGGAGACAGGCACTCGCATCCCTCCTGCACCACGTGCTCACAACCAAAGCGCTGCATCCCAGTGCGCACACGGAGCAGACCCACGGCGCTGGCAGTCCTGGCCCCCGCAAGCACCCCTGCTCCAGTTTCTTAATCCCGACATGTCGCAACAACCTCGGTCAGGCTCAGGTCTCTCTCCCTGCAGTGCTCAGGTGAAGATGCTAGCAGGGGGGCGAAAACTCGGGACTAAGCCCCGTGTGCCTGAACCATACCCAGGCTGCAAGCACAGCTCAGCTCCCAGCAGCTCTCCAGGACCCAGACATGATCTCCCTTTCGACCCACTCCCTTCTGGCTATTTCTGTTTGCACCACCGCAGCATGCTGTGGGCATCCCGAATGCTAGCCACTGCCCTGCCACAGGCAGAGAGCCCAGGGGACAGCAATGTGTGGCTTATTAGGTACAGCAGAATGGGCGCATCCATGTCCTGAGCAGGGCACGTATGATACGCTGATACTGCTATTTTGATACAGGCACAGGGACAGGAATCAACTAAATATAGCACACTTCAGCAACCAGGCTAACTTACAGACTTAAATGGCGTGAAGAAAGGTATGGTCTGCCTAAAGACAGAGGAAAGTAATGGGCAGATTTTGGACAGCGATGGGAAGCTTGGCTCTAGCATCATTACGCCCGACTTGCTCTTGAGACATCCAGTAAAAGCTTCAGAAACGTGGGGGCTTCATGCCTGTTAGATGTGGGCAGGAGTAATGGTGGCGGAGCAAAAAGAAGATGCCATCATCCCAAGGGATCCCAAAATCAAAGGGACCAAAGGCACAGACAGGGGCAAAGGAGGATCCCGTTAACAGCATTCACCAGAAAACCATCAGAAGGAAGCAGTGGCATACGAGCCACTACAACCGATACCCAAAGTGCATCTGATTTTTAAGAGGGAAAGCTTAATGGATCTCCTGAAAGGCAGCGAAGAGCTCTGCAGGAACAGAGCGCAGATTCTGCCGCTTGCTTCCCTTTCTCATGCTCTCTCGGGCAGCTGGCAGCCCACACGCCCGCGTGTGACACAGCCTCTCAGAACGCCCGTGCACGGCGGGGAGAGATGTCTTAGCCCAGATTTTGCCAGAGTAACCCAAGCAACAGCAAGTTACATGATTAATTGCCAGTTCATCCATGTACCCTTACTTGGTAGAAAACTTAAAGCACATGTTCAACAATTAATCCCACTTTATGAAAATGTAAGGATCGCTTAAGTGCTCTGTTAATGGATCACTTTGCTCAATCTCTTTCACATCCTTTCCCTTACTCTCCACAGGACTGGCCCAGCAGTATTTTCACACGAGGGGCGTTCCCTGCAAGCGGCAAGGGGGGAGCTCGCTTTCTGGTGAGGACAATGGGTTTTTGCCAGGATGCCTGTCTGGCTGTAGCATCATGTCAAAGAGCAAAACTCACTGAGGGGCACTTTGGGGTCTGTAACCGAAGTGCCGAGGAGCTCTCGACACCGTACCCACGCGGTGCCCGCAGGGGCTGCTGACTGCTCCACCAGGGCTGCATCTGGAACCCGGGCAGCAGGCTTCTAAACCCCAGCGCACAGAATGTCTGCATGCAAACCAAGAGCAGGAGTTCCTCCGCTTTATTGGGTACTGAAACATTAAAAACAGGTGTTTAAAAACTGTGTTACAAATCTGTCTGCAACCTGTATTATTTTTACCATGTGCAAGTAAATTGATCACTAGCATGTTTCAACTGTTTCGGTGAAAATATGCAACTCTTGCTAAATTATTTCTTAAACATGTGGAGGGAGGAGAAAGTTTATTTGACTTTGCTGCACCAACAGCAAGCAACGTAGTTTGCTTATGTGTATGTATATAGCAGATGCTGTAATGGATCATCTCCCTTTCATGGCACGTATCAGAGAATATCTCGAGCTATTCTTCACAAGGAAAGAAAGTATAAACCCCTGCTCATAATGAAAGCTGCAACGTACTTTGAGAGAGCAACTGAGTAATTTGACACCACATTTTCCACTGATTCAGCCTGTTATTTGGAACAATGACTGATTAAAATGGAAAATCTATATTATAACCACATATACTGACATTCCAGGTTACAAGGTACATTATGGATGTGATTTTTTTACTCTTCTTACATATAAAAATAAGAAAGTATAAAACCAGAAATTATTCCAATGGAGTTACGTTGGTGTGAAAGCAATCTGAAATACGAACTGCGCCCCCCCCCCCCCCCCCATTATACCTTCATACTGAATGCACACAATATAATTTTCATGATATATAAGTTTTATGTAATTTGGAGTACCCAGAAGAAAAAAAATATCGTTTGCCCTGAGATATTAGTTTTAGGAATAGAGGACAGATGTCTAGTTACGAAAGCAGACTTGTAAAAAATTAATCACCTGCCTCATGCAGGTTAGCAGTATTTGGCAGGTAGGTTAGCTCAGCTCGTAATGAAGCATCTGGCTTTTGGTAAGGCTGCATTTTAATTTTAACCGTGTTTCATTTCAGCTTTTGGGCGCATGTCAACATGCAATAATCTGACAAGTCTGGAGCAGATTTGCTGATTGGTAACTTTGGTGTAGGTCTTCTCAACTGCCACCAAAACTAAGTCAAGTAACAACCGTGGTTCACGCCTAGACCACAGCCTCACGTATCATCTGAACCTCCCTGTAAAACTGTTTTAAACCCAGTCCTCAAGATCTTACCCATCCACAGTCTTATTTTCTTAAAAACAGCTAAACTGATTAAGAGTCAGCAAACTCCTAAGCATGTGCTTGAATTAAGCAGGCTAAGCTGATTGACCCCAGGAATATCCCAGTACTGCTTTGAATGTGGTTGGGTTTGGGGTTTTTTTGGTTGTTTGTTGGGTTTGGTTTTTTTTTTTTGTAACTGAGGTCTGGTAATTTGGGGCACACAAAAGATCTACCCATGTTGTAACTTCCCTTAGAAAAGCAGGTACCCATTTGTAGCACTACTGGTAGCCTCTTTTGGCTAACCAGAAGCATCTGCAGCTCCCTCTTGGTACAGGGAGGGCAGAAGAAGAGCTGGTGAAGCTCAGAGAGGTCTGCAGGACTCTGGCCTGCGGACTCTGAGACTCTCATCGCTTCTAGGTGTTCCCCTTGCTGCAAGCATCTTCAGTGGAAGGTGCTTCCACCACAGATTACTGGGGAAAAATCAACTGGCCTTGTGAGAAAGCAATCACCATGCAGATGCAGTGGCCGTTTTTTAACACAAACAGCTCAGGCATTCGAATAACATTCCCAAAAGACACAGACCTATTAGAACATGCATTAAGCAATTGGCAATTTTTGGTTTTACATTATGACCATTTAAAAAACTTCCAAATGTGCCAAACCTCTCCAGAATCTCACTGGCTGTTGCTTTTCTCTTCTTGTATCAAGCTGAACCGTTTCTTTCTTTTTTTAAAGAAGAAATGTAAGAGTGAACAGATCACTCGACGGGCTCCTGAGCTCTAGCAGATCTTGACAGCGTGTGTAAAGGAAGGAACTGGGAACATTTAGCTCCGTAAGCACATTTGCAGCAGCCTCACCAGCAGTACCACAAACGCCTCTTTGCCTGGCTGCTGCAGCTCATGCAGGTATCTTCCTAGCACACCGCTGCAAAGAAATCACCTATTTATTTCACCTGCCTATTATATTAATTTCTTTCTTTCCATCTTCATTGAGCACCACCCACTGACGGATACTCCCCAGGCGTACAGACACACTCACACTTTATTTGGGTATGCAGAAAAATCAAGGCAAGGAGGATTTTTCTTATGTTGCCTGGGACCTGACCGCTGGCGGGAGAGGGGAATGCCAGCTTCTAGAAATAAAACTCAAACAGAGCAAGAGACAGGGCATCTGCAACTTTTAGCAGGAGTGATGCGATATTAAGTAGGTGCCATAAGGGATGCACAGGACAAAAAGCAGCACAGCACTCGAACAGTCACGGATGAGTCCTGATTCGTCCCCAGAAAGTAGTGATACACGTTTTTGAGGTATGCTTCTAAAACAACAATCAATCGCCCTTTCAGACAATGTGCAGGAAAAACCCTGTCCACACTGCAAAAAATTCACCAAGTGAAAGGATGCAGTGTGAGACCCAAGGACAAAGTAAATGAGGAGTAAGAGAAGAAAGGCTACTGCATTCATGTTCTGCCTTGGTCTTGCAGAGCCTTCCATCATGCTGCTTGCCGCCACGCCGGGTGCGTGTGCTGCTGACCACCAAAACCAGCCTGCCCAGGGAGGCAGAAAGGATGGCTCTGCGAGCAGTGCTAGAGATAAGGATGACTCATCTCCTTCCTTCCTAGGTCTAACCTAGAAGCTCTTTGCCTTATCAGCCACCACCAGAGGACGGCTAGAAGACACCCCACACAGCGAGAGCAATGCCACCGACTCCCTTGTCACAAAGTATGAGGCAGAAAGGAAACCGGGAGATGCCAAGGAAGAGGAAAACCAGGAGCTGATACCATCACTCCCTTTCCCGAGGGAGCAGAGACAGAGACGGCGGAGGAGTGGGACCACTTTCCATCCCCTCCTCCCACAAGGCCACCACTAACTTATGCTTTGCCAGCAGCCAGTGAGCCCAAACCGCTGGCAAAGCCGGGATGTGGGGCTAAATCCTTCAGGCTGGAAAGCTTGAACACCTTGGCATGCCAACAGCCGGGATGTGCATCACGTCGGTCAGGCTGAGCGTGGGCAAGGGATCAGTTTGAAGGAGAGCAGAGATCGTCCCCCCAGCGCTGGGTGCGGGAAAATTTGCTTTGCCTTTGGAAGGGGCTGTTACACCGAACAGCAGAGGCCTGTCCCCAGGACTGCTCAGAAATCAGAGCTGAAATTGCATTTTCAGGGTTGTGAAACCTTTACCGGCTGACAGCAGCACACTTCCCAGCGCAGCGCCCTCCTGGGCTCTGCCCTTCCCAGGGGGCCATAAGCCACCCTATGGCTGCGCCTACCCTGCAGGACCGGCTTCATGTGAAACACAAAAGAGAGAAACTCCCCCCTTCCCAAAACACGATCCTCTAATGATGAAAAACCATGATAGAAAGCTTTCAGTGGGCTTTCTTCCATTTGTTGGATTTAGAGAAGCAATAGCAGCCTTAAAACATCTGCCAAATCATTCTACTTTTCACTTTTGATTATCTGTCTGCCAGTTTGAGGTTAGCTTTAACTATACAGATGCAAGAAGTGAGAAAGCCATTCAGGTTAGATTTATTCTTAAGAAGTACCGGCTGTCTAAAACAAGGCTATAAAACATAGGCTCCCTGTCTGGTTTGTTGTATGGTTGCATGGCTTTGTGCTATTAATTGCAACCTGGCTAACAGGTGCTTGCCAATGTCTTTATATCCTCACCGTAAGAAAGGATTGTATTTCCATCTGGATAAAGGGGTGATGCTGTCTTCTACAAAGAAGTCAAAAGCAGCACAGAGAGGAAGTCTATGGTGGCATGATGAGTTGAATCACTGCTTACTCACGAGAATATGCCCTCTTCTCAGGCGATAGACCCAGAGGGGGAAGGGGAAAGCCACTAACAAGATTTTTTCCACATCCACTCCTCCCGGTCAGATGGCCATGAGCTGGACCCACCAGGGACTGTTTTCTTCCCAACTCCCTTGACGCCCCCAACAATGGTGGCAGCACTGTGGTACCCCTACCAAGAAAAGCACTTACACACTCACTGCAAGGATATGATTAGTCTCATACCCTGTACTTCATTAAATTAACCAGGGGCTCACTCTTGCTGTGCAGCACCAGAGCAGTGCTGTGAAGGGCTCGCCCCACTCTGTCTGGAAGAGCCTTTCTCTCGGCTTCCTTATCCCGTTATCTCCTCCCTGGCACCAGTGGTGAACAGCTTCTTTCCAGTCTTTGCCTTTAGCTCTGCATTTCTCTCTCCTTCCCATCCTGCCTGCTGTGTAACTGCACAAGCCCAGTGACATTTCCGAAGCTGGGTGCACGAGAGGTGCCACGTGGGACCGGGGGGACACACACCCAGCCCCCAGCTGACGGTATCTGCAGCTCGCTGGACTGACTGCTGCCCCCCTCCATGTACCATGGTTTGATCAGCAAGGCTTTCTATCCCCTGAGGGGTTTGCAAAAGGTATTCATGGCTCCTGGGTCTGGCAGATGAAAGGGCTCTGACAGATACCTGCGGTGGCCACCACCTGGACCCGGGCTACTTGAGCTCGTTATCCAAAAGCAACAAAATCAGCTGACCCATGGCAAGCAAACAGTAACGCGTGGAGTGTGTTACCGGGGTGCACAAACAGCCCAGGGGCATGCTGCTGCCTCATTATCTTGATGCGGAAAGGTACAAAACCACTGAGGCAGCAATTGCTTTAGGGGAGGCTTCAACACTTGTTAGTCATAAGGGGATTTAAAAATCCCAACGTATGCCTCAAGGCCCTTGAAAATCAGACCCAAAGTGCCTACTGGAGATCTTGTTGAGGAACAACACAGCCAGCTCCTGTGAGCAAGTCTCCTGGCACAGACAACATTTTGACAACGCAAATCGGCAGCCAAATTATTGTGCTTTGCCTGTAAAATGAGGGGGTTCAGACTATGCATCTGCTCACAGGCTCAGATCAAGTTCTGCATTGGAGCGCACCAGCCGTGCACAGCCTCCACCGCCTCATGGCAAGGCGGTACAGGGGAAGGCAAAGCAGCACTCACTGTCTCATCGATGTTAACTTATTTTTTCCAAGAGGGAAAAAAATTCTGCTTAGTCCCCTAGATAAAAAAGGAAAACCCCTACAACTCCTTTTCTTCCCTTTTTCTAACCAATTTATCTACCTCACATCAAGCATGATCTTGAAGAAAATTCCTGGCATATTTTGTGTCAAAAAACTGAATAATCATCATAACTCTTGAAAGTGCTTACTAGACTGTTCTGTGCATTTGAATATTTTCTTTCACCATTTAGTCCAGTCTTCCATGGGAGTACATCATACCCTTTAATTAAACATTCTTGAGTACTTGGATTTTATCTCACAGATACACCGCACCCTGCTTGTAAAAATTCCATCTCAGGCAGCCAACGTGTTTGACTTATTCCAAAGATGAGTTATTAATTAGAATATCTATAGACCATATATTTATAATCTGGTGCCATCCCTCCCCAGGGAGCCCAAACTTTTATCTGCCAGATTACTTACCTGCAGCTGACACAGAGCCATCACTGGCTGGAATGTAAACCCCATCCTGAGCAACTCCTCACCGCCACGCTCTGAATGAGGAATGGGAGACAGGTCCAGAGGACGTTTTTAAGGCATTCTGGATGTAAACCCCTTGAATTAAATTCACCTCACTTAAAATATGGCTGTAGCTATCTAACCCTGTGGGGTTCCTGAAGCCACCACTGATTTCATCTTGCTTCGTTTAGAGAAAACCTCACCTGAGTCGTGAGCTCCTGCAAGTGCACAGGTGCCAGCAGGATGCTACCAACCATGATTTTGCTCCCCAAAGTGGTCCCCAGTTTCACTCTCACCTGGCATGGCCAGCAGCCTCGTCGCGCCTGATACCAGCTGGGGCAGCAGCCCTGCTCTGACTCAGGGAGGGAAGGACCCAGCCTGCACTCACCGAAGGCAACGACAACCAGCAAAATACTTCCCCCGGCTAAGGGGTATGAGCCGGTGCCAGCCATGAGCTCACCAGCATCTCTCCCTGGCACTGCTGGCTTGCCAGTCTGCTGCAGCACTTTCAGCTGGTAGGTGTGCCGGCTCAGCCCACTCTCAAAACGTTTAGCAATCGAGAACGGCAATAGCTTGGGGCTGCCACGGCAGCCCAACACCCAAACAGGCAACGGCGCAATGTGAGAGAGGGGAATATTGCATTATCGGGCTCATTAGCCTTCACAGACAACTTGAAGCGCCCAAAACTGTATCGTTCCAAAGCGCAGAAGGGACAGGGCAGCCACCCCACAGAAGGAAATCCATAGGAAATCCTGGTGGATGAAAGATGCCCGGGACAGCCGGCAGGAGCCTCCATGAGCAAGCTCTGGGCAGATGACAGCGAGATGATAAGGAGCGAGCGGTGCCTTCCAGCACCGGGTTGGGGCAAGGCTCTGGTGCCGCAGGCAGCTGCCAGCACCTGCCAGGCTCGCCCCTCGGGGGGTCGGCATGAACCCCTGGCAGCCCGCCATGCTCAGCCCTTCCCCGGCTCAGTCTGGGAGAAAAGAGTCATTGCAGGCACTGGCGGGTGTTCAGCACGCTGCCCAGCCCCAGTGCAAAGCTCCCACATGGGGCCCTCTCCAGCTCCAGAGAAAAGTTACCAGCCTGGGGGAGCCACCAGAACCAAGGAAAAAGGGGTCTCCCAATTTTTCTCCTAACACTGGGCTTCATGTCACACCCACAAAGTGGGACACACCACACTCCTGTCCTCCTGTGCCACCTCATCCAGCACACTCGCCTCTGAAACCTTTGATTCTCAGATGTTCCACCTCCTACAAGAAGAGATGGAGCAGCACCAAGGAAGCTAATGTTGCTTGGAAAAAAAAGTTAAACACACTCTGGCTGCAGGGAAAGCAACCCCCCGGCAGTTTTGCTGGGGAACTGTGCCCTGAGCAGTGGATGCTTTCTGGATTTACTCCTCTGCCTTAGCATGCTGCACAGATATGTGGAGGTATCAGCGTGAGAAAATCTCCTGGTTTGGAAAGCAGGATGCGAGTGAGAGGGGGTTTGAAACAGAGAAGGGAGGAAGAGACCTCTTCCACATTCTCCTTTTGCCCAAGGTAAAGGTGGAGAGCTTTAACAAAAGCAGAATTTAAGCAGACTCCCCCAAAGCAGTGACATAAGAAAGCTCTGACTGCCCACAGAGGGCAAAAGAGTAACACACAAGGGCAGTGCGAGAGGTCAGAGCAGTTTTATGAGGGGCTTTTCTGAGTCAGCATCACTGAAAACAGCAGGAAATATCAGAGGGAAAAGCTTGATCTGAACTCTCTCAGCTGAACACACTCAAGATACTGGTTGAGCTTACACCCAAGTGTGAACTCTGAAGCCTGACCTCCCTTCTGTGTAACAGAGTGAACTGAATATAACCCAGCCCAAACACCTGCAACATCTGGACACACATCGATGCAGAGATGCAGACTGCAGCTTTTGTCAGTCACAAGTTTATTAGAAGTTACTCCCTAGATTTCCTCCTCCTCCTTGCATTTTTGTTTTTAAAGTCCTTCTTTGTTTGTAAGCGCTTACTACTTCTCGTATAAAAAGTATTTATAAGTTCTTTCTTTTTGGAAGTACCGTTCATCCATCCACCCAACTCTGGTCTAAGCCAGAAGCCTTTAAGTATTTCCTCAAACAGATAACTCAAGCCGGGATGGCAATGCAGTGTGGAGAAGCCTCTTCTGGCCCTTTTTATGTTTCTGTTCTTTTTGGAGAAAAGAGTGTTCAGGTTGTAATGAAAGGACTGAAAAATGCATTAATCCTTATTAAACCGGTAGAGCCATCTGACAGGGCTAGGACTGGCTGCTTCCTCCCCTCTCCCTCCATGCCCTTCCGCAGTTTCCTCTCCTCTCTTCTGACACTTGTTTGTGTTTGGAAGCAGCACGCTCACTCCCAACAGACCAGGACAGGGGATGAGAGGGGAAATGTCTGGACACATTTAGTCCAATTAAATGTTGGCATCACATTCAGTCTTTTCAAAAAGCACGTAGGAAACTTTAAACACCAGGCTGGCCGCTGCAAATTGATGCCTCCCCATTTACATTTCCTTGCATCAAAGCCACAAAGAGCGTAGGTATTAATTGTCATCAAGCGTGTCTGCCACAAACTCCTCTTTAATATCACTTACAAATGTTCTGCTAAAACCTTTCGTCTTTCAGCAGATCACTTCATAATCCTATGTCACTGATGAGTTTTGGCAGAGCTAAAGAGCGAACTGTGTTTGCTGCTGACAACTCCCTTCACTTTCCTTTCCCAGCTGCCACAGCAGCAGCAGCAGCAGCAGCAGCAGCAGCAGCGCACACATTCTTCAGGCGCAGTCCCTGCCCGGTATCATCTCTGACTCGCATCACTCCTTCAAAACGCTGTTTGCTAACAGGGTTTTACACCAAATAAACACACGTGCCCCTGAGCCCTACACACGCGGTCTGCACATCGCCTCCCTGCACATCGCCTCCCGCACCTGCTCCCTCGCCAAGCCGCTGCTCCTGCAGGAAGAGCCGCAGCATAAAGCCAGGCAGCGCCAGCACGGCGGCAGCCCCTGCCCCCCTGACAGCCGGGGGTCTGTGGCCACCGGCCAGGGTCCAACGCGGGCCCTGCTGCACAGCGAGTCACAGCCCTGCCAGAAGGCACTGGACATTTAACTTCTGGGGGAGAAAGGAGCAGCTAGGGAGGGACAGGCATAGCTGGCTCTCTCCCGCTATTTTTCTCTTTGTCTGTGTGTTAAACAATGAAATCTTGTTCTTCCTACCCCTGAGAAGAGTCCTTTAAAAATGAATGAGACTAGTCATATAAATGAATTAAGGGTCAGTTTACAGTGTTATTAAATTAAATGCTTTATATGCAGTAACTGAAGAGTTCGGTAGAACTCATGAAACTAGATTCAGACCTCAGAGGCTTTCCAGGGTGGCTGGAAGCATTTAAGGGACTAAACAGAAGAAATTCAAAAGCTCAGCACTCGCTGCAACATCCAGACCAGCAACATAGTTCCACACTACTGCTACAGCTCTGCCCTCCAACATGTGTTCGCAGCTCTGATGAGACCCAACCGCAAGTTCAGGACTAAATGTACTGAGGCACGTCCCCAGCTGATCTCAGCATACAGTGCATGCCTGGAATCCAGCTGCACGGATAGGTCCCCAGTCACCGCCTGCCAGCTGAACGCTTGTGGAGCTGCGCACTGACGGAGCAGCACCCCGCCTGCACTGTACTCATGCTGCCGAAAGCGGGTAGATGCTCTCGCCTTGCTTTTAACAAAGGCTTGGTCCACCCCATTTAAAACACACTTTAAGGCGCAGGAATCATTGAGGACAGGAAAAACCTCCCATCGCTTCTCAGTTTTGGAGAAGAAAAGGTGCGCACAGCAGCGCACCAAGACAAACAACCTGTGCTGCTCGTTACAAGTTTTGGTACCTGCACGATAGGGTGGCCCCCCGCAGATGCCTTCACAGCCCCTCGACTGCCTTCTGTCTCATAATGAGCTCGGTGGTGGGATTTCGGCTGCACTTCAATACGCAGTTCATAAGGTCCTGAGTGAGATGGCAGCTGCCAATCAAGGGCAGGCAGGGATGGGCTATAATGGAAAGGAAAACATATTAAAAATTAACATCAAGTACACTATCACAAACCACAAGCATCCAGCACTATTACTTTAGAGACCGTGCTTCGCAGTTCATCCTTCACAATCTTACATTTAAAATTTCATCAATATGGGTAATGCCACAACATAAGTAATTTAGAAGGCAATGGTTATTTTATGAAGATTTACGGGTCAAGAATAGCTGGTGGCCCAGATGCTACCCAATTTGTAACCAAAATGGAAAAATGTTAAGACACAGCTTACAAAGATCTTAATATATTGATTCTTGAACCAAAGAGAAAAAAAAGGTAGGCAGGAAGATGCAGAGGAACCTACTGCTTTCACTGCTGTGAAAGTGAATGCCAAACCAGCTCTGGAGGGGTTCTACATTTAATGAATCTAATGGATTTCAACAAATCTGCTCAGTTTGCAGGGGGTGGAAAGAAGAAAAAAAGCCATTTCCAGCTTCCTTCCCAACAGAAAACACGTCAGAGGGTCTCAAAGTGAAGCCAAGGTCCATGCACACAAGGGAGCAAGCTCTGAGGTCAGAACTCACAAGTCCTACCAACGGTGACGCACAAGCCCGAAGGAAACCCAGCTCACTCTTCTGGCCCCGTATTGAGTCTTCAATTAACTGAAATATTATGGACTCATTACCACTGCAAAAGCAAGCAGGGTTGACAGCATGCAATGGTGGGGAAAGTGTCACTCTTAGAAACCCAATTCCAGTGTAAAACCAGTCTAGGAAATAGTCAGGAGAGCTCGGCTGTGAGGAACGCCAAGTCGATGCTTTGGTTTGAAAAAAAAAATTAAAAAAAGAGGCAAACAAGCACCATAGAAACAGCAGGCCTGAGACAAATTTATTGATCTTGAAATTGAAGCAAAAAGCTTCACAATGAAAACACTGATTTCATGTCCAGCATATATTCTTCCCTTTGGCGAATTCTCCACACCAGGTGCCCTTCAGGAGCCTTGACAAAGAACTACGCAGCACAACCCCACGTGCTACCCTGCCTCCCTACACCAAACTTCATCCTCTCTCCACCACCCCGGAGAAGATGCCCAGCGAGCAGCAAAACCCAGTCCCCGTCCCACGGAGCAGGGCTACCTGCCACAGCGAGAGGGCTCCTCCGGCCACAGCAGCGGTGAGGGGGCTGGAAGGCTGATGAGCCTGGTGGGGGCTGGCCCTGGGGGACCCCCGTGCCCCTGCTACATCACAGCCCACATGAGCCGGCAGGGGGAAAGGATGCAGAGGAGCTTCCGCGCTGGCCACGCACTGCAAGCACACATCCAGCTGCAGACTGAGCACTCCATTTGCCACCCCAGTGACCCTTGTGCTCGCAGCTCCTCAGGCACGCAGCCCTCACACCCCCCAAAGCGTCCCTGCTGCCGCCCACTGCAGGACAGAGACTTTAACCACTTCCACTGGCTTTTATTTTGCTTTTCCCTTATTTTTTTTTTTTAGTGCTTATCCAGCCCATTATCACCAGCATATCTAACATGCATCTGCTAGTGCATCAGTGCACATACACCGGTGGGACTTCAGACGGTGCTGTGTTTCTCTACACTATCTTTCTTTGCTGCTTTTAAGTTTGAGCTGCGTGATTTGAACGCCTACAGACACGCACTACGTGCATTACAGGGCTCAGCTGAAGCCACCAAGTCCTTGCCCTGGGTGCGGACAGGACCACCCGCCCTGCGTGGGCACTCCTGATACCCGAGCCCAGCTTGATCCAAACCTCCAGCCGTTCTGCTCTCCAGCCCTCAGGACAGGGAGCATCCTCACAAATAACAGAGGGGGAGAAAGTATCCACACAGTTCCCAGCTCAGCCCAGACGGAAGCCTGGCCAACAGAAAGATGCTCCTCTGTGAGGGCTCCACGAACATCTGGGCCCAGCAGCAGCCCGTGGGGCACCCTCTGCAGAGGCAAGACCCTGCCAGGCACAAATCCTGAACCTGGCTGCCCCACCACCAAGCACAGGAGCTCTAAGGATGCTGCACTTTCCCAGCTCCTGCGCACACTGCTCCCCCAGAGTGGCCAGGGCCCATCCTGGGGGCGAGGAGAAACTCTTCCACTGCTAGACGCTGTACAAAGCGCAAGGACGGCAAAAAATTACAGGCTCTCAACCACTGTATATAGCCGCTACTCTGCCTACCACACTAGGTACACATACTTTAATTTGAAAATGTCTGGAAAAAAACCCAAAATTCTGGATAAGCCACATTTGACTAATGATAAATGACAGACAGAAGAGCAAAACAGCTGTGTCTCTCCTGGTGATGATCAGCACACATTTTTAAACAGATGTTTCTAGTTTCAAGTAAATTCTCACTTGCTGGATCTTCTTTTTTTCTGAGGACACAACATCCATCAGATTAGAAATTTTTAACACTTAATTAAAAAGGACAACTCTGACCAGCAGCAGGTAGCCCTCAGGTGAAGAAGGATTTGTTTTAAGATGCGTGGAAGTAAGTAATAGCTCCAAAACTAATTACATCTCTTTAAAAAAACAAAGAAAAAAACCCACAACCCCCCCCTTCAAATCAGCACCTGAAAATGTCAATATAATTAAGTTGTACAATTCATGTTCTCAAATAAAACCCAAAAACAAAAATATAGTTTGCTGCTAGCCTGCAATCTATTGTTGAAATTCCAAAATACCACCTGCCCGATTATAAATTGACAATTAATGGCAGTTTTCCTGATAAAGGAAGCCGAGTGATGCCTTTAACAGTGTCATGGGCTGGGGCTGTCAGAGCTATTTCCTATGTTAGGTTATCTTCATCGTGCATTTAATTTCCTGTGGCTAAACATGGTTAAAGGAAAAAGTCACCAAGCGAATGGTGTAGTGGTAAAATAAAATCTGGTAGCTGCAAACAAGCCTTATCAACTTGAAAAGGCCCAAAGCACCTCACCCAGGCAGCGCCACGGGGAGGGGAGCAGAGCCCCTCCACGGGGTCAAGAGGAGAAAGGGAAGGTCTTGGCGCAGGATGCCTGGCCAGCACGTGCTGCCGCATTCCCCTCGGATCCAACTTTCCACCAGCTGAAAACCTGTCCCATGCCTTTCCACGCTGCAATAAATCTAACTGTCGCCCCCAAAACGCCACGCAGAGGGACGCTGCGGCGAGGTGGCTTTGCAAAACCTGGTGCTGGGCTGCAGAAAACTTGCTCAATGCAACTGGGTCCTACATAAATCAGATTACAATACAGATGAATAGTGATTTATTTTGCATCCACCAGATACAGAGTATGATTAAATCAAAAACAGATTATCCAGTCTGGCTGACTTCTGCCTTTAGCAGAGAGATTTATCAAGTTACAGAAAGCAAAAAGGAAAGATACTAAGCAGCACACTGGAATAAAGACAGCGAGGAAACAAAGCCAAAAACTTCTACTGACCTTTGCAAAGGTGTTTAAGCCCCATTTTCACATGGCTGCTATGCAATCGGGAATTAAATTACCATTACATTTTCTAAGCTACTAGATGCCCAAGGCCACTTGAAAAAAGAGGCACGCGAGCATCTTTGGCCTTACCTAGGCTGCTGTGCGACAGGCGTCGGAGGGCTCACCAGCCCCATGCGGGGGATAGTCCGTGGCGGGGGGCACGACCCAGCCAGCGGCTCTGCCACCCTGGGAAAGCTGGCTGGCAAGCGCGGCTCAGCACCCAGAGCAAAGCAAGGGACTCGGCAGGAGCATGGCTGAGGCTCAGTGCCCTGCACTCGACCCATTTTCTCTAACAGGGAGTGTTCCTTCAGAAACAAAAACATAAACTAGAGAAACCACAGGGCTGCTGAAACTTTTGCCAGGCTGCCAGCTTGCCCCTGCTCCAACTGTGCACCAAATGCAAATATGGTTACAATTTATTATTTATTACCCATGTCTCACATTGAAGCGGATGCCTGTTAAAGACCTTTGGGTGTTTTCTGGAAAAGTGAGAAAACAACGGTGATGCCTATATGTTCACCAACTTGACTGTGGTCAGAAAAACATACCCGCTTTATATTTCACCTATGAGTTAACGTGGGTAGATTTTTTCTCTCTTTTTTCTTTTTTTTTTTTTAATTTCCTGTCTGACAATTGAGCAATCCGGCTGCGAGCTGTTAAAATAGATGCTGCGTCCCACCCCAGACTTGGCTGGGCTTTGCTGGCATGCGGAGCAAGTAGCTCCTCCGTGGAGTGCATGTGGCACTGGATTTCCTCATGCTGCAGTCTGAGAATGAGCGCTGTCGTCATACGCCCAGACAATACTACTGTCCTACAATCTCACATTCAGAGATCGATTTGCATGGGAAGTTTTGCATCTGTTGGCTTAGAGAAAGAACAAGAAACTATTGCTGGGGGAATGGAGATAACAAGTGGCTGGCAGCGCATTTCTGCTCGTTCTGAATTTAGAATCACATGGTGCTAAAACAAGCTGGTGAAGGAAGGCCATTAATAAGATGCTCACAGGGGTGTTTGAATGAACTGAAAAACAGGCAGGAGAAAGCGTGGGGAGGATTACATCAAACAAGCAAACCAACCAACAAAAAATCAGTTCATTCAGACAGGCTTCCAAGCAGTCTTCAGCCCTATGGTGCAGCAACCTAATGCAATCAATTAATCAATTAATGCAACCAATTAATCAATTGCTACGCGGGGGCAAACCTGACTTGTTAAAGCATCTAAATACCCCCATCCCCATGAATATGGCAAGAGAGAGAAAAAGAACAGAGGCATTGTGGGCTCTGCCCTGCCTGCTCTCCCTGCCCCTCAATTAATACTAATGAGCCCCAGGAGATGGTCACCGACACACAGCCACCAGTCCCCACTTCACTGGGTCTTGCCCAGACAGCCCTGCCTTTGCTTTGTCTGAGGGACTTCCTCTGGCTTGCCATAAACACGCAAGTTGGCCATGAATGTGCAGGTCAGCAAATCCGGTGCTGCTGCACGGGGGACTATCTCTTCTTAAGATAGCTGGTGCCCTTTCCCATCTTCAGAAAGTCCCAGTTTATCGAGAAACTCAGCTTCTCCCAAGTAAGGCGGTCCCCTATCTCATGATCTGGAACAAAAATCTATGTAAAAAAAAAATTTTAAAAATTTTAAAAGGGCAACAAAGATCCACAAATCAAAAGAAAGAAGGAAAAACACATGCGACATTTTAAAATCATGATGTTTAAGGAAATCATATGGTTTGGGGCCTCAGTGGACAATTTTTGCATGCTTGGGTTTAATACTGTCACAGTCACAAAAGTGGAATCCAAAAAATCCACAAAAACTAAACAAGCCCAGTGATGCAGATAAAAGCCAAACGTGCTCTGGCAGCGGGCAGACTGGTACCCAGCCCTCACCGCAGCCTCCCTCTGCAAAACGGCATGACCCTGTGCCTGTGAGGTCAAGGACATACAGGTATATTTTTGAGGTTGAAAAAGAGACTCCAGCTAAAGAAAATGTGGCTTTCAACGGTTAAAAAAATAAACTGTACAAGAAGATACAGTAGGGGGCTTTTATAAGCCACCTGGAGCCGGGTGTCTATTTCTGGAAGCTCCTTTTTGGTGTGGTAGACCTCATACATGCCATACGTCCAACCAAGAAACCCCACCATTTCTCTTCCCCCTCCCCTACAAAACACTACATTTAATGAAAACTCAAGTGTTACAGGCCAACATACTTCCTGGATTAAACTGATGATGCCTGAAAGAAGTACAACACATTACTCTTCAACGAGTACTGAACTGTCTCTAGGAAATTTCAGGCTGTGTTTGGTCAAATACAGAGGCTAAAGAGGAAGTCCTAAAAAATGTGTAATATACTCAGAAACCCAGCACTTCCATGAGTGCCTATACTTTTGGTTGTAATATAGGATGATTTGGGACATGCTAATGAGCAGGTAAAAAATAAAAATGGGATTTTAGTTTTGGAAACAGCTACTAACAGTGTCCCAGTACCCAAGGGCAGAAGCCCAGCCATGTACGTCCACTTCGGCTTTGGCATTTTTGCCTGTGAGAGATTCTGCATTGCACAGCACTGCAGAGCAGCAGGGAATGTCACTGAAAGGAACGCGACTGGGACAGCGAGGGCTTGGGAAAGCACAGCATCACCCGCTCATGCCATCGCTGCCTGCTAGAGCGCTTCTTTTGAAACTATTTGCCACGTTAACTATAAAAGGACTACAGGCAGAAGCTTCTCACATTTGAGTGAGATAGCACAACGCACAAATACTGAACTATTGGTCTGGAAAAGGCACGGTCCCCATCGCTACCTCAGGGCTCGTTCTGAAGCATCCTCAGACAATCTCTGCCCCGTCTCGTTTCCTGTATCCAAAGGTTTGGCGTGAGGCCCTGGGCTGCAGCCAAAGCACCATGGGCAACCCCCTGGCACAGCTGGGTGACCCCATGTGGCTTCAGCCCTGGCTCTGCCCACCCACCCTGCCTCGCAGCCTCAGCACCCGTGCACCAAGCCCCACACAGGAGCGCAGCCACGTGCCCGCAGCCCGGGGGGTGCCAGCCCCAGCCTGCTCCCAGAGCCTGCAGCCCCGGGGGTCCTGCTCCCAGAGCCCGCAGCCCGAGGACCTGGCTGAGCCGCTGGGCTCACAGCCCTTGCGAGCACCCGAGGGAAGCACGAGGCACAGAAAGAACAGAAAGTGTTTCTGTTAGGGCGGGCGTTATTATGGACTCATTATTCCCTTGCTCTGGGACTCGGAAAGCCTAAAGTGGGTAGAGCTTTAATTACACCGAATGAAAAACATCATCAATTTTTAAAACAACAGAAAAAAGTGGTTTCCCTCTCAGGCTGATGCCCGCCACAAAACCCTGGGAAGGGCGACGGCACCTGGCTGAGGGTATGCCCGATCTGGCTCCCTCCTGCCCCCAAAGAGATGGGAATGCCAGAGAGGGAGGGAAAGGCGTCAGTGATTTTCCAAGGCACGCTGGCTTTTGATGAAAACTGTACCGCATATTCAGGAAGAGACAGAGGAGGCAATCAAATCTGGTTATCTCAAAATCATTATGACCGGCTAGATTTTGGAGCCCAAGTTGTTTTTTGGAACCCACCCCTCCAGCCCTTGTGTTTGAAATAGAACAGATGTGTAACATAACAGGAAAAAAATCCAGCTCTGTTGTGACAAATTCTTAACAAATTTTTTTGGAAAGATTTAAAATAACAGTTTCTGTTGCGTAGGCTGTGATCCTGTTGACGTCCGTGTTCACTTGCCCAGCGCTTTCATATACATAAAACGGGAGGTATTTTCGGTGGAAGGAAGCACGGTCAGTGTATCTGATTGGTAAAATAACTTAAAATCACATTTCACCAGTAACTTCCAACTGCCCTAGAGCACGAGTTAATGAGATCACATGGAAACATATTGTGAACCAGGAAACATATTTTATACAAGACCAAAACAGTGGAAAAAATGTTAAGTACACAACGTAGTGGGGCTCCGTTTTGTACACTTCACCTTTGTTGTCTGTGTCAGCGCGCAGGCATGCCGGCTGCCCCCGACGGACAGCAGCACAGCACCCACAGCCCCCGCTGCCACTGAAGGGCACAAGCCGGATTGGTCCTACCAGTGCCCTGGAAGTGCTGGGCAAAGAGCAGCCCCCCGGCGCAGGAGCCGGCCGGCGGCCCCTCTGACCAGCGCGGGCTGCTCAGCACTGCAGTGGGAGCACGTGGAAGGCTTTGCTGAAGTACGTGGGAAGGCTTCAAAGAGTCGCCTGGTGTTAGAAGCCTCTATCTCAGCTCTGAAAGGCAGCCAGTGCCCACCTCCAGGTGGCCAGACCCAAAGGGCTTGCCGCACTTCCCAACGTGGAACTGAGCGTGGGTCCTGTGAGAAGCTTGGGCAACGTGGAGAGGAGGAGGAGGAGGAGAATGATGAGGAAGTGGACTGCAGCACGACATGCTGTAACGCAAAGGGCTGTGGGCTGCTCAGGCTCAGTTTGGGGAGCCAGTACGTAGCAGAGAGGTGCTGGCTGGAGAAGAGTGAGGCTGGCAAGGCTGAGAGCCAGGGCGCGTATCCCTAACTCAAACATTTCAGCCCACTTCTTTCATTCTGAGAAAATGCAAAAGCAGGAAGCCAGGTGTTCGGGGGGGTGGTGGCTGGAAGAGGAAAGGGGGTGGCCATTACAGCCAGCGACTGAGCACAGCCTGCAAACTTCTGGAAAACAAAACTGTCCTCCTGCAGCATGTGCTTCTGTCTATACAGCCTTCAGAAGACCTCAAAATAAAGACCAGCACCGAGATCAAAACAGAAAGCAATGGATGTAACTCAGACTCTGGCTGTTCTGCAATTCTCCCTACGCAGGGTCCTCCTGCGACAAATTAACGCGACCAGTATATTAAGTATGATCAGCTGACAAACACGATTTTCTTCTTTCAACACAAAAGCAGTGGGGAAGAGGGAAAAAAGAAAATCACTGTCCAGCAAGGGCAGGAAGGAAGGACAACTGATAAGCAGCTTTCAGGTGTAGTGAAGTAAAAGCTGAAATAATGCACAAAAGAACCGTACTCCTATTCCATTTGTACTCACTGTCTACAAAGCGTAAATGTAAAAGGCCCTGTAACAGCCACAGTAACGAGCCCAGCTCCTTGTCCTGCAACAAAACCTAAGACAGGATGATCCATTTCAAGTAAAGCCAGAGGTCTGATGGTACTGAACTGTCTCGCTGCCTGACAAGCTTCTGAATGCCCCATGTCCAGACTGCCAGGGCTGGGGCTCGTCCCCCAGGAAGCAGATAACCAGATACAACCCACGTGTGGCCAGCTCCTAGAACAGCCTCTTTAACCCCCGCAGGCTTTACGCGTGGTCACACCACGGCAACAGCGGAGGCAGCATCACAAGACAGGGCTACGCGCAATGGGTAGATGGGCAGATTTGGCAGGAGACAGAGACAGGAAGGGCAAGGAGGGGAAAAAAGCATGCAATAAAGATACTGTCAGGATTGCCCTCCAAGTTGGGGTTCCTTACCTCATGTAGGATGTTGGAGACAGAGACTTTGGTTTGGCCCACTGGTAGGGATGCTGTGGCACAGACAGGTACTGCTCGCAGAAGTTTCCCTTCCTGATGTGCTGAAAGCTGGAGAAATCTTCTGGTGACAAATCGGCGGTTGGCGATATGGTCCCATGATCCTCGCCAGCCGGTTCAGTTTTGAGAGTCATGGACGGGGTATGGTCGATGGCAGTCTTCCTTGACTTGATGGGAATCCCATCGTTCATATCTATGGTGCTGTCGGTGGTGAGGGCATTGATGGCGGCAACGATGGCGGAGCTGGTGTACTGGTTAGTGTTCCCCAGCCACGTCTCATCGGTGATGCTCACCCGTGGTGAGTTCTGTGGGGAAGGTGTGGGGGAGTGGTGCGGGGAGTAGGAGGTCTGCCGGCCGTTGAGGCTATACTTTCTCTTGTTGCAGGGAGACGGAGGTCTGGAGTTGCGAGCCCCCAGCCAGTTCTCCTCTGTGATGCTCGTCCTGGGAGACGTTGACGGAGAGTGCCTTGGGGAACTGAGCAGAGTGCAGGCCACCATGCTGCGCTGGTAGCCCTCCTCTGTGTCAGTGGTCTTCGGAGAGACGCACGGCGACTGCCACGGGGAGGTCTGGGGTGAAGTGTACGGATATGAGTAGTTGGACTCGTAGGAAGACGCTTCAGAGTTGCAGCTTCTGGAAGACAAGCTACTCGCTGGACTCAGGCAGGACGGGTCTCTGTACGCCTCGATGTTTGGTAAGTTTAAAGTGGCAGTGGAAGGTGACCGCTTGGCATTTGGGATGGCCTCCTCAACCTCATCATGGAAAAACTGGTTATTGTTATGATGAAGTCCCATGTAAGAAGTGATCTCAATTCTAGGGCTCTCTAGCGCTGGAGCTCCATTAGGTCTGATGTTTGGTGGCAGGTAGTAGTCGGAGGCCCCGCCATCGATGTGTCCTCCATAACCAGAAGGATGATTTGTTGATGGGACAACTGAAATGACGGGATTTGATGCCTGAAGGCCATGACATGGAGTTGACAATGAGGAATGTGCCACATTTAGAGGCAAGCCAGCATTTACATTTGAAGATGTATAATTATAGTGTTCTAGAAAACAAACAGACAAACAAAAAAAGAATGATATGAGGTGCGGCACAAATATACTTGCTCAGTAACATACCCCGCTGAAGTGGAGGGACATGGCAAAACACACAAAAGCACAGCTCTCTAACAACCCAGCCAACAGGCACACCGCGCCAGCGGAGAAGCTGTGGACCAGCATCCTTGCCAATGCTGGCAGCCGAACAGCACAAGACAAGCTATCTTGGGAGGGTGATGTATGCAGACTGAGTTTGTCTCGAGGACACTCTTCCTATGCAAACCTTCAGAGCAAATAATCGAGTCTTCAGACAACGGTGCTTCACCATTCGTACCCTGCGGTGCTGCTCGAGAGATGTGCTTTTATGTAAGTGGGCCTAATTGCCTCCCTGAGAAGTTGGAACACACAAAAAACACAAGACGAAAAACAAAAGTGGAGGCAGACTAAAGCAAAGAACGCGATCAACTGCATCCTGTTAAAAAAACTATACACAACCAAAATTTCCATTACAGCAAGTTTCCAACTGGTTCCAGTTAACTAGGATTTTGGAACAAGATGGATCTATTGAGCTGCTCTGGTTTCTGGGACCACTTATCCCTCCAGCCCAACTGGCAGAGGCCAGGTGAAGGATAAACATGGATGTCTCACTACTTTGCGATAGCTGAAATTCCACTGAAATTGCTGGTTATTGTGCACGCCACGTCGAGCGCTGCCAGCAGCGCACACTCGACCAACGGTCTAACCATTGAGCAGCTCCGGGTGTATAAAAGCACTCGCAGAGCTGCATGGTCGGCGTGGAAACGTGGAAGGTGACAGATCACATCACAGACCTGCACCAACGGGCTCCTTGCCCACACGCAGGGGAACAACCTGCCCTTCGCATGCCTCCAGCCCTGCTGTGCGACGGGGACCAGCAGCAAAAAGCTGGTCCACAGGAGACTGTCCCTGCCTCGCCTCGCTGCCGCTCTGCTGAAGGGACTCCTTCAGCGCTGCCCCTCCAGCTCAGGGCCGCCTGCGTGTCTCCCATTGCCAGACAGAGACACTGGTGGGCTGCGCGTGGGGAGCCCACAACCAGGAGCAGCATGCCCCTGGTGCTGCGAGCTGTGATGGGAGCAGGAGCCACCCACCCTCCTGATGCTGGGAGGCTCTGCAGCCCCTGCACCGGCTCCCCTTGCCTTACTGAGACAAGGCAGCAAAACTTTTCTATCAGAGACAACAGCCACTGAACTCTGAGCCTGGCTAACGCCGTTCTGCGGGTTGCCCCCAGCCCCACGCTGCGCTTGCAGCACACCCGCCTTCCCCAGGTTCATTCCGGCAGCAGCACTTCCCTGCAGGACAGAGGGGAAACCCTGCATCCCCCCAGCCACCGCCGGTCCGCACGGGGAGCCTGCCCCTTCCCCTCGCGGGGGGCAAGCTCCCTCGGCCGCCCCCCTTGCCCACCTTCCCTAGGAGACAGGGAAAAGCTGCGTTAATTACTGCAGCTGTTATTCCCAAGACGACCCGCTCCCGGGAGCGCTGCAAATGCAAAGGAGCCTCCACGCTGGCCGCAGCAGCGCAGCCGGCTATTGTCTTTCTTTTGTTTATCAGCTCAGCCCTCTCTGGTGTCATCCTCCGGCGATCCCACTCGCCTTTCTTGCTGGCAACGACTCCAAGGCAAACGGTACTTAGGAAAAATGATTGTGCTGTCGCAGTTCCACAGCAACTCTGTGATGTTCCCGCTGATGCATGTCACGTCAGGTAACAGTCAGGAACGATGAGCAACACCACCTTTTGAACTCACTCTCTCACCTGCCTTCAGAGACCGGCCGTTTACTGAGGAAGGGTCATTAAATTACACCGGAGCGTGCCACAAATAAAACCGGATTATTCAAAATATGCTGCAGCTTCACGCTCCATTCAAACAAGGCAGGCAGGAGCTATGGGGAAAGAGGTGCTACTCTGACAGGGGTAATCGACTGCAGTGGTCACAGCGAGGTGCAGACCTGCCTGAGAGATCACAGTCCTCTCCTCCCAAAATTAGTCCCCTATAGTTGCTGCCGGGCCACATGGCCGCTCTGTGCCACCACAACCACCACCACCTGCATTGAAAAAAAAATATAACCAAGTGGTACAGCAGTGGTAAGATCTTCTCCGTTTCAGAAATCAGCTCAGAGAAAGGGTCTAAGCAGTGCCGGTAAGGCAGCTTCAGCGCCTTCCCTGCTTCCTCCAGCTCCAGAGGAAGGTGATGTCCTTGGCACTGCACTGCTGCCAGGACGCTGGCCAGGCACTTCCACATACATCCCCCGGGCCTTTCCACGGCCTCCTGGCCTGGCGTGCAGATGGATGGCACTGGTGACATGGCACAGCTGGGTGGCACCTCCAGCCTGTCCCCACCACGCAGCCAGACAGCTCCCCCCCCAGGCAGGGGACCACGGGCTCCGCAGGCTGCCCCGGCTCCGCGCCCACCAGGTGGGCTTTACAGGCGGGGGCAACAGCAGCATCCGCTGGCTGCAGA
The DNA here is from genome assembly GCF_017639655.2 of Falco naumanni. Classification (NCBI taxonomy): domain Eukaryota; kingdom Metazoa; phylum Chordata; class Aves; order Falconiformes; family Falconidae; genus Falco; species Falco naumanni. The sequence goes on from NC_054056.1 coordinate 19,371,030, forward strand.
ATCAGTGCCTTTAGGTCTTTTATTAAAAATAAATAGGTAAAGAAACAAAATAACAGGGATAATTATTACTGGCGTGAAAAGCGCTGTGAGCCCAGCAGTTCTCTTAAAATCTAGTGCATGACTAGGGTGAAATTCAAACACCAAAGTCTGCTGGAGATCTGCAGCCCAGGCTCAGCAATATAAAGGCTCAGACCAGCCTTCGGAATCCAGTTTAAAAAAAATTATATTTTTATATATATATATATAATTTAAAAGAAAGCCTCAAGTGTTCCAAGAAACAAGTTCCCCTAAGGCAGGTGGCAAGTAATAGTCTCTCTAGAGTTATTATGTGTATTTTTTAAGTGACCTTTTAAAGGGCCAAGAGATACACTGTGTCATACAACTTCTCACACAACAGTACTCAAAATTGAGAGAAGCAAGATCCAAAGACTTCCCAATACACTCAGGTATCTTACATTTCCAGGCAGCACACAGAAAGCATGCCCACCAAATACAAAAGCCCCGAAGCCAGAGCTAGGAACGGGACCCAGTCCTCAGCTTGTGAGCTAAAACCCACCAGCTATAATTTCTGGAAAAGCACGTTCTTCTCCATAACTTCTGTACTGACAAAATTCATCACATACACATACAGAGTCAGCGTTCGTAACATGCTGATGCTTTCCTCACCAGGAGGAATTAGGGCCAGTCTTGAGGGACAGGAGAGAGGAGGGTGCAAAAGCATGAAACTGCATCGCCTAACGCAGCTGTGCCAGGTTACCTGACAGCGACGGCGTGGACAAGAGGCAGGTACGCTTCAACCTGGGGCTGCTGCCACGACCTTGAGCCACAGAGGCCCCCAGCGCCTTACGTGCATTTAGTACCAAGTCACTTCCAGTAGTGTGTTTTAATATCTTGAGCCCAACCCAGTATCAGACAGAGCAGCGCAGGTCTGCAACAGCTCTGTTCCAGCAAATCCACACTTGCATTAAGTGTAACTAGGACAAGAAACTGGACCCCTTGATTTGCGAGCACACCTTCACATCTTACATTTCACTTTGTGACAACATAAAAAATTCAGATTTTTTTTTTCTCCAGTTAATTTCGCAGAGCAAAGGTTTTGTTCCTTTCTACTGTTAATGGGCTGATCCTGCAAGGCACCGGGCACAGGGCACCATCAGGTTTTATTCACATTCTTGAAGCAGGAATGCTGACCACCTGCAGCTCAGAGGGGCTTTGCAGAGGTGAGGGCTATTTTACCTTTCTAAAGACAAAGCCATGACTAGGTCCATGTTTAAATTCACGTTTCAAAATTGCCTAATGGAGTTAGGTACTTCTCTCATTAGGACTTTAACACTTTAACACACTCAGGCCCCTCCACTTCCCAGGTGTCTAACTACTGGGACACTCGGCTGAAAAGCTGAGTGAAACTCTTAAAACTGCAGGTTTTTCTAAAATCTGAGAAGCTCCAAGCAACTATTTGGACACCACCAATGTGCCAGGGAGCTGGGCAACTGGAGAGCATCAGGAAGGGGAGCTCTGCACCTCCACCTGCATCTTGGCGGGCCAGGGTTTGGGAACCTGCTGCAGTTTCAGAGCCGAAGGGAGAGCAGGGCCGGGGGGGGCGGGCAGCCTGGCTCCTGGTGAGCAGCCACCGAGGCCAGCACGGGGTGACTCTCCCTCCCTGGGTCGGTCCCAGCCCTGCTCGCCGCCCCCTTCCACCGCCAGGGCTGTTCCAAGCCATAAACCGAGTCAGCCGGACCGAGACACCGCCGTTATGAACGGTGTGACCCGGGATAAATCCAGGCCCGTTATTTTTATTTACGGGTGACCTTCAAGCTAAACCCCGAGCCTAACTAGCTCCGGCTCCCGGGGGCTGGCAGGGGGGCAGGAGCGGGCTCTGGCCCGCCGCTGTAAGGGGCAAGACCCAACCTCCACGCCCGCCCCCAGGGGCTTCGGGGCGCTGAGGGCTGTGCCGGGGCCGCCCCCCGCAGCGCGGGGGCCGCGGGCAGGTGGGGGCAGCCATGGAGCGGGCAGCGCAGGGGTCTGCATAGCGCAAAGTCCCGAAGTTTTACAACTGAGGCACCGTCCGCCTCCTCCTCCCCCCCACCGCTCACCCGGGTGCTGCAGGGGCAGGGTCGCGCTCCCCCACGTTGCGGCGGGGACCAGCCCCCCTCCCCCCAGGGAGGAAAACCTTCCCCCCTTTCCAACCGGGCTGTGCGGGGGGAGGATCCCCGCAACACCCGTCCGCCAGCGCCCCCGGTGCCCCATCGCCACCCACCTCCGCCCTCATCGCTGTGCTTGAACTCGAAGAGGAAATCGAAATCAAACTCCTGCTCGGCCTCCACGCCCGTCATGGCTCCGCCGCGACCCCCGCCACGCTCCGGCACCGCGATCCCCGGCCCGCCCCGTCGGGCCCGCCCCGCTGCGCCCGGACAGCCGCTGCCGGCCGGCTCACGGGCTGCCGCAGCCCCGGCACGGCGCAGGACGCGGCGGCTGCGGGCGGTAACGTGACCCCGGCCCCGACGGGCGGCCTATCTCGCTGCCACCGCCTCTGATCCGCCTCCCGCCCGCTGCTGATGTTTCCGGGTCGATGCAAACAACCGCCCCGCACACACACACCCCCGCCCCGCACCCCCCGGTCTGGGCTCAGTCCCCCACGCGCAGCCTGCGCGCTGCGGGAAACCCCCTCCGGGACCGCGACTGCGCCCCTCGCGCGGGGGTCCCGGCACCGGGCTGGGGGGAGTACCTCCCCACATACACCCCCGGCTCGGCGGGGGCGGGATGGGGAGGCCGCGGCAGCGAGACATTCACCTGCTCCCGCCCGGCGGCAGCGACCTGCCCGAGGGCTCCGGGGCAGGAGCGGCGCTTCCCGCTCTCGGCCGGGGGGCTTGGGGGGGGGGGGCTGGGGGGGCTCTGTTCGCCCGTCTGGGACACCGGTCCGTCCCCCTCTTCGCTGCCTGCTGCTAAGGCTTCCCCCGAGGGTCCCCACCGCGCCGCCTCTGCGAGGCAGGAGGCTTCGCTGTCGTTTATTTATTATTTATTTTGCTTAGTTGCAGCACCCACTAGTGCCAACTGCTATAAAAAGCGCATTAAAGCGGGACCCGCAGCGTTCCCGGCTGCCTCCTGCGCCAGAAGGGGAAGGTCCCGGGCCGAGGCACCGGCAGCGCCTGCGAAGGGCCCCGGCGGCGGGGCCAGGCGAGCGGCGGCGTTAAAAATCAATTTTAAAAATACATTAAACTATTTTTTTTTCTGTTTTGAAACGCACTCCTGTCAGATTACGGACGTTTGGAAGTCTCCGCCAGGCAAAGGAGCCCTAGCAGCTCGGCTCGCCCCGGCTCCCGAGCTCCAGGCCAGATTTCAAAAGGAATAGTTGTTTTTTAAAACTCTTATGGAAATGGTGTTCCCTTACAAACTCAGGGAATACCATTTTCCAGGCTTATGGCTGAAATCTCCGTTACAAAGTGCCAGGAAAACACCATTTTTTTCCATCAGAGCCTGTTACGCTTTCCTCGCTCCTTGCCGGGACGAGCCGCGCTGCCGTCCAGTCTCTTGCAGGAGCCAGCGGGCACCGACGTGCACTGGGACCCGAGGGGGCAGCCCCCGGCACGCAGGACCCCTGGCTCCGGGGTGCTGCCAGCGGGCGGCCCCGCCGCGGGGCCGGGCTCTGCACCGAGGGGGGATAGGGTCTGCTCTGAGGCGGAGGCGAGGCAGCCGTCGGGTGGCCGCCGTGAGGCTGCCCTCGGTCTCCTGCTCGCAGCCGCCTCCCCGAAGTGCCGGGGCTGAGTCACCCGAGTGCGCAAAAGGCCTTGGCAGCCGCGGAGCCACTCCGCCCGCGGCTGCCAGCCCCTCGGGGCCGTGCTCTCCCCGGGATGCTGGGGCAGGCTCGCCCCCAGCCCGGGCGAGGGGCTGCGCCGCGGGGACAAGCACCCCGCTTTGCCCGGCCGCCTCCCGCAGCCCCTGCCCCGAGGGCGCGGGCTGACGTGCCACCCGTCCCGGGCCTGCAGGCGGGACAGCCCCGACCCCCGGGGCGCAGGCCCCCTCCCTGCCGGGTTCCTGCCATCTCCCCCCGGGGCGGGGAGCCAAGCAGGAGCTCCCAAGGCCCCGCTGCTCTCGCCCCTTTGCCTCTCCCACATCTGGTACCTGCGAGCCGGGTACGTCGCCCCAAACTTGTTTACGGGCGGCTTTGATTTGCCAGTTCCATAAACTACCAGCGCTGCCCTGAACCGCGTGGGTCGCCCCCCACCCCGCCGGAGGGAGGGGGGAGATATGCGGCGGAGAGGCACAACCGAAGCGATGTCACACGTGGGGACAGAGTAACAGCGTGGCGCCAGGGAATAATCCAGTTAAAACAGTGCCATTAAACGGGAGAGCCAAAGGGGCCGGTGGGGGGTGCGGGGGCCGGTGTGCCCTGGCGACCCCCTCCCCGTGCCGCTTGTGGAGTCTCACTCGTACGCGGCGCTAACCCGCTGGGGTCCCCGCGCCGAAGGACCCCTCGCTCCCACCTAAAGCAAAAAAGTGGGGTCCTCCCACCGGGGCACGCTGCAAGAGTTTCTTCCCCGACTAAGCAAGAAATAAAGTATTTTCTCTGATTGCCGGAGTTTGGCAATCAAGGGGCACCTTAATTTGGCGGCAGCAATCCTGCTTTGCAGGGCTCCCCTGCGTGTTTCCTTGATTGGGTCACACTTTCTGGCTGGCCTCGTTTTCTTAGTCCCTTACAAAATACATCAACAGGGAAGAGAACTATTGACGAGGGCTGGCGACATTTTAGCACAGGCATCAGAAACGCCACAGAAATAAAGGCGGGGGGGGGCTTGTTTTTTGGTTTTTGAGGGTTTTTTTGACAAGACGCTCCGGTACGGATTTTGTATCAGCTGCCTTTGGGCGCAGTTTTTGCGGGTTGGTGCGCTGGTGCCCCTGGAGCCCCGAGCGCTGGACGCGCCGTCCCTGCAGCCCGCGGAGGTCCCCGCGCGCGAAGGGCACGCAAGCCAATGCTATTAAATAAAACGTAATTAACTTTCATCCAAAAAGGCGCTCGCATGCTTCAAAAGCGGAGCCACAGTCACAGCCGCGCTTGCAGCTCTCGCGCTGGCAGGATCCTGTCAAGTGAAATGAACCCCCGGAGTGAAAACATCTGTGTCAAAAAAAAAAAAAACAACAACAAACCCAAACACAACCAAAAAACAAAGCCCCGAGCAAACTGAGGAGATGGGCGCTGAGCGCCCCTCCAGCTGCCGCGGCCCGCCCCACGGAAGGAGCCCCCCGTCCCTCGCGCGGAATAAACCCCTCCGCTTCCTCCCCACGTCCCCCCGCAATGCGCGGGCCGGGGCGCCCCCCGCCCCCCCCCCCCCCCGACCGCGGAGACCGGCGGGCAGCCCGGCAGCGGGCGGGGGGCCGGGGCACGGCAGGGCTGCCCCCGGGCCCGCACCTGCCGCGGCGATGCCCGGTGCCGGTCCCGCTCCCGGGGCGCGGGCAGAGGCAAGCGGGGCTTTCCCCGGGGGGCGCAGCGGTGCTGGATCGCGATGCTCCGCGGCGGAGGGAGGGGTTGTCCCGACTGGCGCAGGAGAAGCCGGTCCCGGCTCCAGCTCCTGGCAGGGTCAAGTTCAGCCCGGGCGAGCAGCTACTCCAGCCCCCCGCCCACCATCCGTCCCTCTCCCTAGAAACTTTGCCGCCGTGTTTTCGGCGCACTTCTGGTTACTGCGGAGTTACTGCGGGGCATGGAAAGGAGTCGGGACAGAGCCGGAATCGCAGGGCCAGGCTGCCCCGGAGCCGGGCCGGCGGCGGGGGCCGGCAGCCCCGGGGGCGCGGGGGGACACGCGAGGCCCAGCTCCGCAGCCCGGCCGCGACGCGCCCGGCCGCTCCGGTGCCTCGCCCGGCGCCCGACGCTGCCCGGAGCCGCTTTCCCCGGGGGGTCCCTCCTGCCCCCGCCACGCGAGGCACGGCCGCGATTGTGGGCTGTATCGCGACCTTCCCCCCGAGCAGCCCCGACTCCGCGGGGGGAATCCCCGAGCTCCTCCGCGGCTTTTCCCCCGGCCCGACCCCAGGTCGTCGCCGGCGCCTCCGAGCCCCTGCGGCGCTGCCCCGGCCACCGGGAGCGGGCCCGGGCCTGGCGGCAGGCGGCGGAGCCAGCTCGGTGAGCGGCCGCCGGCAAACCTCCGTGCCGCGGCGGAGGAGCCCCGGGGGACGCGCCCGCCCGCCCGTTACCTTCCTCTGCCGCCTTCATGGTGCTGCCGAGCGGGCCGCGCTGCGGGGCCGCCGCCGGCCCCTCTCTCCCGCTGCCTGGGTCCCGCGACGGCGGCGCGGCGGCGGCCGGCGGGGCAGCGCTTGGCATCCACCCGGCGGGGCGGCGGAGCCCCGGCGCCGCGCCCCGGGCCGCTGTCGGGCCCCTCGCCGCCTGCCCCGCTGCCGCGCCCCCCCCCCGCCCGCCTTCACGCCCCGGAGGCCGGGGCCGCGCCGCCCCCGGCGTGGGAGCCGCGCCCGCGGAGGCACACGAGCTCGCCGCCGCCGCCGCCCCCCCGGGGCCGGGGCATGGAGGGGAGGGCGGGTGTGCGTGGGGACTTCGGCGGCACTGCCCGCGACGGGGCGGCGGGCGCTGCCCGCCCGCCCGGTGCCTTAGGCGGGGCCGGGGGCGAGGGGGTGTGCGGAGCGGGGAAGTCTCGCTCTGACGCAGGGCTGCGCGCCCGGCGCCGCCTTTTTAAAGCTGGAAAACACCCCCCCACCTCCCTTCCCCTCCCGGCCCCTCTCCCCGCCCCGGCCCCGTGATGTCAGCTGGGCCCCGGCCACGCCGACGGCGGGCGGCCAGCGGGAGGCGGGCACCGGCGGGCAGCGACGAGCCCCCCCTGTCCGCCCAGCCCCGGTCCCGCCGCCGCCCGCGGGGTCCCGGCAGCCGGCGGGAGCGGGTGCCCCCCTGCCGCGGGGGAGCGCGGCGCGGCGGGTCGCGGAGGGAAGGCGGGGGGGCAGGCGGGGAGGGGGGAAAATAAAATAATAATAAAAAAAGCGAGGCAGGCAGCCTCGCATGCTGAAATCATTATGTAAAAAATCGCAGGCTTCCCCCGCTGTGGAAATTTGGAAAAGAGCATCAACTGGCAGGCGAGGGAAAGGAAAATCCCGTTCTGCTAAATTGCTAACAGACCCGGCGGACTCGGTCTCAGTCGCTCCAGATTTATTATTATTATTTTATTTATTATTATCCTGTAAATATCTCAGCAACACAGTTGTATCTCATCGCTCCGTAGCGGTGAAAGGAGAGGCTTCCAGCCCACCGCGACTCCTCCTCCCGCCTCCCACCTCCGGGATGCCCCGTCCCGGCTCCCGACGTGGCCGTGACACCCCGGCACAGGAGGGGCTGCCCGCGGCGCGGGGGGCGCCCCCGCCGCTCCGAGCCCCCTCGGCCCCGCTCCCGCTCCGAGCGCCCCCCCCCACCCCCCCCACCCTGCCCCCGCAGCTGGCAGGAGCAGGGGCCTGCGCTTTCCTGGGGGGGTGGATGGCGGCGAGGCGGGGTGGGTTTGAGCATATTTGGTGTATGAAGGGGGGAAAAAAAAGAAAAATAAAAAAATCATAAATCTAGTGCCTGACACCCATATGTGGTTGGAAATAAATCCAATATAAACGAAATCCTGCCTGCCTCTGGGGAACGGGAGGCCGCGGCCGGCTCCTCGGGGCGAGCTCCTCCACTAAATCACGACGGCGGCCGGTCCCCACCGCGCGGCGCAGCCCACCCGGCCGCCCCCTCGGGGGAAACACCGGCACCCGACCAGCACTGGCGGCGCTTTTCGTTCAAGGAAAACCGAATCGGGAGGGGGACAGACCCCTCACCCCGCGGCGGCCCCGGCCCCCACGCCTCCCCCCAGGCGCCCCGCCGTGGGTTCCGCGGCCGCGGAGCTCGCCGCCCGCCACCCGCGCAAGAGGCGCGGAGCGGCCTTGCACCGCCGGGCACCGCCAGGGGGCGCTGCGGAGCGGGGCGGGTATGGGGCGGTGCTGCAGCGCCCCCCTCCGACGGCGCGGCCCCGGGGCGGCGCTCGGCGCTACCGGCAGGGTGGGGGTGTCCCGTGTCCGTCCCCCCCGCCCCGGTCCTGGGTCGCTGCCCGACGGGGCGGGGGGGGGGGGAGATCCCGGCGCCTTCCCGGGACGCCGGAGCCGGGGTGAGGCGCGGGGCGGGCGGCAGCCGCGCTCCCCTCAGCGGGACTCTCCTTTCCTGCCCGCCCCCCCCGCGCTCCCCCCGAAATGACGGAATCCCCCGTCTGTTTCCTCCTGTTTAATGCCGTTGCCCGGACCACCGTGGCTCCGCTCCAAGGCCCCGCCAGCCGGCGCAGGCAGAGGCGGCGGCGCAGCGCGGGGCCCGCGGCCGCCCCCGGCCCCCCGAGCCCCCCTCCCCCCCGGCCCCGACCCCGGCCTCGCCGTCCCGGGGCCGCCCGCTGCTCCCCTTCCCTTCCCCTCCCGCCTCCCCAAGTTTGTTTACAGCCGCTACTAGGAGAGACTGTTACACGGAGCTTATTTTGGGAGCTGGTGATGACTAACGAAGTTAAAAGGAGCTTAGTACAGAAAACAACCTTATTTTTAGACGGCTGTTGTTTCAGTGGATTATTGTAGCAAACGCACCCTGGCCACTTTCAAAAGGCACTTCCCAGATGCCAAGGCTTTCCTCCCGTGCTGCCGCCGAGGTGTGCGGACGGCCTGCCGTTGATTGCTTTGCTTCCCTCCATCTACTACCTAAACCCTGCCCGTAATTGCTATGCCTACAATTGGTCTTAATTAATTTGGACTTTCCCAAACACAAACCTACAACTCTTTCCACAGAAGAAAAACGGAGAAAAAAAAAATAAAAGGACAGAAAAAATAAAGTCTTGGAGCACGTGGGGCAACCTGGACCTGCAGCACTGGCTCAGCAGGAGCAGAGGCGGCAGCCCCTCGCTGTCTGAGGCATGCGCCAGGACTCCTCAGCCTCCCGCATGCAGCACGGAGGAGGAAGGTCTGTGCGTTCAGCTTCAGCTCAGCAGTCCCGGGGCAGTGGGGCGATGGAGCAGCCCTCTGCCTCGCTCCCTGGCACCCTTCGGCCATGTGGGAATCGCCTGGCAGCTCGGGCTCCAAGACTGGACATGAGGCTCCCTAACCCCTTGTGGGTAATTCACGGCAGAGCTGGGGGGGCCTCGTTCACACAAGGGCTGAGCACATGGGTACCCCAGCAAGGAGTCCTCCCCTGGCACGGATGCTGTGCCAGGCTGTGTCTCACCTGCCTTCATTACCGTGCAGCCAACCGTCTCCAGCTTTCCACGCAAGTGCTTCCACTGGCTCCTCTTCTACCACTGTCCATCTCTGCTGCAAAGAGTTGTATGGGCTCCCCGGGCTGTCTGTCTCCATCCATGTGTCCCACAGCAAGGAGAAGGGGGTGAGCTGGTGCTCCCCCTCCCACTCTTGCTGCTTTCAGAATCACAGAATCATTTCAGTTGGAAAAGACCTTTGAGATCACCAAGCCCAACCCTTAACCCAGCACTGCCCAGCCCACCACCAAACCATGTCCCTGAGTGCTGCATCTACGTGTTTCTTAAACACCCCCAGTGCCGGTGCCCCCTCCCCGGGCAGCCTGTGCCAGTGCCTGACCACCCTTCCAGGGCAGAAATGTCCCCTCACCCCCACCCTAACCCTGCCCTGGCGCAGCTCGAGGCCGTTCCCTCTGCTCCTGTCGCTCCTTCCCTGGGAGCAGATAGTACTAAGGCCCCAGTAGGCACCACAACAGCCTGTCCCCCATTCGCTGAGCGGGTCACCTTGTCACAGAAGGTCACACTGGACCTGCCTTCCATGACTCCACACTGGCTGGGCCTGATCCCCCAGCTGCCCTGCATGTGCCACGTGGTGGGACTCAGGGTGAGCTGCTCTGGAACCTTCCCCAGCACCAGCCTGTAGCCCCCTGGATAGCCAGTAATTAGGTTATTTTCCAGGGAGAGTTCAGCTGCCCGGCTCTACCTTTCCACCTTGGCTGAGGCAGAGCACACAGTGGCTTGCGTAGCCTGGGTCAGGCTAAGCAGCTTGTCCGTGTGGCCGTGGGCTGAGGAGATGCTCCTGGGAGGTGGTACAGCATGGCGATGCTCCTGGGCGGTGGTACGGCACGGCTCTCCCTCATGGGAAGTGGCTGGACTGGGGAGAGAGTTTGGGAAGAAGGGGGTGAAGCACTGCAGGAACAGAGCAGGCCACAGAGCCTCTGTCTTAGGCCACAGCCTTTTCTGGGTTCCCACAGATTTTCCACTGCCCTGACAGCAAGCAATTTGTACTGGAAAAATCACAAGAAAAAAATATCTGTATACCGTCGAAGGAAGGAGGGCAGGAGTAGGAAAGGAGCTTTCCCTCCCTCTTGCCACCCAGCTGCAGCACCACAGGACTTTGGGATACTGCTGGGCTGCAGCCCTCCGCTGCTGGAGCACCCGCAGCCCCCGAGCTGCAGGCACTGCTCCTTTGCTGCAGGAAGGAGCCAAAGACGCGAGCTCCAACGGGCACTTTTGGGTTGCTTTTTACCCCTTCTGTTCATCTTTGCGAGCAAAGCTATAAATACTCCCTCTGTCCTCAGCTCTTGCATGTAAATGTAGTGCTATCCTTTAAAAAGCATCCCCAAACCTGAGGGGTATTTATACAGGATGTTTTAATCACCAAGAGTTTGATTCATGCTGACTAGATTAGTTTCACATTATATTAAGTCGTGTGAGTGCATGTTTTCCCTCTTGTGTTTTGCTTTTCTCTCCTTTCCCTTGGGTCTCAGCGGACTAGGAGGGAGGGTTTGCATGGAACTTTGTATACAGTAGCTACAGTATTCCTCGGAGAACCCCTAATTCAACCAAAATGTCTTTGTTATCACCTCACCAGGGGATATAGTCAAGTAGCGTGGCACAACAGACAGGCTTGCAAGGCTCGAGGCCAACTGCTTCTCCACGCCGTGTCCTGCAAAATGAGAATCTTTCAGCTGTGTCTGTACAAAAGTATTTTGAAAGCAGGGTCGCGGGGACTTCTCTCTCTGATGTTTACCAGTATCACATATTTTCTTACAATAAACACACAGAATCCCACCATCCAAGATACGGATCAGAAAAAGCCACCCATGCTCTGCACAGAAATTTTGTTTTGTTTTGGGCTTCTTGCCCTTGTAGCCTTTTATATATAACATATATATATATAATAACGACCACCTCCTTAGGGTCTGCCCGCCCATCTTTTGGGTCTTGGCAGCTTCAAAAGCATCAGCATCTGTTCAGAATTTCAGTCATTGTAACAAAAGATTTATAAGTCTCAAGCCCCCCAAACCAAGTCCCTAATTAAAGTCTTTCTAATCCCCTGCTTTGAAAATTGTAAGAAGGTTTGCTGGGAAGTGAGAGAGCACATGGCCAGTGTTCACGGCCGACATCGGACCATTTTGCAAACACACCCATGACCACCTCACACAGCACGGAGCACACCCGAGGGGTGGCCAGCTGCTGCCAGAAGCCCCCCCAAAGTCAGAAGTCGATGCAAAGGCAGGGGCTGGGCTCAGCCTCCCATCCCCCAGACACAGCCTCTTTCACAGCCTGCCAGAAATCATTTCACCACTTTTAAGGTGCATTGCACTTAGCAGGACAAATGCCAGAGGAGGAATTTTGTGTGCTTGAATAATGTTGTAATTTACCTTATAACCGGTCTCATTACGACGCTGAGTGCTCTGTTGATTTACCTGGCTTTTGATTTAGTGGACTCTTTTTAAATGACTATTTAGGAATGCAGCCAGGGACTGCAGGCAAAGGACCTTAAGCCTTTTCGGAGCTACAGTCACCCGTTCAGACACCGACTTCTTAAAATCAAGACAGACATCAAACAGCCACACCAGACCCATATACAGAAAGCTGCGACTGAATTAAACCGAGACATTAGTTCAGAGAAATAATTTCATAATGATACACGCTGCATTGGTGCCGCTTTGTTTCCTCTTAGGTTTGCCCCTTGCACAAACCTGGATCTCAGGCAGGCAGGCGCCCGGCACTCGGGGCAGACCCCTCGCCGCTGTAGCATCTCCCCTCCACGGCTGCTTGGTGGGTGCCAGCAGCAGGCTGAACCCCAGCTCCGTGGCGTGACCCCCGAGTCCCACCAAGGAGCTTCAGGTACCCCTCTCCCACAGCAAAACCATCAGAAATGAAAACACCGATACTCCACGTTTCTTCCTGGGCACCACCAGTGAAATGTGCGGTACGGTGGGTGGTTAAAAAATGAGAGCGCGTATAACGCTCCATTCGTAGAACAGTACTAAAGACCTGGCCAGTTTTGATGCCTGTGCAGCACAGACAGGCTTGCAAAGGAGCAGTGACAATGTTTTCTACCAGACAATATATTTTAGCTCCAGAAATATTTTACATTTCAGACTTCCCCAGTTGCTGTTACAGGGGGTGGTAACAAGTTTTTTGCCTTAGGATTGAATGAAGGAGAGGCTGGTTGGGTACCCAGGGACACCAGCCGGCAGCAGAGCAGACCCTTCCACGGGGAAGGGGAAGGGAAATAGATTTACGATGTCTGCGGGAGACCGGGACCCTGGTAGGTATCGGTTCCTGCACACTGTGGGGACGGCGGCTTCCACCTCATCCATCCTCTGAGCCGCAGGGTTGCACCTTCATTGTCCAGCAGCGCACAGCAGTTTTTTCCAGATGCTGATGTTTCACCTGCAGGAGTGGAGCTGACACAGGAGGCTCTGTGGCAGCGGTGACCCAGGGGGACGGACATGGAGCCTGGGCTGGCTGCAGGTGCGGCGGTGCTGCTTCACCCGGCAGCCCAGTGGCCAGCGGCTCAGCCTTGGATGCTCAGGAGTTAGGAATGGCTGCGCGGGGCTCTATTACTGCAAAAGGGGCTACTTTCCCACTCGACAAGCCCATAAGCTCTACATCCCCTGGGAAGTCTGCCTTTAGTGACAGGCGCCTGTAACTCCTTGTCCTCTCCCCTCTGCCGCTAGCTGGTCCCCGAGCGCGTCTCCCGCTGCAGCCAGAGGAGACCTAGGCCCATCTGATTTACACCACAGGCAGCAGGGTTGTTGAGCTGTGCTCACAGCCACGTGCCCAGGCGGCCCAAACTCAGCTGTCCCCGCCAAGATACATGCTACTGCAGCATCTCCCCTCGGATCCAAGGCTCCGCATCCCCATGCGCAGGTCCAGCAGCGGTGAAGTGCCCTGTGTAGCCTCCCTCTCCATAAGCAGGGACTGGCCCGTTTGGGACTCAAGTCCGATGCCGAGAGCACCCTGGTTGCCACATGAAATGAGTGACCTGCTGTGAAGTCCTGGACCCTCTGGATGCAGCATGAGCCCTTTTTCCAAAATTGCAGCTGTACTGTTATTTACTTGGGCTGCTCCTCAGCACCAGCCTGAGTCTTTTCCTTCATGACTTTCCTCCTGCTCTAGTTCATTAAACTTGCATTTAAATCTGCTATTGGTTCTCCCTAAACGAATAACGTTTCATTGAGTAATATTGAATTCCTTTGTATTAGCCTGTTCCCCTAGTGCCTCCAAATCCTCCTGTAGTCTGGTGCATTCCTGAAATTTATCAGCAGCCTCCCCTCCTATCATGATGTCATCCGCATCTGGACACCCAGAGTATTGCGCCAGCCTCGGGCTCATTTGTACAAAACTCTTAAACAGAACAAGTCCTGGCACCAAGCCCCGGCAGATCCAGCCTGTTAGCTCTCTCCCTGTGCACAGTCCTATTTATTGCACTTCTCTCTTCTCTAGCCCAAGTTTATCCTTCCAATATCGATACTCCAACACTTGTATACTTTTTACTGATCTCATTTTCTGATGCACAGTCAGCAACCTTGTTAAAGTCCAGCAAACCCAAAATCATTGCTTTAAACTTTTCTGGGCTCACCTTCACAAACTTTATGAAGAGGATTTGGACTACTCCAGCAGCAATTTTGACTACGGCCCTTGTGCCAGATGCCTGCAAACACCCATCCCAGCTTCCCCTTTTCCCCAGCACTTTCGGCATGGCTGGACAACCCAGGGGATGAGAGGTATTGAGGGAGAAAGGAAATATTTTCCAGGTGATGAAATGAGGTGCCAGGGTTTTATTCGGTCACTCATAGCTATGCAGTATTGAGGAGCATCCTCTACATTTCATGTAACAAAGGTAACAATGAGCTACAGCCCAATGGTGTAAAGTAATATACTCTACTCCTCTCTTATTTTCACCAAACATTGAGCTGCTCAGTGTTTCTGATGACAGCGGCTTTGGACAGGGATGAAACTTGGAGCTTCTCAGCTTCAAAGATAAAACAATAGGAAACTGCGTGCTGTTGGAACTGAAGGGTTATGATGGAGATGGTGAATGCGGGTGCCCCCGGCCGCCCGCAGCGCACGAACAGCTGAACTGCCCCCGCTGCGGGCTCTGGGCACCTCAGGGTGGGCTGGCTCGATCCCACCTCCCAGCCTGACGCTGTGCAACCCTGCCTGCTCTGGCTGCCCAGGGATGCCACGGGCCTCATCAGAATCCTGTTTCCCGCAGAATTGCCCCATGGATGAGGGGGTTCTGAGAAATCCTTTGATCAGCCTGGCAGAGCTAGAAGTTTCTCTTTAACAGGGGAGCCACGAAAGACTGGCGAGAGATTGGACTTTTAACATACACCTTTTCTTCTTCACAGCTGGAGCTGTATCCCCCATGTTCCTTTCACACTATTTCATGCACAATGGGTGTTTTCTTTCTGGGGATGATGTGGCTGAGGGGACCAGTATCCCAAATGGATTGACAGACTCCTATCGTTTGGCCAGTGATGTGTTTGGTTCTTCATGTAACAAAATGATGTACGAGCTCGATGCCTTTGTGCCATTAGCTAATGGCAGCTTTCCTGTTTTGTGACATCCCTGCTTGCTGAAATAGCTGTATCTTTAAGAACAGGTGCTGAAAATTAAAATCTTCTTGAGTCAAGCTTCCTCATTAGCAGCCTGCCTGGCTAGACTCTACCTTATTATTTTTTGCTGGTGTGTAGCTGTAAAGAGAAAACCAAGGAGAAAAATAGGCAATTAAAATGCATTAAATTGATTTCCGAATGAGTATGCAGAACCAGAAAGTCTCAGGAAGAACCCCATCTCTTCTCTTGCATCTGTTGTTGTATGTGAGAGTGCAAATTCACTAACAACTAGAACAAGACACATCTGCAAACATTAGCGGGGTCAAACCTCTGTCTTGGATCGCTCAGTCAAGTCTCTAAAAACCAAATGTGTTAAGTCACTGCAGTTGCTTGGCTTGCACTGTGGAGCAGGGCTTTTCAAAGACCATGCAACAGTTTTTCAGGATGAACTCCTTGGTCCCAACTGTTAAAACACGAGACTCTCGGCTCAGCAAGCCAGAGAATCATTTTCCTCGTCGTCAAGAAAAATGCCAGTAAGCACCTCACGACTCCTCTGCTCTGAACCACGTTCCAATGCAACAGTGAAACTACAAGTGTCATGGAACTGCACAACTCCCAGCACTAGGTGCTGGGTCTGCTCTGTGGCTCAGGTCTTGACCGCCTGTTCCACCTCAACGCAGCTATACCGAACGCAAGCCTGGAACACTTAAAGAAAACCATGAAGATGATACAAATTCATCTCTTCGTCTTCTTTGCTTCCAGGACTTTCCTCTCCCTACTCCCTTCCTCCCCAGAGTCCAATTAAATTTATTTTCAGGTTGCTTTTTAAGCACATTAAATCACAAAATCAAAGCAGCCTCTCAGCTGTGGTGTGAGGAGGTGTCCACAGATGCATGCGTGGTGCACGGAGGTGCAGGCAGCGACGCCTTTGTTAAGCCAGGGGCGACGGCCGAACCCCCGACCCAGTGACGCCGGCTGGATCTACCCACCGAGCCTGCGCGGGGAAGGCAGCTGTGAAAAGTTACCCTGAAGACTAGGGCTGAAGATTGGTTCATGGGACACTTGTGCTGAGGACCCTGTTGCTAGAGGCAAGCCCTGGAGATTACAGCCACCCGCGCTGCCCGCTGAAG
Organism: Falco naumanni; assembly: GCF_017639655.2. Lineage (NCBI taxonomy): Eukaryota > Metazoa > Chordata > Aves > Falconiformes > Falconidae > Falco > Falco naumanni. The sequence continues at coordinate 19,386,972 of NC_054056.1, forward strand.
GGCTGTGGCCCGCTCGCCTCTGGCACGGCGCTGAGCAGCACCGGAGTTGTGCCACAACAAAATACTTTTCCTTAAGTTACAGGAGTCAAAGCTGTCAAGTCTCGAAGTCTGGGATTTGGCTCTGAGTTGTGCTGGCTGCCCTCCAATAGGTGGATGCAGACCGGTTTTGCAGCAGAGCCCAGCAACCTCCAGCAGGACAAAGGCCATTGCCATCCCCCACAGCCCCTGCTCCCACCCTGGGAAGCTCCTCCGCTTGTCGATGGGCTGCAGGGAGCTCCGAGCACCTGTCTGGGGGCTCCTCACCCTGGTCACTGCATGACAACGGTATAGGTGATCCAAGAGGTTAGACAGAAAGATGCTCCCAAAACTGTGCGTGCACAGCCACCCCCCACCCCCGTAAGTATCTTCTGCACGGGGACCTCAGGGTAAAACATTGCCTGGAGGAGGGATGTGAAGGCAGCTGGAGGTGACTGCTGCCTGTGTCCAAAGCCCAGTAAAACCCAGCTCCTGCGTCCTGGGGTTGGCTCGGATGACGAGCCCATGCGGGTTTAAGGCCGGTATGGGTGGATCAGCAGAGGGTGAGGGCAGGGCAGTAAGAGATCAGCTTGGGGCAAGCACACCGGGGCGACCGGGGCTCCCCATTCCGCAATAGGGGTCTTTCAGGAACAGCAGTGCAGAGAACTGGAGCGGGGCAGGAGCAGGCAGGGGAGTGGGTTGACGGACCCAGCCCTGACGCCGGGCCTGGCACAGCAGTCCCATGGACTCTGATGATTCAGAAGTGGCGAGGAGGGAAATGTCTGGCTGAGCTGCAGGGCCCTGCCCTGCCCGGAGCGCGGGGCCAGCCGGCTGCTGATGGCCAGCACGCTGGGCCGGCAGCTCTGCTAAAGGTGGCTACCAAGGGCCTTGCCAAGACATCTGTCCTGAGCCAGCTGCCTCCACGGCTACTGAAGCACCTCCATAGGTTATCACGGTAAACGCTGTCCGGAGTTTTCTTTTCAGGGCTTTTTCTCCTCCTTTCACCCATTTAAAAGTTCAATAGAAACCACAAACTTGCTTCAGAGGGTGAAGGCTCTGAACACCCAAGACGTTCGTTCGCAGCCAGCCTAGGTGGGCTGCTGCCAGCAACCCCTCTGCCTTCCACCCTGCACCGACAGCCCAACAACGGGGTCCCCGTAGCAGGGATGGGGCGACGGGGTCTGACAAGAGACTGCGCTGGAAATGAATCTGTTCCATGACACCGATTTGTGTCTCATCTGGAAGATTTAAGACTAAGTCATTAAGGAAACCTTTCTTTCCCATACCACTGAAACACGGTTTTAGAAAACGGCATTGTGTACCTGGAAAGGGGATTTTTGTTGGATACGACCATGGATGCACGACTTTACATATCCGTTAGCTTCTACCGCCCCCGTCTGGCTTGTGTCAAAATACCAGCTCTCACAAGAAGCTTCCTGCAATTCCCTCAGAAATAACACCGTAAGGAATCCCCCCCCCATTTACTGATGTGGGCTCTGACCTACTTAAACGCATCAGTCACTCAAACAGAGCCTGAGACCACGTTTTGGGAAGTGCAGATGCAGAGCGGGAAGGGAACGGATCCAGGTGCTGCTCCTGGCTGGGTTAAAGGGGCACGTGAAACCATTCCGGCACGGAGCCCCACAGCTGTTCTCCTCTGCCTCCCCAGCTGTTTCAACCATAACATAATGTAATGCTAAGAAACTTCAGTTCTATCAAGCTCCGTGCTCATCACCTCCGTGATGTGACCACGCTTCCCAGCTGGAGGATGATGGAGCAGCGCTCCAAGCAGCGTGCCCGCCGCACTGACAGCCAGGCTCTGTCTCGACAAGGGAGCTCCAGCAAGGGCAGGGCAGCGGGTGGGAGCTGGCCACACCAGTGCCAAGCCAGAGCTCTGAGCAGGGCACAAGCCCCTGTAGATGCACTTCCTACACTCACAAGTGCACGTATTTGCAGAAGACTGCAGTAATCGGGAGGAAGAGAAGACAACTGAGTGATAGGTATGGAATTACACTGGAGTTAACCTACTTCTAGAGTGACCACTCCTGAATACAGCAGAAAAATCACACATGCATTTTCATGAAAAAAAATTAAAACGCAAGTGAAGCAATCCCTAAGGCGAGGTGCCACTCAAACAGAAGTGGGATGACCAAGCAGCAAGTTAAAACCGAAGTCCATCCTTCATGCTTTGTGGAAATGACACCAACAAGCTCCTAAATAGCCGAGACTAAGTTCACAGATTTACCCCCCCTTATGAAAGTTCTGCCTCCTTTTAAGAAAAAAGTACCATTTTCCTCCAGAGTCACTTAGGAGAGGTCCTTACGCACCGGCTCTAGCCCCATCTCACTACTCTTGTCATCCTTCCTCACCTCCATCTCGCTGATGGCAAAACCTTCTTCCTTGCCAACCTGTTAATTAATGGATAAAGGGGCTCCTTCCCTCTCTGAATAACCTGTATCAGCTCCAGCATCCTGCTCAGGATAATGATACCAGTAACAATTACTCCTATACTCTTAGTTTTATTCCCTTCTGAGTTACCATTTTGGTTGCCCAGCTTGACATCCATCAGGAGACTGAAGGCTCGTATATGCAGCATTTTTTGGAAACCATGCTCCTACTCACAAGGCAAACATCTTAAAACCCGCAGAATTTAAAATCGTCCGTCACTTCTGGTGGAGACTCCTTCCAAATGCGAATACAAACTGTTGTATGGGCAAGACCATGGAAATCGTTAGTCTTCCTCCTTCACCTGCCTCACGTCTCTCAAGTTCTTAGTTCTTGCTTCCAGTCTCGATAGCCTCATTGAAATGTGCATAATGCAAAGCTAATTAACTCTCCGGTATTCCAGACTTGCAAGCAGCTCCCGTTTTTTTCTTCCCCTTAAAAAGAGATAAAGTTCTCACATTTTTTTATGCCTTGGAAAAGTATCAAACCAGGAGGGGAGGGATGCAAAGTAGAAGAGCTGGGAGATGTCTGGGACTCAAACAAGACCGGCAAGTAACAAGGCAGGCTACGGAAAGGACTTTGTTTTTCATATTTGCCTTGAGTTGCTGGAGGGTTCTGCCTGGTGGCCTCCCCTCCGAAACGCCTCCCTTGGCCGAACGGGCAGCACGTGCAGAATGCAGCTGGCCCCAACGCCGCCTGGCCACCAGCGGCTGTTTGTCACCATCTTCACATGATCACCAGATGAGTCCCTCTCTCATGGAATTTGTGTCCCATCTTCAAAAACAAATACAACTGAACGCAGTCTCGCCTATCGTCACAACCCTGACCCGCACGCAGGGGTGACTGCGCCCGAGCCAACAGCTGCACGGCCAGCAGGGAGCCGGTTCCAAGCGGCCCCAGACACCCAGGCTACTCAGAGGAGGAGAACACAGGCAGGAACGGTAGGAAGGTGCTGAGGAATGGCTAAAGCAATGAAATGATCTACAAGACAGCCTGCAGGAAGACCAGCTCATGAGGGAGACCGCACAATGTCCCCAAGTGGCTCGCCATGAGTGCAGGCTCTGGCTCCAACCTGTGCCAACGCAGCACGGCGTGCCGGGGGGTACCGCCGCGCCGGGCACTCGGTGACACAGCACCAGACAAGCCCCACGCACTTGGCTTAAGGCTCCTCCGAGACAGCTGCAAGCAGCCTTCTGACAGCCTGGGAGCCCACAGCTCCCGCTGCTAGCCATCACCAGCAGCAAAGGAGCCAGGTACAGGGCAAAACAAGAGGCGCAGGAGGGCGGCACGTCCCAGCAGTAAGGCCTGTCCTGCTGGACGGCTGGTGGGAGCTGCACAGAGCCCACAGCATGGCACAGCCTGCATGTCCCCCTGCCCTGGCAATGCGGGATGGGGCTGGGGGTGAGGGCAGAAGGGATGCTTTTGTTGGGTGTCCGGCAAAATTCATTTTTTCCCCACATGCTTTCATTTTGCCCTCCAGCCTTCTGCCTCTGAAGGTGTCTCCCTGGCTGAGCAGAACACATGTGGCCCTGCAGCTTCAGACCTTGCTGCTCCGTGCCCCGAGGCAGCCCCCTCTGGGGCACACTGTGCTTTAAGAAACCTTTCCCGGCTCTCCAGCAGCGAGCTCCATCGCTCGCTGAACTCCATCACTCACTGTGCTGGTGCCTCGGAACTGGCAGGGTGAGTTACTGGGGCATCAAGAAGAAAGACGCTTGTGCTGCTGAGCAGCAGACGGGTGACTCAGGCTGCCCTGCGTTACACTGAGCTATAACCTCCTCCTGCCTCACCTGCCACCTCTGGGTAATTGCTTTTGGACAGAGAGTAACCCACCTGCGTGGTTACGCGACTAGCTGCTTGGCTTTCCTCCCGCTGCCCCCTAAAAGAAATCTGCCTCAGGTTACAGCCAGGAGCTGGTTTTTCGGCCCTGCCTCCCCTCCAGCACCACAACCCAGCTCGTGCAGAAGCCAACAGCTTCAACGGCTGCAGCGCTGCGGCTGGGGGCTCCTCGCACCCGCGCCCCGGCACTGGGCACAGCGGGGACGAACATGGGGCACCCTGGTACGGTTCTGCTCTCGGGGTGAGCTGACCACAGGGAACCGTGCAGGGATTGCGCTCTGCCCGCAGCATCCCAGGATCCAATGGAACTACGGGCAGAGCCCAAACTGGTCAGGGAAAGATCTCTCCCAGTGCGAGCAGGGACGGGCCGGGCAGCAGAGCCGGGCAGCAGCCCACGACCCCCGGCTCCGACATCGCTGCTTTCAGGCTTGTGCTCCTGAGGTGGCTCTCACAGACACGGCTTCCTCAGCAGTTCCAGGCATTCCAATGTGGGTTGTCTTACAAGGATTATTTTCTGAAAATGTTATTGAACTTCTTTTTTATTTATTTATTTTTAAAATAAGATTGCCCGGCGTGTGTGTGTTTGTTTTGGGGGTTTTATTTTTGCTCAGAAGTCTGCACAAGTTAAGGGCATCACAAACCTAAGTTACCATGAGCTGACTCTCCTTATTTCTAAGCTCATACAATATGCGTAACCTTAAACCACTTCAAGATACTGATTTCTTAGATTTTGGCATCCTTCACTATACCATCCAATCCCTAAGGATCACACAGTTGCCCTCGTATGCTGCTTTCAGCTCTCACCCCTCCACCTATTCTAGCACCAAGAACCATGTAAAAGGACCTACCAGAATTACAACCAGCCACACACAGGCAGGAAGGTAACACAAAGGCCTCCAGCTAGGATATTTTTAAAATGCAGATCATTATTTTTTTAATAACTTGAAATATTTTACTGTTTTCTCACATGAAGAAGTTTATGCCAAAGATTGAAAGGCATCTGTAAGCAAGGGTACCACCACCACACCCACAAGGCAAAAGCCTCAAAGCCATTAAATCTTGCTTCCCTTTAGATCCTTCCTAGAATTTGATAGAATTGTACATGTCTGTGGGGGTTTTCCTCTTTTGGTTTTTGTTTTTTTTTTTTTCTTTTTTAAACACAGATTGCCTACAATTGCTTTAGTTGCATTTGAATGGGGATAAATACGTACCAGAGCAGGTCTGTGTCATCTACCTTACTCATGACACTCAGATGGAAAAATTACCTCCTACAGCTGTGATAAACTCTGCTCGGCTGGGATCAAGATAAGAACAGACTTAGGGTTACTGGGCTGCCACGGCGGGGCCAGCAGGCTCCTAAAGGAGGAGGGGAACTCCAGGAACCAGCAGCTGTGGGGGACGCACATACGTAGCTGTGCTCCTGCAGACGGATTCAGAATCCCATGGCAAGAGAAGGCAGCGACTGCACACAGGGGAGACAACAGCTCCTCTTCCTGCACTGAGCACATACAGGACAGAGGTCTTCCCCAAGGGAGTGTCTGGACTGAGAATTCCCAGATCTCTCCTTCAAATAGGCCATAGATGATTGCAATAAATACAAAACCCATGTACATGCACATACCCCTTACAGGTCTGCTTGCGCATTAGCATCCCCCAGCCTTCCAGCCCAAATAGCCAGGAATTAACTTTCAACAGACTTTTGAAGTAGTTATCTATAATTTGCTTCCACACAACGTGTGTTTACTTCGCAAAATCAAATTCATGCTTAGAACTCAGAGCAAAACACAGACAACCCATGGAAAGAAGTAGATGTATACATTATAGAGAACCAACGGAAAGCAGTTCTACACGTAAGAATTACAAAGGTCTATTTTGTGTCCTGCTTACTTAAAATCTACAGAAATGTTATAACCAAAGTTTTTTTTATTCTTACTATTTTTGTCAAGAGAAGAGGAAGTAAACATAGTTTACTGCTAGAAGAATAAAGGCAGGGCCATAAATACTTATCATGAACCCTAGTTATAGAAAAAAATAAATCTCCTCTTCTTGGAGCAGATGATATCTTTCTTACAGCCCAGTAACGGGAAAAGGCCAGGTATTCCTCAAACCCACTTTTTTTCTGAGCAGTTTAGAGGTTTACTGCTGCCGATGAGGATCTCAAGTGGAAAGCATGGTGGAGGACAGGAGGAGACTACAATAAAGAGAAATCTCGTCCGCGGTTTTGCCAAAACCCGGCCAGGAATGGGAGAATAAAGGAGAACCCTGCGGCAGGGCGTGCTCTCACTGTCCTGTTCAGGGCAGCCGGTTTGCACTGCCTCTGCCGTCAAACATTCTGATCAAACTACGTTTTTGGTTGATGAAGTAGGGAATAGGCCCTTCAGTGCAATTCCCCATTTGAAAGGATTTTGTTTGCAATCGGCTGAGCAAATTCCCACTCAGAGGAACAGCTGTCAGCCCCGCTGAGGGCATCTGGTGGGTGGTTAATACTTGTTGGGAAGTACCTCGCTTTAAGTGTGTTTTGTTTACAAAAGGAGTTCCTACGCTTTTTAACACAGTGTTAAAAGATATTGCGCCTCCTGTTTGTTTACATATAATGTTTGATCGGTGTTGTCTTTGTTCACTCGCACTGATTTTCCTCTCTACAGGGGGCTAACATATTGAAGGGCTTTTTTGATTGCCTTCAGTTTCAATTGAGTTATAATAATAACAGCCCAGATACAGAGAGGTTATTAAATTAAGTGTTATAAGAGACATTCTTTCTCTGGCTCAATTCTTTCCTTTCTAGCCAGCACAAATAAGGAGAAACTCCACAGAAGCTAAAATTCAAATGGAGGCGAGAAGCAGGACCTACATAAACGGCTTCTGTGGCAGCAGCCGCCTCTCCCGTGGCTCCTCCTTTCCAAGGGGAACTGTCTGTCCAGGCTCCACAGCCTCGCCAATAAATCCTGCCCTGCAAAGGGGCTGTCAGAGCCATGTCAGTACCTCCGGACACGCAGAAGGAGGTGTGTGGAACAGATGCAAGCCCCTTCCACGTTATCTTGCCTGTATAAAACCCAGGAATACAGAGCTCTGCAAAAGTGGGAAATGAGGTCACGTTGGAGCATGTTTGTTAACAGCGCATCTCCAAAGCCTCTCAGGCAGGCTCTGCTGTCATTTATACCGTGAGCCCATTTGTACAGCACACCCCAGGCCTGACTCACCATCATTCCCCTGGTAAATACGTGAAGGTGGATGGGGCACAAACACCCCCAAGCTGTGATGCTGTGCCGCCCAGCTGAGCAGGGCAGCGGTGTAACCCAAACGCCCTGAGACAGCAGTAAGGTTGCAGAGCAGCATGGGGACCGTTCCACTTAGATCTGCTCTCTAGCATGCACAAATGGGCATAGGTAGGTACAGTACGTAGGAATCATCTTTCCATCTACAGAAGTTAACCCCCATGACTAACAGCTGTTTAACTACAGACATGAATATTAAAATTTTTGCTTAAATACCTGCAGAACTGGTGTCCAGTCCAAAAAGGCTCCCCACTGCTGAGTTCCCTTGCAGACATGCTTTGCAAGGAGACTAAAAACTGTTTAGGCTTGCCCTCTCTTTTGGACGCAGGGTAGGAGGACGTTTATAATACAGATTGGCTCAAGTGAGTGCTGCTCGTCAAGGTCATACATTTCCCACGTACATACAAAAGCAATGGCATGTTTTTGGACAACGACTCAGAAATTTCAGGAAGAAAACAGGAGATACCTCACAGCTGAATTCTGATGGTATGTGCCAGCAAGCTAAGTCTGAACATAAAAACACTGTTGTAAACACTCACATTCGTGGAAGAGTGCTACAGATTTAATGTTAAATATGCAAGGATTTAATTTTGGCTTCCATTTGCGAACTAATACCCCATGTAGTAAAATGTTTTCCAGCAGTTCCATGAACACATAAGTTTATAACAGCATCAGACGAAATCGATGTAATAATTACCAGTGCTCCTTTTTTTTGCAGGATCCCTCCTTGTCCCTGTGTTCTTCCACCAAACTAATTAGGAAATGTAGCAGACATTTAGCTGATACGCTTCTTAAGCACGGCCCCAACAGGACGGTGACGTTACGTGTGTTACTCTGATGAAGACTTATTTCCTGCCCCCACACCATGCTCCTCCATCCTACCCCAATTCTGAAACTGTTTCCCAAATATGTTTCCAAAGAGGCACGATCACCATTTCAGAAATACGTATCTGACACAGCAGCTCACAAATCCACGCACCTATTTAATGCCAAACAGAACTAACGTCCTTCTGGGTACAAGTGGCAGACCCAAAGCCTAAATCTGCATTTGCCTGGTCCAGACTTACTCCTGACATATACTGATGTGAAACGACACCAGAATGAGATTCTAACCCAATAATTTATTCACCTGCACATCAGACACGTCACCACTCTGATCTGTTTAAGAGCCAGGGATCGCAATGGTACTTTGCTTATTTTGTACCGAAATCCACCATAGTCAAAGCCTTGTGCCGAGCGATGCTGCATTACAGCACTCGGATGCTGCAGGGCGGCCGTCAGCTGTAAGGCAGCGCGGAGCAGTCACGCTCCCCCCCCAGGGCTGTGCAGGATGGGCACGCAGGCTGTGCTGGGACCCCCCACAGCTACCCCCCACCCCCGTCGCCCCCACAGCCACACCCTGGCCCCCGCCACCCCCAGTGCAACCCCCTGCCCCCCCCAGCCTGACGTAAAGGGCGAGCTGGAGCAGACCCCCCTGCTGCGATACCCCACGCACTCCAGAGACCTGGCTGCACCTCCGAGGGGCCTCTGCCTGCGTGGGGCATCGACACGCCTGCGACCGCATTAACCCCCCAGATGTAATGCTGAGGGTTAAAGACGTACACTAAAGATTCCGTACACTGGGATACGACTGCATCTCATACATCTGGACGACAATAACATCATCACTTTCATACTGCTAGTTTGTTTGGGGTTTTTTTCCTCATTTTCTGCCTGATGTCAAAGATGTGATGTCTAGATGAAGGATGAGCAACTCTATGCTTTTGTGTATCTGCCGAACCTTATGCAAACAGCTGCAAGCTCGCAACATTTAAGGCAAAAAAAAAAGTCTGAAGAAAAACCATCATCAACATTTCAGAACAACTGCACGCTGGAGAGTTTTCTCAATTGATTCAGAGTAATTACTGCTTATTGGGGGAAAAATGGAAAATTAAAGCAAATCGGCAACCGGCATCCCGCAGGGCTGAACTAAACCCCCAGGCGCGGGGCGCGGTGCCGAACGGCGGCCCGACCCAGGTGGCTGCGGCTGGGATGTGCGGGAACAGCGCCATCCTGCGGGGCTGCGCAGAAGTGACTTTACAGAGGGACAGAGCTAATTAAGTCTGCAATATCGTGTAATTAAAAGAAACGCTACTTCAGTAGTTTATTTAATACATATACCACTAATAATATTTGGTAGAAATTAGGCTTTATTGCTTTTATAATGAGGAATGAAAATAATATTTTAAAAAAAGCAGATAAATAGCTAGGTAAGAAAAACTTTCAAAACACAAATTAATGGGAGTGGGGTGGAGTCCCAACAGCCCTGCAGCAGTTCCCTCTGCTCTCCCAGGAAGTAGCTGGATTTATCACTTTAATATTACTCCTCCAATATAATGGCATAAGGGCAACGTTGTGAGAGACTAAACAAGGAATTATGCTGTAAAGGCATTCAGTCAAACATAAAAATGATGTCCATATTAAGTGTTCTTTAAAAACACGCACATAAATATTTAATAAATAAAGCATGGATAATTACGCTGTTCCTTTCCACTGATTAGCAGACTATGCCAAATTTGTTATACGTACTTCTTGAGAAAGCAAAGTTATACCACAATGGGAATCTAAAATAATAATATCCTACTTCCCAGTACTTCCAGTATGCAAGATTTGGACCCTTCAGATTGCATCAGTCTACGAGCTTCTGGAACAAACGTTCAGCCGCCGTAAAGTGTCGTAACTCAGCCGAGCTACTCAACCCTGACAGTTTACAGCAAGCAAAAATGTTTTGATTTTTTTTTTTTAAAGAAGTTTATACCCAAACTAAATTCTAAAAACATAACATTTACAACTTGGAAGATGATAGATTTTCCTACCATAATGTTCATGTGTTCATCTTATTTTCTTTTACCTGAGTAACCTAAGTAAACAGATTACAAGGCAATTTAAACATATTAGCTAATACAAGGTTTACTGGACTTCTCATATATAGAAATGTACTTTGACACTATTTGCAGTTTTACAAATACAAAATGAGTAAGAATTTTAAAACATATTTACTGAGCAGCCATGTCTTTGATACCTGTACAGATCAACAGGTGCAGTGGAATTATGTACAGAATTTATCATTTCATTTTTAAACAGCTTTTGTGCAACCTGGCTGTAATGTGCATTTAAAAGAACTGCTGTCAGCGTCACAGATCTGTAATTTACCGGTGCCAGAAATGGAGAGTACAGAATAGGACAACAGCTCCTAAAATAATACTGTGCTATGCAGACATCTGTACATAATTCAAATAGTGCATATTACTCAATGTCTGATGAGGAATAATAGTTAGCTGCTAATACAGACATGGGCATTTACAGGTATTAGGTGTGTTATGCTAAGTCTGGACGAATGAAATTTTCCGTATATAAACATTAAAGGTTTGAATTAGGAAGTTATGCAATAATTAAAGAAGGGAAGTTATGTAATAAATAACAAAACCTTCAATTCAACTTGCAGAAGATTAGTACAGTAGGAAAAAATCCTTTACAGTAGCAATGAAACCATTCAGAAGCACTGTCAAATCAAAGGTAATTCAGTTTTATTTTATAATCATAGCAACTGAAAGTAAAAAAAAAAAAAAAAATCAACATGAAGAAAATCTAGTTTATCTCTGATAGTCTTGTTAATGTACTTCTGGTGTTACGGTGCCTGTCAGATGTTTCCTCCTCTTTTTGTGCTCTATTCACTCTATCACTTTTGATTTTTAATTTTAAAAAAATTTCTTTAGTCCACATAAAACCATAGACACTACAGCACAGTGAATGTGCAGTTTGCAGACCGGTGTGAGTGAAAAACCATAGGAACAGAATTACTTTTACGAGGTAAGCTTGGAGTAACTTGGAGGAGAAAATTTGCGCTTCAAGTACTTGAGAATGTAAAGTGGAAGACAGCTTACAACAGTGATTGCTGACACTTTCCACAGGAAGGTCACAGTTGTGATAAAGGCAACATCTGCAGAAAGAAAAAGGGAAAATAAGTAACGGGAGCTGGTAATATGGAAACTGCACGTTACACTGACTGCAAAGTCAATGAAACTCTCCTATTTGTTTGTTTATGCTATTGTTCAAGGCCATGCAAAATAAAACAAAACAAAAAGGCAGGCAACAAAACAACAGAAAAAGAAAGTTAACCTCAACATCTTGTTTTTGCCAACTATTTTTTCTTTAGAGAGAACTTCAGAGTTCCTTTAGGGTCCTTACACTGTTTTGCAGCACAAAATAACTTTAGGGGAAACAGAGTATCAGTTTAGAAGCAAGACCTTCTCATAATAAGAAGTTAAGGCAGCTTTTTCTTCTAGTAGTAAGAAAGATTTTTACCCGCTATAATACAAATCCCCAATCAGAAATTCTGCTACCATTTTAGATCCTTTACTCCATATTCAGATTATTTTTCTATGAAACAGTCACAACCACTAGACTGAATGATTCTTAAAACCTCAGAGCTTAAATCAGAGCCCCAAAGCTGAAAGGGAAGACAATGCAGTGATACTGCCACAAGCCACACTGAAAAGTGACAAACATTAACAAGTATGGTGACGCTCCACACCAGCTACTAGAATCTTTTGACTGTATTTGTGATGGTCAAGTCATACTTAACTATAGTGGAAAAATCCCAGAACCCAGGTAACTTGAAGAATTAGGTTTTTTAACTTTTTTTCCATTCTTTACAAATGCGTATATTAAATAATTTACTACCCTTTAATGAATTTTTAAAGACTTAAAAAAACACTTCCAAGAAAAGTTAAACTTCACCTACCTAAGAAAGCTCCAAAAGACACTCTGCCTATACCTGTTTCAGAGAGGGAGAATGGAAATGAAAGGATAGATTTACAGAAAATATGAAAGTTATGCAGGAAAAAACCCAACCCGAACAGGTTAGCTACACAAAAAGGAAATGAAAAAGATGTTAGTAGCATTAACTGGAGTATTATCGCCTTTCCCATGAAAATCAGAATAGTTTAAACAGCAGTTAAACCCCAACACTTGGAAAATATAGAGATTTCATATTTGGTTGTGTTTTAAGATTGTAAATAGTTTTCTTACATTTTACTTCAAGGTGTAATTTACTGTATAAACAACTTGATCAGCACTGTTTGAATGTGAATGAAAATTCACTTCAGAAAATGCAGTAAAGAAATGCTTTACTGCTCCAACTTCACTCATTAAAAAGACTTTGTATATTAGATTTCAACGTATAAACTTGTTACACAGTTTTAGCCTCAGTCTGCTTAGACATACGAGAAGCCCCTGTGATATATCACCAGGACATGCCCAATAAGGCTGCTATGTGCAATTAACTCAGAAACCTCGAATTGATTGCCTTATGTGAGTTGGAGCTGTGGGGCAGTATCAAATAGTTTGTCTTTTTGAGTGCCCGCTCATACTTGCGATATCATTTCTGTGGTTGGAGATGATGCTTATAAGCAACATCAAACGAAACCACTTACTTGCCAACGCAGTCACGCGGTGCTGGGCCGGGTTGTTTCCCCTGGTACATGGAAGTTGTTCCACACCTTGAACCACAAGCCGTCACCCAGGTTTATACCACATGACGTGCCCAAAAAGGGGCTCCCCCCCCGTTATAATGTGACAGATTAAATAAAGGTAGAGCATCAAGCAGAAGCGAGACTAACTGCAATGCATTGTTCCAGATTAACCGATGACTAACACCAGTAAAACATCTTTACGAAGCCCATGGAACTGCAGCCGTCCCAGTACCCTGATGATGACAGAGTGGAGCCAAGCCCCAGGCTGCAGGAGCTTGCAGCCGCTGATGGACTCGGCTCCTGGGACTTGTCCAGCAGATACAGGAGGACCTTACAGTGCTGCCCTTCATGGGAGCAAGGCGCCTGCAGCTTCCCCGCCGCTGGGACCGCCACCCAAAGGTGCCCTCACCGCACAGCTCCTGCGAGGGACGGAAGGACCAGCTGGCAGCACCACGAGGACTTAAAAAGGTGAAGCAGCAAGTTCTGAAGTCTGGACTAGCCAGCCAGTACCTGCGTCTGCTCCCACTTGTCCCCTCCACCTGCAATCTGGCTGTGGAGGTTCAGGAGTCAACCCAGTAACTATTAAAGAGTCTGTGTGTCAGCGTTAGGAAAAGGTGCCCCAGCAAACCCGCAAGTACTGAGGCCCACCAGGGTTGTGTCTTCACTAAAATGTGACTCCTGAGAAATCGGGGAAGTAACAGAACACCTGACACAGGCAGCGAAGCACTTACTGATTAAAACAATAACTGTATAATGCAAATACACTACCCTGGTGTCAAACACCTGGGACGTGCGAGAGTGAAAGCAGAACTATGGGACTCCTAGGAACTGCCATATAACGTTTAATTCTGCAGTGAGAAGTGACAACTGAGGAAAGGCAACTCCTTACTCATCAGGTCCTGGCAAACGGAGAAAAACAGAGCTGGATTCTGCTCCTTGTGATATAATCGAAGTTGTTATATGTATTTCTATAAGTTACATTTGTAAAACCACACCAAGACGTAGACACTTGCTTTTACTGAAGGATAATTTGATATGAAAAGAGGTATTATCTTGATGCTCTGATCTGGACCATTAAGATTTGCAGGTAAAATGTGTTCGTTCCGCTCATGAGCTGTGAGCAATGAAAACCTCCAGACACAGTATGGCACACTACAATTTAAAGCAAACTTAACATAAGCTTAATATAATTATGAAACAATTATTTTTATATAAAGTACCTATGCTAACAGCCTTCTGCCTCACTCTGTAGCAAGACTTCAGCTCTTTTAAGCTTGTGCGTTAGATCTAATGAGGGACACTTGGTCTGGCATACAAAATAATTCACCAACTCGGTGACTAAGATCCTCATTTTTAAAAAAATTTTATCTATTTCAATAGGGCAAATCTCAAAGCCAATTTAAGGTACACAATGTCAAGGTCTGATCAAGGACGGAAAAAGCATGCGTGGTTTGAGTAAAGTTAATCTTCTAGATAAACCATACCAAGAGGCATAAAGATTTCAAACTCTAGGAGAACACAGTGAGAGAATATTTAAATCTACATTAATTAAGCCTAGTTTCAACTCAGTCATTTTTCTTATGGACGAAGCTGTATTTCACAAAGCACAGCATCACCTATTCTTAATTAAGAAAAAGAAAAGAGGAAAACATTAAAAATATAAAGCACAGTTTTTTGCTAAAATACTTTTACTATTACTCACCAAAGTATTCATTTAGAAATGCAAGAGAGGCCACATAGCAGCCAAGACTGAGGAATTCAGCCACCACCATTAACCAGTGCCACGTTCGTATGGTCAGTGCAACCATCAAGAGCTCAGTCAAGATCAGGGCAGTGAAGGAAATGGCAACAACATGTACAAACTCAGATTCAAAAAGCAGTAGGGCTCCATACATCAGGATACCACCTGGGAAGGGCACACAACGTTAACAGTCACTGAAATTTCATTGCACAGTGTTTCACAACTGCTCACTGAATGTCTGGTTGCTTATTATGAAAACTTGCCCAGTAATTTTTTTTATAAGGTAACAATATTGACCTTCCTAAAAGAAGTGATAGTTACTATACTTTGTACTATGCAATAAAACAACCCAAGTAGAGCAGTAAAGAAACAAGACTATTAGAAAATTAAACACCTTTTAGTGCAATATATCTGATGAACTGTTAATTAACCTCATTTTGTCAAGTGCTACAAATAAATGAGATATTGTTGAAAATGTAATTACTTTTAACTGATTACATAATTCAGATTTCTTCAACAGTACTTCTGTCATTCCATGAAAGAATACTACTGTGTAAATATATGCAATGTGATAAGCACTCATTAAAATTTTTCTGGATTAGCATTTAATTAAAATATGTCCTTTTTTCAGGCGACATGCACCAATAAAAACACCAATCTACGCCGCGTTGTGAATGGGCCTGGCACACTACAGGAATATCGATTTACGAGATAAACAGAAAGCAATATACATAACTGCTGATGAAATGTTAAGCTTTGGGAATTCAACCTGCAGCTGAAAAACAATATTGCTAATAGCAGACAAAAAATTCTCAGTTCAGTAAAAGCAGGACTCTCTCCTACCTTGGTAAATACTGATTAAAACCCAGATGAGGAAGGTCTTAAATGACAAAGATCTTCCCTAAGGGGAACAAGGGAGAGGACAGTTAAACACAACTTCAAAAAAAAACCCCAAACTACTCAGTTTATATTTTTTTAATAGTTAATTACTAGGGAGACGTTTTACAAGTAAAATAAGCAGTCTTTCAAGTGATATAGGCTAAAAGGCTTCTACCCGTCTTGATGATTCTTCACTGCAAACTTGTATAGAAAGTGCACAAAGGTCCAGATTTGGGGGTAGGACAGTTACAGTCTTTAACAGCAAAGGTACTTTAGCCTGTAGTGCCCTGGGTCGTTTTCAGAGGCATAATTACAGTAAAATTAGGGTTTTTTTGATTTAAAGTGTTTTTACATCTGTTTTGTAAAATGCAGTCTTCAAGGAAAATAGCATTGTCAGTGTACCCATGGACCTGAACTTCAAGCAAAACTGCAGTTACTACGCACTTCTAAAAGCTGGGTAAACTATCTGTATTCACAGAATAAAAGTACGACTACTGTAAGCTTTCAAGTAACTATTACCAAACAGATTTTAAATCTTCTTTTGATTGTGAGTGTTATAGATCAAAACATATCCATAGAGCAGGGAATAAATGCTGTACACGTGCATACGACACTCACATCCTGTGAGGACACTGAGGAGATACATAGCGCTGCAGAGCTGAACGGATACACATTTAAAGGAATAAAATGACAAACAAAGCATTTTGCCACAAAAGTAGTGATCAATCTAGAACAGGCAAGGATCAGCACTTCAGAAAGAAATCTGCTTCCTTGCTGTTGAAAGTGATGAGTTAACTCTTTCTATTATTTCAGTAGAGGATAAAACATATTCTTGGATAGACAGAACTCACAGCAAGGTGCTAAGGACATTTCATAATTCTGTGCATAGTCTAGAACGTTGGTAGCAAACAGAACATATGGGAAAAAAAAACTTGTACAAGTACAAAGAAACCAGTTTTTTTTCCTCCTGTGACTGCCTACTCATTTTCCTTTGAGTACTGGACACTGCTTTCACCTTTGAGCACAGCTCCCAATTAGTGAGATTTATGAAATAAGTATGACCTTGAGTTTTGGTCCACCTTTGTGGAACTAGAAGGGTTAAATCACTCCTCAGCCTCTACAGAATGAATCACTTTCAGCTGAAAGCAGGGAGCCCTCCTGCACTTCCTTGCAAATTGTCACCAGCTTCACAGCGTGTCCTCCAGGGTGTGTGCCCGCACTCCTCTCTCAGCCTTGCCCATTTTCTCCTCTTCTTGCACCGGAACAAGAGTCTGTCGATGACTTGTGCCAATGTATCTTATTCTTTTAAAAAATCTAAAAAGCATTTTCAACACTAGCATATCCTAGAAAAGAAATTAATTCCTCGGGATATAATCACAGTCCTTGTCACCACACATCTGAGTAGCACTAGCAGAGATTTGCATTTAGAGTCCATAATTTGAAAAGTGATGTGCAGAAATACGTAGGCTTCATATTTTAATGACTAAGGCAGTATGATCATAAATTGTTGTAATAAACACTCACAGTAAGATTCCCTATTACAAATAGGGAAGTCAAGTAACTTTTTGTACTACTCATCCATCATCACCTGCCCCACAGGATGCACTGAACTGTACTCTCCAGTTTCTCCACATTCTCTCTTTTTTTTTTTTCTCCTGAAGAGAATTGTTGGGGTTCTACTTACTTAGTATTCACAGAGGTGCAACATGAGCTGGGAAAGCCAGTGATTCAGCATTTCCAAGAACTGTCATTTAAGCCTAAACAAAAAACCTTATCCTGTATTCATCTGCTCATCCCGGGCAGTTTCCGCGCACAGGTTAACTTCGCTCTTTGGAAGTAAGATGCTTCCAAGTTCCATCAACAGATGTCCAGAGGCCAGCTCACAACCGCCTTTGGCAGCTGCACGGCCATGCTTTACTGAGATTAGTCATAGGCTGAAACCTCAACAAAGAAACTTTAAAGATTCTGAAGAGAAGAAAGAGATGAAATCAAGATCTCCAAGAGAAGAGAAACAAAATCTCCCAGATGAACCCAGCTAAAAGCTAGTTTAGTACAACCAAAAAGACAGAGGCTCCGAAAAGTTTGTACCCTCTTCAACTAGAGCCTGCTTTTGGACTTCTAGACACCTCTACAAAGAATCTACTGTCCCTAAAAGTCCTGTCTGCTGCTGCCTTGGCACCCAACTTTTCCAGCTGACAGTTTAAGATAAGGGCAGAAGCATATGTCAAAAAACTTACGAAAACAGAATCTTGAGATTTGTTTCACTTTTACAGGTAAAGAAATTGTACACTTTCCCTGTCTGCAAGTGTCTGCAAACACACAGAAAGCAGCATCTACAGATGATTCAGTTAAGATATATCAGCTTCAATATCTGTTATTTAAAGAAAGCCAGCTTTTGGACAGCTCAGTAGTAATTCCTGGGAGTTAGAGAACAAAAATAAAAATCTATAAAATAATCTACCGGTTATAAAGGAAAAAGGAGCTGTGAAAAAGTGACTGTAAATAACTGCAGATCAGAGATCCCTGGGCCAGACTGAAAGCAACTTCTACCACCATGAATTATGTCAGTCCAACCACTGGTGACTTAACAAATGCAAATAAAACTGAGCAGACTGTTTGGTACCATGGATTATTTTCATAGTACAAAAGTCTGTATTACATATTTGCGCATCTGCCTTGCATGGAATACCTTAAGAAACTGACAGTAAGGATTCCCAGTTTTGCACACCAGGGATTTCAGCATTTGTTCATATCCAAGCACTGAGGCCATTCATACCTTTGTGAGATCTTTATAAAGTTCTGGATACAGCAATGCCATTTCTGGCTTCACATCCTGATCCAATACCAGAGAGAAGACTGGAAACATAGTATATATGGTTGCATACCTAGGTGAAAGGAAAGCACAAAGACCGACACTTTTGTATGACAGGATTTCAAACTGATTTAGCAAGTTAAATTATTATTTTTATGCATGTAGAATTAAACTGGTTCTTCTACCCAGTACTGAGGCAGCTTACCAACACAGCTTTACCCACACAACCTGCTCTTGTGCATCTGAGAGCTACACGTTGTGAGAAGTTACAGAGCTTTTATACATTCAAAAACAGTAAATGCATTTTTCTTCTATATGTATCACTCAAGCTTATTCCTGTTACAACCCTCCCCATGCACCTGCACTCTGGACAACCAGTTCAAAGGCCTGCCCTTTAAATTCATCCACAGACGATGGAATGAGAACTGAAAAGCCACGCGCTATATTCCAGCCATCACGGTGTAGGGAGGTGGATCCACAGAAGTCTTAGTGGCTCTGTACACGAGTTTGGACTCCAGCATACACACGCCAGATGCACACTTTAATACACACTTTCCTAGAACTCAGCACAACTATTTACAACCCTTTCTGAGAGGTCCACTGCCTGCCTCTGCAGCATATGGGGCAACCAGACCTTCATCTGACCAGAACTGAAGTTGCTATGGATGTAAGTTGTTATTGTTTACAAGGAGCATAAAAAAGAAGCTCTTGGGACAGAAGGGCAGGGACAGACACGATGTATGCGTATATCCCTCAGCTGTATGACTTGGGGAACCGTATCATTAAAGCAGCTTCTGCAACAAGACCAGGGTGCACCTACTCCTGCACACATTCACCTGAACACAAATCTACGTGGCAGACCTGGGGAGTGCCCTCGGCCGAAATTTCAGCCAGCAGCTTCAGCTCCATTTTTAAGAGAAAAATCTGTGATTCTCCCTGAAGCTTCTATGGCCGCCTGTGTACCAGCTGAACTGCGCTGGGAGATCTCCTCTGCTGCTTTCATCCCGTATGTGAAAAAGGTTACAGGGCATCTTCTTCTAAGGCTATGCAGACCCCTCGCCTTGGAGGGCTGATAATGAGGTTCAAATAGTGCATATTCAACCTACTTTGACTTCTCTCTGTAGACTCATTCCAGACTCTGGTAGTGTACCAATGATAAATGTATGAAAAACGTGGCAGACACCAACTACATGACGTCATTTAACAGGTTAGTTTGCTACGTTTATTACCAGATACTGTAACTGTTGGTCTTGACTTACCCTACCATTAGGAATCCTTGGTACAAGGGAACAGATGCAAAATAGAAGACTGATGAAAATACAGCCTACAAAAAAAGCAGAGAAGTGCATGCATTTAATATATTTCTATATACAAGAAATTACAACAAAGAAAAAAATAACAATACTGGTTGATTCAGATTTTGTGACATTTCAAAGACAGACACAGTATTATTAACTATTCAGAGAAAGTTTCAGATACCTGCATAGTTGAAATAATAAGGCCTCGGTGCATGACAAATTGACCAAGTGCTGCTGATCTTTTGTAACTGTTTCGACCATGTACCATCAGCAGCCTGCCTATGTGTTTAAACTGTGTGATAGAAAAGTCAGCTGCTAGGGAAGCTTGTTTTCCCTCCTAGAACAAAACAAAAATATTTCAAATATGAGACCCAGTGTAAAAGATGTGCTTCAAATGCCAAAGTTCGAAGTGATAATGAATTTTAAAAGCCAAGTCTGCTCCTGCTTCAGAAATCAACCCTGTAACAAGGCAGAAAGAACAACTTTTTGTGCATATTCTAAGATGCTGTCACTGTTACAAATAAGCTTCATTGCCTATCCTGCTTCTTTCAGGTAAATGCTACATAGAAACGATGGTGTTTTCTGTTTTTCTTGGATTTTGTACTTAAAAAGATAAAGCAGAGGTCATAGAAGCAAAGAGAGTACTAGTTCAAAGACTAAGCATTTTTTTTCTAAAGCATATCTTAATTAGAGATGATCAATTCACTACTGTTTAAGACTAGATTTTCTAATCCCATGTTACTATATACTACATTGCGCACATTTGACAACAGAACTGTTAACATTACCTTGCCCTCAATTCCAATTCCACAGTCTGCTGCCTGGATCATGCTGACATCATTTCCTCCATCACCTGGAAAATGTCACAGCAATATTCAGCTCTTCAGAGGTTTTACTCTCCTGGCCTTACAATACTTTAGAAAGCTCTTATACACCTTTAAATTCTTAAAATTAATCTACGGATTATGATTAATTACTTCAGCAATCAAGACTTTTCCCTGTGGAATAAAGAAGATGACCACACGTGGCATTTTCTGCCACAGCTACAACCTGGCTGTTGATAACAATGCCTCTTTGGTTTTGTTTTCAATTATTTTGCAATGGTGCCATCTACTGCTGACGTGTATTACAGATTCCAGCTACTGCCAGTGAAGACCATGCCAGCGGTTACCTATTGCACACGTGCGCTTCCCCGTGTGGTGCTGTAAGAGTTTCACAATGTGAGCTTTCTGGGTGGGAGAACATCGGCAGCACACCACAGCAGGGCACTGACAAGCCAGCTCTACAAATTCGTGCTCGTAATACTTCAGACAAACCTAAGGAAATAAATACAGTTGCATTTACTTATGATTAAATACTGCTACATGTAGTCTAAGACAAAAACACAGTATAAAGAATTCTTCCATGAAGTTTTGCTTGCACAACGTCCATCTGGGAGAAGAAAACCCACATTCTCCTGACTGGGGCTTTTTTATTTTAAACTGAAATTCTCTTTCATTTAGAACACACCTTGGGGTTAAGAGAAAAGACAATACTAAAGCGTGTTGCACGCAAACTCCATTCTGCTACCATACAGGAGACCAGAGAACCACTAATGTTTGCCCATCTAGAACATATATCCTCTAATTAGCACTCAGTGAAAAACAAGCATCTCCAAGGGCAACTTAAAGTGTGGGCAAATACTGGAAAGAACTTTAAGGGCATGAAGATACTGACACCACTGTTTGATCATAAGGGTAGAGGTAAATGTATTTTGACAGAAATTAAGCTCTTACCTCAAGCGAGTCCCCAGATATCACCAAGGCACAGTCGTGCTTCCTCCTGAAGGCATTTAGTTCTAAGTGAGCCTCTCCTCGAGTGGCAACCTTCGATAAAAAACACTCACTTAAAAGATTTTGTTATATTCTTAAAAAAAAAACCAAACCCCCTACCTGAACGGATGCTTTGAGAATCCATATGCAGCAGGTCTTCAGCAAGTGCTCTGCCCCAGTGCAAGCCCAATGCCCACGTATACAACTATGAGCCTTGATTCTTACGGAGTGAAAATGTAATCCTCAAACAAGGGAAATCTATGTAGTCAACTTAACTGGTTCCTTACCAAAGTAGACCAGGGCTAAAAAAATTAATGAATTAATTACAATCAAATATCTTTAGTTCAAGCTGACCTGAGTCTTGTCATCCCGGCATGGCCAGAGAAAAAACCCAGACAAAACCCGCAAGCAAACTCCAAAACTTTTATTAATTAACCTGTATGTTCTTAGAATAATGTAAAATTTTGATATTAATAGTTCCTTCAGTTTGGGTAAGTAGACACAGAATTCAAAAACGCTCACTAGTACTAATCCTTTTGGATATTGCTGAGTACGCAAGCAGGATCAAGTGGCACAGTACAAAAGAACTACCTCTTAGATATTTTTTTTATTTACATAATTATTGTTTCAGAAAAACCCAGCCATGAAATGCAATAAATGGTCAAAGGTTAACAAATGGATTTTGGAAGGTTTTGACTAGAACATAGAGCACGAAAACTTTAAATTTAAATTTAAAAACTAGATTTTGAGCAGACTGGCAGGTTTGTTTGTGGTATGGTTTTTTTTACCCCCAATAAAAGATCAATGTCTTTCAGAGCTTTCACGCAAGATGAACTTCCAAGCACAGAATAAAACACAAACTCTGATTACACTTATAGTTTTGGTTCTGCCAGTACTTCAGTTGAATACCTTTTAAAATATTATGAGTCTTGATTACAGTGAACATGAAGTTTTGTCTTTGCTCCACTACCACTCAGAATCAGATGCAGCCCAAAGACCTCTCTCCCCCTAGATGGGCTCCACTACACATAAAATATGAGTTACATTAAAAAACACCCGCCAACAGAAAAACCCAGGCACATGCCCAATGTTCAGAATTTTTCCCCTCCTTTCCCACAATTAAACGTGTAAAGAGAAAGCTCCCTGTCAGCCAACTGTTTGGAACCCCAGATGCATTGGCCCATTATAATCTTCCTGCATTACAGAGATTAAGAGACGTCAGCCCATGGCGCACGCTGATGAGCAGTAATTGCCCTCTCTATCTTTCACCTAATTTGTAAACACCTCTAGAACAATATATCAATTTCATTACAAAATGAAGAAGCTGAGACTTCTAAGAATAAAAAGGAAGAGTATTAAAGCCAAAATACATCTTTTTGGGAAGCCAACGTAGTAAATAATTTGTTATTTATTAATTTATAACTAAAATAGAAGTGGTAAGTAAAAGTGCTTGTTATTTTCTTACCTTAATCCAGTAGTTATTTCTTTGTACCAAATATAGCCACACAAATAATTCTGTACAAATCCATTTTCTAACCAATTTTAAACTTTGCGCACTCTAAGTTAAAACAGTTTTATGCTGATCTCTTATTACTAGTTGAGGTAATGAAAATAAAAATCTCAGTCAACTAAACAGATTTTGTTCAGGAAGACAATTTGTGCTGTTACAACATGGAAAGGTCAACAAAAATTGATCTGAAGTTTTATCAGAAGCATTAATAATTTAATTGCAAATAGTAGTCTGCAGGGCCTAATTTGCCATTCTGATGCTTCAGAAGAAACTACATTTACATGTAAATTATATTCATATAATTATTTCTGTAGGTGCAAGTGGTTCATTTAGAACAAACACAGACATATTATGTCTGATCACACAGCATCAATCAGCCTCTGGAAAATCTATTTTTGTTTGGCTTCAGTAGAGTTGATGCTATGCAAATATAATCAAAATGTATACAAAAAGATACTCAGTTTACCTTTCTAACAATTATCTTAAACAGTTTGCTAATAAAATGCAAAAATATATATAATGATATATAAAATAATTCAAATTTTGTCACACAGATTTGCATTACAGCTATATAGAGGACGTTGGCATCACAGTTTAACTCAGGATTAATATTGCTTGAGTCTAAAAACTTCTATTAATGAAAGTGCTAGAAGCAGTAAGAGCCACATTCAGACAGCCTGCGTTCCTGGATGCTCTTTCCCACGTCTCAGCACCTCACACAGACCCCTCTCCGTCATTACTGAGAGGTTCCTTACTATGCCTGTTCTGTAAATGAAGGGCATGAAACGCGTGTTGAAACCTGGGTCACCCCAGCGTGGCTACAAACATTTCTGTAGCGTATCAACAAACGCAGAAACAAGCACCCTTAAACAGATGCAATGCTCTGTAATTCTATGCCCGTGAAGAACAGTCAAAGGACTACTCTTTTGACCATGACTATGACCCTCAGTACAATAACCCATCAATTTTCAACCAGCAGCCAACTACTAATCAAATAAAGCAACATTATTATTAGCTGTCCTTTGATGAACCAATAAAAAAGTTGGAACTATACTTACAGGTCTGAAAATGTGGATATCTTGAGTCCTAGACACTAAGTGAGAACTTTTTGCAATGCAAGTTGCTGTCTCCAGTTTATCTCCTGTTAACATCCATATCTGCAAAATAACGTAAAAGTTTACTGCACTGGACATTAACGTGTCTGTTCTCCCAACCTCAATTACATGTCCCTCCAACCTCTTTCTGGTACTTTTTGGGATTAGATTACTAGAGAAAATACACTGATACGTGCACTTTTAACTAAAAGTAATGAGCAGTTTTTACTGCAAAACCCCTCAAAGCAGAAAAGAATTGTCTTTACTTCAGGCAGCTGGATTCCCCTTCCCTTCTCAGAAGGGCTCGATTTACATGGAAGACAAGGTGAAGCTCTGGGGAAACCCACCGGCACAGCCGAACAGCAGGGAAAGCCTAACAGCCTGTCCCCACGGCCCTGACGCTACCTTGAGCAACGCAGTGAGGGCGCAGGCAACGGCAAGAGAGAACACGTGTCAGCAAAGCGACGCGACCCAGCAGCCTGCCACGCTAGTGAAGGCCTGTCAGAAAGCAGCGGGCAAGTAACGGGCAGCAGATCCTGCAGGAAGGGCTACAGGGGGACCCTGCCCGCATGGAACTGGGATGGAGGCGTGACAGTTCCAGCAACAAGGCTGAGGATCCATCCATTCTTCCCTCAGCCCCTAAACACCAAGGCAGCTGAAGGACATCGGGATGAAATGCCATCAGCCCTAGACCAAACGGAACCGACCACACAGGAAGAATTACTTAAGCTGCAAGAGTTATTCCAGGATATTTATGATATTTACTAAGTTGCAAGTTACAATTTCATTAAATGGTAAGCCTCTGTCTCCCTCTTTTCCTGTACATCTCAGGTAAGATCCTTTACATCAGTGTCCATGTGGGTCCATGAGTGGACAAGGCTCATGTTTTCTCATCATATCTCACTGAGTAATCTATCATTTTATCTACAGCTACTATTGTATTTCAGCCTCCTATGTTGGTTGTAATTAAAGCCAGAATAGTTTTAATGCTCTGAAATCCTAGAAATAATCATTAAACCCCCCACAAAAATATAAACCAAATAAAACCTCCAAAAAACAACCAGACCACCTAAAAATTGTCACACTGTTCTATACTTCGTTGTAGCAGGACATACCTAACAGTCAGAAGTGACCACACACAGAAAAAATATCAAGAGCAAATGTGAAAATACATATTAGTACTTCATATATAGTAAGTACTTCGCAGTAGTCACACTGTACTAAAAAGAAATTTGATGTCATCATAAGGCTTTAACCCATACACATATTTTTTCTAATTGTGCACACCACTGACTTACCAATTAATTCACCTGAAAGCCTTTGGGGAACAGGGGTTAATTAAAAACAGAGTAACAAAACAA
Source organism: Falco naumanni (assembly GCF_017639655.2). NCBI lineage: Eukaryota > Metazoa > Chordata > Aves > Falconiformes > Falconidae > Falco > Falco naumanni. The sequence goes on from NC_054056.1 coordinate 19,412,562, forward strand.
CAGACATGGGAAGCAGCCTCTAGGGATTCCCTAGTCCACCTTCCCTTGCTCAAAGCAGGGTGGGCTACAGCAGGCTGCTTAGGACCACATCGAGACAGTTTTGAACATCTCCACGGATGGCGACTCTGCAAGCTCTCTGGGAGACTTGCTCCAGTGTTTGAACACACCCACAGTGAAAATCTGCTTCTTATGTTCAAGTGGAACTTCCTTTATTTCAGTTTGCATCCATTGCCTCTTGTGCTCTCACTGGTCACAGCTGAGAAGACCCTGGGGCCCTGCCCTCTCTGCACCCTCCCTCCAGGTATTTATTGCCATTAATAAGATCCTGCTGAACTTCACCCTTTCTTCACTACTGTGGGCGGCCGCCAACTTTCAAATCCCTGACCAATTCCTCCTTGTTTGTTAGTTTGAAGACTGGTAAAGCATCTCTCCTTGTTGACTCCTCAATCACCTGTGTCAGGAGATTATTGTCATTGCACCCCAAAATCCTCCTGGTTTGCTTGTGCCCCCCCGTGTCGCCCTTCCAGCAGATGTCAGGGTGGTTGAAATCCAGCACAAAGACCAGCACGTGCAAATGTGCTTCTTCCCCTTGTCTGAAGGCGGCCGCCTCTACTGCTTGACCAGGCAGTCTGTGGCAGACCCTCGCCATGATGCTGTCCACATTGGTCTGCCCGCTAATTCTAACCCACAAGTTCTCAGCTGGCTCAGCATCTGTCCCCAGGCAGGGCTCCTGGCATTCACGTTCCTCCCTCACGGAAAGGGAGACCTCCCATGCTTGCTGCAAAGCAAAATAACTTGTCCTCCTTCTCTGGCTAATCCCCCTGTATCTGATTCATTTTAACAAAACAAAGTCAACACCACCTTTTCTGTGCAGAATCTGACACTCTGCTTCAAGCAGAATTTATACAACCTTGCCCACCCCCCTCAGATATTGCTCATATCTTCACTCCAAGCCCTCTCCCCAACAGATGTCTTGCTTCTACATGGGTGACTGACAGCTGCCCAGCACTGCCTGCCCGCGAGCAACCCACAGCACGAACTCCTGCACAAAGCTTGGGACGCTGTCCCTGCAGCATGACCCGAACCAGCTCCAAGGGCAGCTCCACACCCTGGTTCAAACAACTCACCTCCTGGTCTCTGCCGAGACTCCTCCTGCGTGCAGAGCCTGAAGACTTCGGTACTGTACGGATCTGCGCCACACTCACCTGGTGTCAGCTAGGACAGCATGCTGCCAGCCGCTGGGGACGAACGACCGGGAGCCAGACACGTACACCTGGCTGTCTCCCTACACAGTGAACTTAAGATCAACGAAGCCTGCAGCAGCGCAGGGATCTCCACACAGTGTCCCGCTCAGTGCCACTAGCTGACGCCCGGAACGCGCTAGAGCCTGGCACATTTCCTACTTTGAATGAAGCTGCATATAGACAAGTGTAATTCATGTCTTGTTGAAAGAAGTTAATAAACAATAACCAGTTATGGAAGCAGCATGCATTTAGTACCTTTATTCCAGCATTTCTTAGCATCTCCAGAGTCGGTCTAACGTCTGCTTGCAGCTGATCTTCTACTCCAGTGAGGCACAGCAATTCCATTTCTCGCTCCAAACTCTCTACAACAGCAGCAACCTTCAGGTTTCTATCATGTATGCTTAACTTTGCCTGGTTGTAGCGGCTCTGTTTGCACAAACACAAAACTACTTAAGAGTTTGCTACGACTCATTAAGTATACATTCAGTCTACCAATCAGTTATAATCTGGATTCATTAGGCTACATGTTTGTCTTTAAGTATCTTTAATGAAGAACAAGATTAAAAGAGCAAGCTTTACTTTCCACCCAAGGTTACACACGCCCCTTCTGACAAACGCCCTCAAGAGAACGCCTTCTGAAGGGCTACCAAGAACCAGACACCGCAGCACTCAAGCAGCTCTGCCCTGCCTGTTGCGAACAAGCAGACTCTTTGGGTCACGCTGAAGCTCCAGGGCCAGCCTCACACCAGCTTCTGGGGACACTGTCCAGTCACCTGGAGCAGCAAGGCAGCACGGCTGCGAACAAGCACAAATGATGACAGAATCTTTCCTAGATTCTGTGCCAGACCTCAGCTATTGGTATTTTAAACACAAATCATCTTCTCTGCCACCTTAACAGAATAAAAAACAGAGGAATGTTCCCCCTGAAGTAACTAAATATGGTGAAGCACAAGATCGCTGTCCCTTCATACCTCAAAGTCTTGATACTGTTCTTCAGTCAGTGATTTCTTGGCCACAACCAGCGTACGCAGTCCTTCCCGTGCCATATTGCCACACTACATGGACCAAACCACAGAACAGTTATGCAAATATTTAACTGTATGCACACGTTTTACACCATGTGCTGACAGGGGACATCTCTGCCATTACTTCTGTGGTTTCTTTAGACTCTTAGATTAGTTGGGAGAAGCCACAAACAGAATAAAAAGGAACTACACGTCAGGTCCCCCAAACGAAGCAGGATGCTATTGGTAAGCCATTAGATTTCCTCTTCTAGCTTACATAAAATCTCTTTCAGGTTGATGCTTTAAAATAAAACAAAACTATTTTTGAGGCATGTAACAGAACTGCATTTTCTTTTTCCACTGAACATACCTCGTAGCAGAAAAATATCTACACATTAAAAAAAGCCATGGAATAGCATGTCTTAATGAAAAACAAGGCTGTCCAGTGCAAAACACTTATTGATTTGACCTCATAAAGCTAAATAAATTAAACAAGTATCTTACAATTAATTGTGCATCATTATCGCCAAAAGTAATTTTTATGACATTTTGCTAGGTCTTGAGGGAGTTTAATTTATTCATGTCCCTGAATAAATCAAACTGCCCTGCAGCAGATATTGATTCATATTGCCAATACCATTATGAACATACATGGTGTAATCATTGTATTAACATATTGTCTGTATGTAGGGTCAAAATAAGATGATTGCCAGTACCGACTAGAGCCACACAGTGAAAAATACTAATCAGCTTTGAAATTCAGTCACTAGCTATTTTATATTAAGTTTAATAAATATGGCAAAAACCCCTATTTCCATTTGGCTGCAACCCTTATTCAACATCACAATTCATCATCATACCTCACTGCAGAATTTGATAAAACAAGGGCATTCCAGGTTAAATAGGTTTATAGGAGAAAACTTCTCAGTAGTCATTAGGTTTTATCTGAAAGGTCAGTGAAAACCAACTTTCCTTGCTTTAAGCAGGACCGTGTTCTGCTATGACTACCGCCTTCGCTTTTCCTGTAGGTTATTCAAGAACTGGAAATGTTTCTAATCCCTTAAAATCCATTCAGGATATATCTAACAACTTCAAAACCTATTACGCATTGGCACAGGTTCTCCTTTAAACCTATTCCAATAATATCTGGTGTTTTGATTTTGAATTTTTAGTTCTTACAGAATTTTAATTTTTTTTAAATTTTCATTTTGTTTCTTACCTCTTCTTCTAGCCAATCATTGTACTGTACAATAGTGGACATTGCAACATCTGCACCCTTCATATAGAATGTAATTTCTCCTGAAGATTCATCCTAAGGTTTTACAAAAGAAATAGAGGAAAAAAAAATCTGTTTATACAGTCAAAACCGTTACCTACCAATAACCTAATTGGCTTCTGAAGTAGCCAATGATTTATCATTTATAAAATGTGAAGTACCCTGCCAAAAGGTGGGTAAGTTTCATTCGTTGATGTTACTACTTGCAATGAAATCTCTCATTCCATCAAGATGCGTATTACCTACTTTCTCATATAAGAGGATCAGTTCTAACTGAAATCGATGTAACAGACCCTCAGCATCCCTAAACTGCCCATCTACATTTTAACACACCCCCTCTAACTACTATTTTGTTTCTTTGGTCACACATACTATCTAACCCACAATGGAAAGTTTACTCTGTATCTTTGAAATACCCAAGTAATTAAAAATTCACAAGTAACTTAGCGTAAATGCTTCTTACAGATGTTTTAATGATGAAACATTGGTTGCACATTCAGAGAATTCACACGCAGGCAAATGTAATCCATACTGGGAATTTCTGAGGTATGGTCTGTCGCAGAAGATGGGTCAGTGTGATGTGCAACTTTCTTAAAGAACCTCTGGGCGCACAAGTGTTACACAAGCAGGCTCTCGCGGCCAGCCTCACCTAAGACGCAACCACAGCACCCTCGCGGATGGCTGACAGCATGCCTGGCTTGTCATCGTGGGCAAACAAAACACGGGATGATTTCCCACCTATTTAACTGGGACTTGGCACTGACCCAATCATCCATCAGCACCGGCTGAGGCCGCTCTCCTACAGGGTCTGATTTTAGGTAGGGAGAAGATAGGATGCAGTGTGGATGGCTTAACATTTGCAGGGGTTTAAACCTCCCTTTGAGCATAGTGGTGTGGCTTGTCTGAGGTTTTCATGATCACGACTATGCTCCCAACCGGGCACCTAGGAGACAACTAAGCACGTGCCTTGTAAATCTCAGACCCTGTGGGTTGTCTGTGTATGCACACCAGTTCCGACAGTAGCACTGAAAAGCAGCAGCAACAGTACAGAAAGACGCCAGCTACTACTGTAAGACATTTCAGCCATTAATTTATCCCTCGAGGAGGCAACATATTTTGTATGAAGGAAACAAAGGGAAAATTACAACCAAAGTCTTAAAGGCGATTCACAGCATCACAGATGCTACACATAAAGTACTGAAATGAACATCTTCCCATGTTAAGAGAAGAGTTTCTCCTTTACAAAGCTCTCTGCAACACCAGGTCAGCCTGATTTTTCTACAACTGCTTGCCTAGTATTTCATGTGCACCTCTGTCAAAGGTGCATTTTCCATTTGAAAATCTTGTGAAACACATACCCCAAAGGATCACGTTTCTATTAAGCTTTATAAAAAAAAAATCCAGTCAAAATATTTTGTGAGAAATAGAAACCAACACCCAGAATATCCCCAAATTACCCTAACTATGATCCCCATGCGCTTGCTCTCAGAAGTGAAGGGAAAGATCTGCAGAATATAGTACGTCAGAATGTGTCCGCCGGGGGTCTTCAGCTGCATTGACGTCAAATCTCTGTTAACCAGAGTAAGACCCACGCTCTCTGTCCACTGCACCAGAGCCACCTAAAGAAAAAAAGAAAGAGACACACACTTTAGTGTGAAACATCTATTATACTCTCACATAAACCAGGCTAAAGCCAAACAACTGTTGCCTGGGTAAAAGTATTAACTCTTCCAAGAATCTAGGAAAAAAACATGTGAGCAGCAGTAGAGTGAGTACCAAATCTTAATACATCAAATGAGTAAATTCAGAAGCTTCAGAAAGCTTACTGAAATTCTTATGAAGAATATAAAAATTTATTTGAACTCGTTCCTGCAAGTGAGGTATTTAGAATGTATTGTTCAGAAGTAACAGTACTAATAAAAAAAACCCCAAACATATATTCAATTATACTTAAAGGATAACCAGCAGAAATTACACAAACCCAGAATACGATTTCTGTACCAACAACACTGCTAAGTAAAAGATTTTGGAAGTATTTCCATAGAAAACATTTCATTAGATCTACAATTCCATGCAAGTTGAGACACTGTAATATGTAGTAAACAGATAAGCAAAGGATCTTATTTTTAGCTTACTTTGTTCACTTGCAGCATTTTATTTGGTTTCAACAATAACATGAGTTCTTAGCATCAGATGAGATGGAAACCAAGTTCACAATTCTGCATCCCACAAATGTGCCTATGAAAGCCCCTTGTACAAACCCAGAAATGCTGCATCACACAATAATCACTGTTAACTACCACTCAGTGGCATCTTAAACGCATACATTAGAGATTTGCCTTTTTTTAAAAAATTTTGTTGCTTTAAAGTGCATGATGTCTAGCTTCTACTTTCTTCTATGTTATGCTTTAAATAACACACTAGGTATTTTTCTATCACCACCCCTGTGTGGTTTATTCCTTCAAAAAATTAATACTTCAGGAAAACTGCTTTACTGTTACTTTACATACAAGCCATATTCCGTATCTGAACAGGAAATTTCGGATTAAAAAAATAAAATAATTCCCCTCCTCAGTTCTGTTTTTATTTTTCCAAATGATAATCATTTGGAAACCAGATTCTTAAGTGACTAGAAAGGTAATTATATTGAAGTTCATATGATTTTCATGGAACCTGCCTCTGCTCTTAATCTCAAGTAAGATGGAAAAAATAAAAATCAAGCAGTCTGATACAAGACATGCAAGTACTAAAATCCTTAGATAAGTTCAACTGACATGGTGACTAACGCTCACAATGAATTCCACCCAAGGCAAGTAAATCACTGTAGCTTCTACAAAAATTTAAAATTGGGGAAAAAAATATATTTGTGCGAATCCCGAAGAAACCCTAGTAGTGCCATCTGTGTAGGCATCACCAAACAAATACAGTGAGATGCAGTTACAGAAGAGAAAAGAACACACTCTTAAAAGCACCATTTTAAAAATCTTGAAAATCACAGGAAGTCTTTTTAGAAACTTTTCTTCTTCAATAAAAGTACTATACAAGCTGTAAATGATCCAATACTCCCAAGGTTAATTTTCAATTTTCACAGTGAAAGGTTACTATTACTTCTGACCTGTAAATTGCATCTTTCTACTAACACCCTATCATCTGATTTGCGTCCCTTTGCAGCTAGAACTTAAATGTTCCATATTTGGTGAGTCACATTGTTTATTATTTCATTTATGCTTGGCTTCACCTACCATTTGCATTAGCATTCTGCAGCACAGTCATTTTGGATTCTTATACCTGGCCTGCGTTTTGGTGGGTTTTTTTTTAACTTTTAAACTGATCAGTGCCTACACAACAGCAGAAACAGTCAATAAGGCTCAAGAGGCAAACAGATGCCCCAGAGCAACTGAACAGACTCGTGAGCGAGGCATTACATTTGCCTCTCGTTACTCAGAACAAAGTCAGAGCAGCCAGACCTTAACAGCATCCCCATAACACAGCCAGACCTACCCACCAAACACCTGAGGCTTTTAGAATATACAAATTAAAGAAAAATACAACAGCAAACAATAAAATGTATGTCACAAACAGCATTAAAATCGAAATTATCAATCTTAACAAATAAATACACACTGAATGGTTGGCTACACAGGGCTTGGGGAGAGGCTTCCTGGGTAACTCTCCCCTCCTGAGGTTTCCCCTGTACGAGCACCGTCCCTGCAGCACCTTGCTGACACCCTACCTCAGAACAGGGCGGCGATCTGCCGTGCCCACACCAAAACCCCAGGGAAGTGCAGTGGCCGTGGCCTCTGGAGAGCCTGACACATGGATGGAGTCAGATATGGCAATCAGAGGTGGGACAGGCACAAAAGTCTCGCTGGTGATGCTACCATTTTGCTTTAAAAATAATCCGTTCTAATGGTAAAATTTATTTGCTGATAACCATTAATTTCTTTGTGCACACAGATGAAATGCATGAAGTTTCCTGAATCCAGGGGAGGGACGTCTCTGAGCATCCTGTGGATCCTCCTGGCCTACCACCCAGCTCCCCGCGCGGCAGAAGGACCGCGGTGGGCACAGGGCCCTCCTGCTGCTGCAGCACCCGCTGCCCGCCCGGCGTTCCTGGGGGGAGCGCTGGCAGGGGCTGAGAGCTGCCGCGGTTCCCGGCTTGCCCGCTGTCCTCCTCGCCGGCAGCGACCCTAAGGGTGAAGGCAGCCACCCACCCCTCGGTGGCAGGGCCAAAGGAGCAACTTCCACATCAGCAGCGAAGCAAGGACGCATGTTATGGAACAGGAAGGCAACAGATGTGGCAAAAGCTGCCATGAAACACCTCATTTAGTGCCTCTTACCCCAGTTACTTCAGATGTCCCCAGCCTCTCTCAGCCCAGGCCACCCCCCTCGGACCTGCACAGCTCACAGCCCTGGCACCCAGCTCTGCCCCTGCCACAGGCTCCCACACTCAGCCCCAGAGACCCCGCCGGGACACCCTCAGCTCCAGCAGCAGCCGTGTCACCCACCACGCAGCCTCCAGCAGCACCAGCTTGGGCACTGGGAGCAGCTTCTCCAGGCAGGTGGAGCATGGCAGCGCTCCATACCAATCCCACATTTTGGGGACATAATCACCCTGTTTGTTTAGAAATGTTCATTTATGGAACTACATCAGAGTAAAATTTTGTTCCATTTATGGAACAAAATAAATATCTTGGGTAGTTTCTAGAAAGTTCCATAAAGTATATGACATTGTTAAGTGACAATGATGCAGTTACCTATTTCAGCTGTCACAGAACCCAAGTCCATGACAGTCAGGAAAATGAACAGTTAAGGACTTTGCAAATCCTGTATCAAGAACAGGAAAAACCCTAAACCGCTATTCCTGCTGTGGATTCAGAACTACATATTTAATTAGAACATGAGACTGAATTTAACCTAAAATAAATACTAATCAACAGTTTTAAAAAAAATTTAGAAAAAAACTGATAGGCCACAAAACCCTTGGTATATTTAATTTTATTGTTAAATAATTACATTCTAAACGATTTTTTTTCCAACTATGGTGCCAACATTTTTTTTAAGGGAAAAAATCTCTTCTACAGTAAGTTCTATTAGCCTATGACTCCCATTTAATAACCCCAATGAAAATAATTATGCGGCAGAAAACGCTACAAATATCTATGTACAAAAGTCAATAGTCAAAATTAATTAGACATGCAAGATGAAACAGATCGTCCATAGCAAGCAGTTAGAGGAACGGCCATATCTTTAGCTACTTTCAGCTCTGAGGATGACGAGCCAAGGGCCTGCCTGCCCCTCGCCTCACAGGGCTGCTGCTCTGGGAGCGGCGGGGAGGGCGGAGGGCTGTGGGCCACCGGCACCGCGGGGCTGCTCCTCACGCAGCTCAGCGCCCGGCCCCGAACCCTCCCGACCCTCCCCCGGGAGCCGAGTAACTTACACAAGGGAGGGCACTCTCACTCTCTCTCAGATTTGGTCCACTTACGGAACAAAACAAATACCTTGGGTAGTTTCTAGAAAGTTTCTCAGATTAACATCTTCCTCCGCTTCCCCTGGGCCGACATGAAACACCACTCACCACCCAGCCTGCCTCTCCAACTTTCAGTCTGGGGAACTGCAACACCAAGTCCCTTTGCTCTGTGGAAAACATCACCACCTCTAGTCACCTGTCACCTCAGCAGCATGAGGGCACAAAGAAGTCCCAGTTAAATAAAACCTGATGTGGTCACTTGAAAAAAAACCAAACCAACCAACTCGCCTTGCCTCTGGGCACACAGGGGTTATAAATCCAAAAAGTGAGGTATCTGAAGCACCCTGCCGAATCCTGAAGATCTTCAGTTACTGGATCCGTCCTGAAAGGCTGTTACTGCTTGGCAGAAGACCAAAAAAAATGCCCTAAGGCTGTTCTTGCTTGCTTTAGATACTACATCAGTCAGGACTGGAACATACAAACCATCATCACACCCTTTCAATTCTAGGCTGTTTAGAACTTAGGTGGTCTGCGGAACCTAACCCACTAATTTTGTTGTGTTTTTTTATAATAAGAATATTTTGAGAGAGAAAGCAGAACTGGGAAAAAAACCCAACCTGAACAACCAACAATGCACCTCACTCTTAGCTTGGGTAAAATGGAACGAGAAATTGGATATTCACTTGACTCAAACACAAATTTTATCAACCAAGAATGAACAGCATTGTGTTACTATGAACCAGCACGCAAAGCCCTATTTAGGCTGAAGCTGCCATGTCCCTGTGTGCCCCCTCCTCCCCAGGGCCTTACCCCGCTGCGTGCAAGGCCACCAAACCACGCGTGAGCTGCGATGGAGGAACAGCTCCAGGAAGCCTCCGAGGATGCTGCTGCTTTCACCCAGCTCTCATGCTTGGTCCCGGAAGAGCTTGTGCTGCGCTGAGGCTGCGCTGCGGCTGCATGTGGCCACAGACCCCCAGCTCCCACCCTCGGACCTGCCACGTGGCCACAAACTTTCCTTTTGGTTCCCAGACCACGGCTAACACTGGTTACTGACTCGGGACCTGATCCTCACTTAAGGGTTTGGCTTCTTGGCTTGAATTCAGATGTGCCTCACCACCACAGCCCTGTACAACAATCCGTACTTGACTGTCTCTGGTTTCCATCATGGGACGTGCTCATTTCACCTTGCTTGGCTATCGTGGGGCTGCGCACCTCATCTTGGGGGCCACCGCCTGTAGCAGCTTGGCTACCATGCCCAGCTTCTGGCACCTCTTGCCTTGTGGGCCACTGCTGCTTCTGAGCAGAAACATCTAACTGCTCGATATTACCAAGTGTTGCTCAGAACAGTTTATGACCAACTAATTGTCACTTTCAACAGACAATATTCCCTTTGGAACCAACGCCAGTTTAAGACAAAGACCCACTGCCTTGCGGCTGGTGCTGGCAGCTCTCCACACCATCCAGCAGCCTGGGAGCTCCCCCAGTTGTGTGACAGCCTTTCTGGAGCCATGCAACGAACCTGACCCACTTAAACTGAAAAACATGCCATAAAAATAAAGGTCTGATGGTTTGGGCATATATGAGGGAGCGATTGGTAGGGTGAGAAAGGAGGACTAGGGATGGACATTTTGTAAGCTAGTTTTGCTGCCTAGAGGAATTTCATGTAAGCAACCTTCATTTGCTTCAGAGTATTTAAGAGCATCTTCACTTCAGACAACAGGATCCACTTGCAAAATAATGTTGCCTTGTATACGCAGAGGTTACATGCGTGGTAATTTGAAGTTAAGGCCACTGGTTTGGGAACAGAGAAGAAGCAGTGACACTTCTTTTTCCCACTGCCTGAGTGTTCCCAACACTTTCCGTTTGGATTGTTCAACAACTCACGCGTGTTTCCAATCAGCACTGGCGCGTTAATATTTATAAACAATGATTTGATAACTACATTTGCAGGTCCATCCCTCTTTGTTGAGAAGCTTCATAATTATAATAAAATTATTAACTTAAAAATACAGCTTGATCATGTGAAAAAACTGCCGATCAATATTCAAGACAAGCTATGGAGTAGTTATTCTTTGTGGGTCTCGAAGGTCATGAAAGTGATGGTTTTATGCTACTGAGTGATTTGCTTTTCACAATACATTGACAAAACAACACAATTAGTCTTGCTTCAATAAGTACACACAATAAAATGAATTAAACAATACAACATGTCTCATACATTACAGCTTCACTTTTGTAAACACAAAAGCGGCTTCACTAAGGGCATATCATTTCCCTGTCTGTTTTTAAATGACTGGCTTTGTATCCTTGTAATTAATTTTAGCAACTCTGTTGTCTCTGGACAGAAACGTTGGAATTAAATAACTGACCACACTGTAAGGCTGTATTTAAATATTCAAAATCCTGGAATTAGAAATGCTTGAGAATATAACAGTGCAGGACAAAGCATAACCAATAAATGGCTGGTTTATGAGATTAAGCAGTCATTAAAAATCATGACTTATCAACCTTTTCTGACCAAGGGGAGCAAAGGTCTTTAAAGGCTCCTGTTCATAGCATGCCCCTGAACTGCTTCGCTCCGTGACCTCTGAACTCCACTGCTTTACCTATTTAGCTTATATCCTTTTATGACTGTTCATTACATTAAGGTAGCTGGCTCTCTGCAGATGAGCCGAAGCCACCCCTACAATGGCTAAGTAGGAGCGGTTCCCATTTTTTTCAGTGAGTTGTCAGTGGATGGTTATTGTTTGCTATGCTACAGCTGTAGAGGACAAGTGACAGACAAATGAAACTTTCCACTCTTTCAGAGAAAATGAAATATTGATCACTTATCATAAGAAACAAAGAGCCTGGCATAAGCAGGGCTTACATTATGAATACAAAATCAGTTACTTATCTTGGGTTACTCTAACAACAGATAAATACATCTTTTATGATGAATGTACCTACTTCTAAATGTGCATACCTTGTTATGGTTATATTTTATCTGTATATGGATGCACACAGACACACAAAGATGTAAAGAATTCCAAATGAATTCCTCAAGTCAATTCATGAAGTGTACAGTGTGTCAGCGTATTACTGAACCGCTTCTTACACCTTCCTACATGGAAGAATAGTTCATACTTACACACTGTTCTCTGCTGCACGCTACGGTGGTATCATGCAATATTATATAATGCAACAGACACTGTGCAAACAACATCATCTTTCGAAAGACTGCAATCAAGCCAGATCCATAAACAAAATCTAAGAGAACAGAGTTGTAATGTTGAGAAAGTACAATGCATAAAACTGGTTAAGTCTATTAAATGATAATGTTGCTTATTAACCAAATATGTTGTGATAGGTCAGTGCTGAGGTTAAACAGAAAACATCAATTGAACCATTTCCCTAAATAAAGCTCCAGGGTGCAATATTCAAAGCACTTTATTCAATAAAAAATGCTTTTAAAATGGTACTTTGGTGATTGGGAAACATTGGCATCATCCGTCAACCTAACTGCAGGAAAGTTCAATAAGCTAAATAATGAACCATTTACATTATTTTCCTTAGGCTCCAGTGATTTGCAAACATTGCATCAATAGAACTCTTTAAAAAATTATGATAAAGGCCTGCTAGTCTTTCAACTCTTAGGCTTTTTGCTGTCATGCTGCAATTTTTATGCTGTTTAAATGTTCTTTGTAGCTTCATCTTTTTATAAGACTCCATTTAGCACCAATTTCTCATTATATTAAAGCATATTTGTTCAATATGATGTTATTAGTGTTTCAAGCATTATCTTCAAGAAAGGAAAAGGAAATTTAGTGCTGTCTGTTCTAAAATGTAAGTTTTTCATTTCACTGTCAAATTGCTTGAATCTGTGAGTCAAGATGTTTAAAAAAAAACATAATTAAAAGGATACCTGTGCTTTCTCTCCCTTGAAGCACCAACCGTTTCTTTTTTGCCAATTTCCTCTTCTGCTTCCCTTTCCACCCCTTCCAGATCTGTCCTATCAGCACTTTATCAACTTTACTCTTTCCAAGGTCAAATCCCCTACTGTCTTCCCAGGGCACCAACTGCATAATCCTCAAGTCTTACAGCTGTTTCCGTCAGCAAACATGGGGGGAAAGCTGGTCTTTATGATAATATTTTCAGGTTCCAAACAACTGAATGAATACACAAAACCCCACAGGGAGAGAAGAGCAAGTGGGAGAAACCCCCTCACATAGTCTCTCTCAATTGCACGTCTCTCCACCTGATTTATAGTAATAACTCTGGCTGTCAAAGCAGAATCTTTGCTTAATCCATAGTTGTCATCATATCTTCATAGGCAGATACTCGCTCATGCAGTCTTCCATTATATCAGTAATACCTCACCGGCTCGTTACACTGATCTCTTTAGCAAATATGAATACATGCACATATGAAAATCAGTACACATGTGCACAGCACAAGTCAAACGTCATACAACTACACTAACAAACTGTTATTTCCAGTGTTTGACTGCATAAACAAGTGCACTTCCAGCATCCTTGATTCCTAATGCAGGCCACTCCACACCATGTACCACTGCATACAGCATCATGGACTATTAATTTTAACCAAAGAGCAGCATCTTAAGTCCTGCCTAAAGTTTATTTCTAAAAAAAAAAAACATTCTGACTGCCACTTTCTAATCACTGAGAACCAGATTATGAACTGTGTTTATAGCATCTGAAATATATGTAATGCCTGCTGGTTCGGGCCTGCATGAAGACAGACTTGATTTTATTTCTTGCATTCCTAAAAACACTTGCTATAGACCTGTTTGTTACTTTTAGCAATTACAGCTTGCTGTTGGAATTGCTGAAGGTTTTGTTAGTATTACATATGGTGATACATTAGACATGCAAACCAAATGTGTATTAGTAACAGGCCATGCTGTGGCAAGATGAGGTTTCTGGAAGAAATACTACCTTGTACCAGATCAACTTGTATAGCTAGAGAAATACACAGGGTTTCAGATACACACTCCCTTTTGATTACAACTCAGGTACCTTGGCTACACCACTAACAGTCCACCCCAGCTTCAGACACTACTAGGGTTCCTTTAAAACAAAGATTCCCCTCAACCTGCTCACTTTCAGAGGCAAACTAACCTCAAAATACTCTATTTCTTTATTTTACTATATCAAGTACATACATGTTTTTATAAAGTTATTTTTTATGCTTACTGTGCAGTATCTTGGAACTTGAGCTTTGCCCCTTTCTTCTAGTATCTTTTTAGACTGAATTTTAGGCAATCAATTTAAGCCCCCAAACAGGATTATTTGGAACAATAGCTCAAAACCACTGAAAGCAATGGGATTTGTTTAAAATGTGGATTTCAATGGAAGTCAAATGCATGTTTTTATTAAAAAGGGGTTTTCAATGTGTTACACTTGATGCAGTTTTGACTAAACCATGAAGATGATGAAGCTGCCTCAGGTTTGATGCTCAAAAGCTTTTTTACAGGAGTATTTGAGGTGGTGTTTTTTTTCTCCTTCCTGTTAAGAATCTATACATTCGACTAACTTGTAGTGTCTCTAGCTACTGTACCTGTCTACCCATCACTCAGCAGCTTCATACTCCCTTCTGCATGTATATGCTATGATTCATACAGGGATTAATGTTTTGAGAATACACCTAATAACTTTAATTGCAATACTCAACACAGTATTGATCCCAAAGCACTGACTTCACAGACCTTTTAGTCAAATAATTGAAAACACGTTTATGTAACAAAGAAACACCAGACCTTTCCTACAGCTGTAGAGGAAATAAAAACAGATTACTGTTAATTCTAGAAAAATCCCAGGCCAAAACACTCTTCTTTCGCATTTCTACCCTTTTTAACTTAGTTTACCCTGTTCTTTATCAGATATGAATATTTTTTCACCCTTGCATACTAACCTCATCGGGGCTGGAAGCCTGGTAAGTTCGATTTTCATCACTGAAGTCCTGATCCACCTCTGCATACTCAGTTTCTGCAGACACGCCAGCCCGGGACTCATACACTGGCGTCACGTTGTGGCACAGCGCAATGGCCTTCACCGCTTCATGTATCCGACTGCTGACGCTCTTGCGGACTTTGGGCGCAGCCGACTGCGCTTTCCTGGATGGTGTTGAACTCGTACTGTTCCCACTGTTTTGAGAGTGCACCTTTAAGACCCAACACAATGAATAGTAAATCAGAATTCAATAATAGAAACAAAACAGGAATACTAATATATATATCCAATTGTTCCCCTTACAAAGGTTGATAAATGATAAGGATAGTAACCATTTATTTATGTAACCTACTGTCAACCTCTTCAGATTGTGATTCATAAAACCTCTCATCTACTTTTATGTAGAACTGGTATGTAATCGTGGGTTCATCACCTCGCATTTGTAGCTGAATTTCAGTAATGGAGCCTGCAGACAGTTTAAAAATGTGAAATGAGAGCAAGGATGTGGTAAAAGGGGTGAACAGGCTGACCAGAGCTCTCTGCAGAACCCCATGCTTCCTTCACTTCAGCATGCCTTTTTGAGTGATCCATCACCATAGTCCTTCAATGTCCTTTACATCCTATGAACTGTTTTTTTCAAAAGTATTTAAGCCAGCGACCAATTGCATGAGTTCAGAAACACCTAAAAAAAATTGCAACAGTGGTGTTTTGTTGCAGTTCTAAAGAACTCTTTGTCACTTGTATATATTCAGAGATTGCAAACTCCAATGCTGTTAAACTGAAAAAAAGCCCTCCCACCTTTTCTTTTAAATCTTCACCTAAATCTCTGTATTTTAAAGACCACCGCAAGGGCAATGAACAAAAGAACAAAAGTAAGTGTTGTTTTTAAGTATAAACGTTAGAAGGCATTGAAATACAAACACTGCTGATTTATAACCGACACAATTTCTATATTATTTGTGAACTAATGAAGTTTGTATGTGTTTTCTGCAGGCCGAAATTTGTTGTCCTTACAAGACTGCAATAATCTAATAAAATAATCATGCAATATAATAGTTTGACACACATTTGAAGATCACATCGCTGCTGCATAAACATGAAACTAGCTATTTTAAGTTATCCTTCAGAAAAGCAGATGACTGAATTTTTTAAGAAAAAGTTCTGTATGTTCATAATTACTTGAAAATAAGCGGGTTTGTCATTCTGGTTTTTTTGGGGGGTTATTTTTTGTTTGTTTGTTTTGAGGTTTACTGTTTTTTTGGTTTGGGGGTTTTGTTTGGTTTTGGTTTTGTTTTTTTGAAGTCAGCACATTAAATATATCAGCAGTACTACCAAAGGCTCTTCTGTTCACTCCAGGGTAACTCAGAAAACCTCTTCAGAAACCACGCTTTTTTCCTCCTGACTGCAATCTGCTGAACCGTGAACATTCTGCCCATCAAATTACAGTGTTGTCTAATAAAGGGTTTAACTTTCTGCTCATCTGGCACTGCTTTTCAGCTACTGCTTTAAACCTCTGCATTTGCATTCTGCTAACACTGATGCCATTACAGCCGCAAATAAATTAAGCTGATTTACTCCTTCTGAATTATGTTATGTTTATTGATGCTTGTATAATTTAATTTCACACAAATTCCATTAAAGATTATGCCCTCTATCACAAAATGCTTCCAGTGGGGAAATATAATCAGGTTATAATAGATCTGTGTGTTACATTAAGATGACAATAGTCTAGTAGGTCCACTGTAATAATAAAACAGAACACAAACAAGGGATAAAATCAATGTCACGCAAGAACCACTGCCTAGCTAACTGGCAGCTTCTATTATCATAGATTAAATAAAAACCTCACCATACTTTTTCAGACTGAAACAACTGTTTAGTAGTTGCTTGTTTTGTTACCAAGGCTCCTTCATTTTTCTGTTTCAAAGTGTTGTTACCAACACACACATCATTAAAGCATTACTTAAACATCAAGTAGTGGTATATAAAGCTAAAAAAAAAAAAGTTCAAAGAAAGTTATCTAATAACAGCAAACCTAGATTTGGGAAATCTTTACCCACAATTGAGGGGAAAAATAAAGCTTCCCCCACACTTCTTACTACTTTTAAAAATTTCAGTGCCAAATATGTTACAGCTATTAAAAACATAATTAACAAAGGGTACCACTCATTAAATTTTACAGCAAACTAGTAAAAGCTTTAAGCAAATAAGAATTCCAGAAATCATGCAATTCTCTTCAGATAGCATATTTAACAGCAAAACATGAACCCTGTGTTACTGAGCACACCTCCTCTGGAACGGGGTGCTCAGCCTCCCAGTGCAGCCCAACCCAGCCCTGCCAGCTCAGGACTGACAGTTAATGTTAGTTATTTATTGCTACAGTTGTCATGGTGAAGACCCAAACAACTTGTTACAACAAAACTAACTTTGGGTGACTTTTATAAACATATTCAGGTAGCAATTACCCCCAGTAACCCATTGTGAACCGAATCTGGACCGCCAACCTTTAGGTAAGAGAGCTCCAGAACTCATTTCCAAGGCACATTTGTGCATCTTAGTTACTATTCACGGCTATACCTACTAAGAATTAAGCCAAAATAGATTTATCCAAGGAAAAAGAATTCAAGAAGTGGATTTGTTCATCTGTTTAGATGTGAAATAATACAGAAATTGAAGTTGCAGGCTAAAACCTTTCAGCATACATTGCTTGCTTACTGCTTTCCCTCCTGCTGTTCTTCCCAAAAGCCACATAATATTAACAGAGTCCAGTGTGGTGTCAGATGGCTACTTAGTCATTTTTATTTTAAGCAAATGAGAAGGAAGCTATAGTTCAAAACACAGCACAACTAAAGATTCAAATCGGTTGTTGATCCTACAATCCTTTTAGAAGAGAAAATGGGGACACAGACAAGAAGGTCAGTCTACAAACTTAATTGGGTCAGCCAGTGACGTCTGTGTCTCCAAGTTAACCATGAAAAAGAGCTTCTATACAAAGTTTCTTATCATACTTTACGCAACATATGGAAATATTAGTTAACCTATCATTTATTTCCTCTTCTGTCAGTTTTAACTCTTTTTTGCTTCAAAGAATAGAAATAAAGTAGAAAAATCCTTCTTTACCTCAAAGTGGAATCAGGTGCTTAAACATGTTTGCAGAAAGCACCCAATTACTTTACATACATGGGAGATGCAACAATGCTGGCAGAATTCCACCTTCCCCCTTCATCCCACAGCTGATCCACAAGCGGCCGGGCAGCCACAAGCTGCTCGCACACTCCGGAGCCTGAGGACTCACAGCAGCACTTTGCTCTCAAGCAATACGGAGCTCTCCACTTTCTGCCCTGCCCTGTTTTTTAACGCTGTTTGTAGTCTTTTTCTTTTAAAACACATTTTCTAGATATGATCTTATAAATTTAATTTTCACAACTGTATTTTTACTTTTTGGTTATAGCAATTAATGCAGCTTTTCAATGTCTATTCTTGATGAATGTCTTCAAAGATTTAATTACCGTTCGTCTTATTCTGGACACTTGTAATTTGTAGTCTCAGTAACGAGTAGTTTACTCTTAGATGATTTGGCAGGAGAAAGACTGCACTGCACAGACAGGTTAACACAGATTTCTACTAGTGGGGAATAGAAAAGTAAAGTCCTTTAAGAGGGTATTACAAGGAACTTCAGAATCAGGAAAGAACTAGGTACTGTCTCCCATTTTTCCCTTTCATCATATCTGTTAAGAGATACCTACCAATGAAAGAACTTTCATAGCACCTCAAATTTCTAGACATAATCACTAACAACAACGCTTCAATGCTGTTAAAAACCTCTCAATATTAAAGGCAAATAATTTATGAAATGAGATACCTGTGAATAGGAGTTTATAATATGAATCTGTATTTCATCCATGGTGTCTGTTCCATAGGACACAGTGCCTAGGTGGAGGCGCTTAAATACCATCTCATTCTGTGTAAGTGTTCCTGTAATAAAGAAGAAGGGCATCATAGAGCGGCAAAAAACACCATGAGAAGCCAACAGAACAGCTCAAAATCTTTCTTTTGGAAAGAAGGACTGAATCATGAGTTAGCATCACTTCAGTTAATTAAAGGAATGTTTGTGGAGAAAGATCAGGGTTAATCATACTGGAAGGAAATCACTGATTCCACCGTCAAGCTGATTCTGCCAACACAACTGAATAAACAATCTTGGGGGAAAAAAAAGGCAAAACCTTTTCTCTCCATATGGAAGACAGAAAGCACAGAAATGCAGTATCTGGATGGACCTGACTCTCAAAAAGCCAGTGCAAGGGTTTGCACCATGTATCAGGAAGCCTAAAGCAATAAACCAACCAAAACCATAAAACCAACCCCCCCAAAAAGCATACAGGCATCTCATACTTCGTGTATGAAGGCAGACACCCTGGCGAGCAGGCACATTACCTGAAGTCATTAAGACCTAACATCGCTTCCATATTTGACAGATTTAGCCTCCGACTGGAATGAGCCGGAATGAACGGAATCAGTGTTTTCAAAGCCCTCTCACGTCACGTTCGTAAGAAACTACAGGGTGTCAGTCACAGGCTGACGCTCGCCCACCTCTGCCACCCAGTCCCAGCCTCTGCTTTGGAAAAGCTCTAATTGAGGGCTGGGGGCTTCAGCCTTCCACGGTGGGGCATGTCGGGCAAGAGGAGTCGTGGCTGCCACGGCCAGCTCACAGAAGATTGTTCTGGTGATGGCCCTTCCTGAAACTTTCCTCCTATGGTTACTCAGCCAAAGTGAAATTAATACAGTATAATGCTATTCTTCTATTCAACCACATGGTTTTGGGTCATTAAAATACATAAATCTGATGGGAAAAAAAAAAAAGCATGACATGATGCCAAAATTACATTATTTAAACTTCTACAGTATTTTAAATATGGAAAATTATCAATAAATAACAATTGCAGAATAAAATATTTTATTTCATTTTCTTTATCTAGACTACTTTTATATCACGCCTTTGTCCCAGTACGCCAGAATACACAGCAGAGCCACAGGAAGAGAGAAGACAAAGCGTGACATACGCTATAATTGCTACCTGGAAAACACTGTTTGGCCCGAAAGCATTGAGCTTATCATCGAGCAGGGCCAGGACCACTAGTGATCTTCAAAGAGTCGGGGGGGCTGCAGAAGTCTCATGTATTCCTCAGTTATACTTGAGATGGCTGCCACTCCTGCTCCGGTAATACCCTACAGTGACACTTAGCTCAGCTGCTGCAGCACCACCCTGTGCTACCCAGTGCTACCCAGCCACATCTGCCTATGTTACCAGCACCAGCTGATCACTCCAAATTCCCCCTCTACCCTTAAAAAAAAAAAAAAAGGACATTTCCTACTTGCTTTTCCTTACACGTTTTGAGGATTTTTCTTTCTATATTTGATTTTTTAAAAATATTTAAAATAACGTTTATGTGAAATGCGTAATTTCTCCACAAAATATCCACATTACCCAGAATTCACAGGAGAAATAGAATAGTCCCGAGGCTGGAAAAACAGCTCAGGAATACAAAGTTCCTGATCTCTAGAATTAGCAAGACCGAAATTTTTGGTTACTTTATACAAGGGGTAAGAAGATGATTTTGTTTTTACAGTAAGCATAAACCCATGGGAAATTACTTTGTCTGCCTTTAGAAGCTGTACTTTCATTAAGAGATTTTGTTAAATTTCTTGATTAAATTTTTTACTGCAATTATAGACTAGAAAATGCCAATCTCCAGTTTGCACAAGAAACACGAAAGTTTCCACTAACAAACATGAGACTACAATCTACACTTCTAAAAAAACCCAAACAAAACCCCAAACTAAACCCCACCCACTTTGTTCAATAATGTTTATTGCAAGAAATTTCCAAGTAATTCTGCATCACCTTCCTTACTTTCCAGGCATGCTAATATCTCCTCAGTGCCCTTGGCTTTGCCAAGCCTTTGAATTAAAATAAACACTCCCTAGGAGCTGTGAAACTAAATGCTACTCAAAACTTGAGACAGCAGGCAACTGTCAAACCTGCTTCCCACTAGTCCTGTAATTGCTGCTGGGGAAAACTGAGCAGGGAACAAAATTAGCCCTATGGTTATTATATGGAAAGATTATTTCTTCTGACACCATTAAATCAGTCCAACTCCAAATCATGCTTGGCGAGGGAAAGGTAGATAGGTGGAAAATCTGTGTGTTCCCCACCTCCCCCAACTCCTTCTCAGCAAGCAGAGAAGAAAAGCTTCTGAGCAGAGAAGTATGGATTTTCTCTCTCGCAACAATCAGAAGCCAGGGAAGGAGGTTTAGGAAAAATGGACAAGGAAAAAGAATCAGCTTGTGAGGACACGGAAATAAACATTCCAATAAACCTGATTCAATACTTGCATCTTAACACATTACTTACATGAGCCTTTGTAACAGCTACGGTAATAGGAAACACCTATGATACATGAAAAGAGGCTGTGAAAACACCTGTACCTGCTACACAAAATTGTAATAAAATAAAAGGAAAAAAGAAAAGAAACAACAGTTACAGTCTGCTCATGCTTCTTAAGGCTGGCGTAAGGCTTTCAACAGCCATGACAAACCTGAATGTTATTAGACAAACACGGGTACCTGCATTTATGAAAGTGCTCCCAAAAAATTCTGCAAAAAATAAAAAAAAAATACACCTTTTTCAGCCATCCACGTGGAAGTTTTGTCACGTGGACAAATTAAGAATTTACTTCTAAATTATGCTAATGAATGAAACACCAAAATGGGACAGACACATTCCCAGCAGCTTGTTCCAAATGTTACACGGTGCCAATCAGTCATGTCACTGCTTTAGCAGCAGTTCTGGTTTAAATGTTCGTCTTCTAATTGAAGACTAATACACCTTGACAGAAGAATACCTCTTTCATTTTATGTCCCAAAATGCAAACCTTTCAAATATGTAGTGGTGGATTTTCTATATATAACCCACTTTAGGAACGACAAAGCTGAGCTCTGAGCTCTCCAGCCTGCTCAAGGTGGGAAGTACTGAGGAACGGGGAAAGAGCTTTCCATTTTTAATAATGCTTTTTCAAGACCTACGTATCAGTTCCGCGCTTTGAGGACATTGCTAATGTGAAGATTTATTAGCAAAAAGAAGCTTATTTTAGAAAAGCTTCCAGAAAGTATGCTAGTGGGTATACAATCTACTACTACTATTATCCATTCTTAAACTTTGCTCTGGAACACAGGTACCACAAAGGAAAATATCCTGACAAAAAGTTAGTATACAATTGCTGAAGAAAAATTTAGTATGTTCTTTAATGAAGTCAAGAGCCTTCCCCCCCTACCACCCCCCTCCACCCCTACAATTGTATCATTAAACACAGAGTAAAGCAGGCAAAGAGGAAATTAATTTCTAAGGAAAAAGTCCTGAAGGCATCATTCCCTGGGTGGTAACAGATGTGATTCACAACAGAGCAGTAGAGCTTTTTTTTTTTACTTTGTTTTTGAGAAGCAGATGCAGATCTTTCTGATCCTGTATTACTAGATGGCAATGTGGACCAATCCCAACAACCCCAAATGGCCACAACAAAAAAGCAAGAAAACATGTACAGCAGAACAATTAATAACTTTGTGAGAATTCAAGAGGGTGAGTAGCTTTTCACAAAGTACAAGCACTTCTAAGCTATTTGCTTGAACGGATAAAAAAAGTCAGTGTAAATGTGAACATTTCTATGGAAACTTCAAGGGAGATCGGGCTCAGCGCTCTTGATAATTAGACTGTTGTAACAATCTGAAGATGCAAATTCTATGAATCCTGGAAAAAATATGACATGGTACAGAATGTAAAAAGAAAATGGAAAAAGTCATGGTAAACACATGTCTAGGTATGTCTGGTCGCTCAGCTGTTCCACTTCTGAACAGGCCATAAACAACACCACCACAAAACCTCAAAGCAAACCAACCCCAGTACAACCCATTAAGAATGAGGGCAAAGATGAAGAGAGCTGAGATGTGTTTATTCTTTCCTGGGCAGAAGGTAACAGCAGAGGTAACACAGGAATAGCAGTAGCTGTTTCCTCTGTGCCTTCTGCCTCCCCCTGGAATGCTGACCACATCCAAGAGCAATATCCACGCTCACTGCATACCCGGTCTATTTTCAGTGGATGGAAGGCCAACAGAAGCCACAGAGTAAGGATTCCTGTGACCGATCTGCTTTGAGTGCATGCTTGGAAGCTTCTTGTGGTGTCTCTCCATGAAAACTTCCCATTCCTAGTCTGCTCTACTCATCCTGCAACCTCAGTGTACCAAAAATCAGAGGCAGGGGAAGTGTAAGGGCGAGAGCGTGACCATATATCCACCAAAGTGACATGAGGAGACGTTATTCCATCAGCATGAGTTTTTAACTACTCTTTCCCCGTCGTAGCTTATGTTGAACAGATAAAGATTCAATTACAGTATATCTTAAAAGATTATTTTTCAGAATGAATTACTGAAATTCACTACTGTAACAGTATATTACATCATACACATTTAATGACAAATATATATACTAACCTTTAACCCATATATACTAACCCATATATACTAACTAACCCATATATACTAACCTTTAACACAAGGCTTTCCCAGAAAAATCAAGAATCCCATTTCTCTATGCATCTGTTCAACTATTATATCTGTTAAGTATCTCATTTGGTCCAAACACCCGCTAAAATGTTAATTACAGAACTTAAATACAAGTGTATGCATTAGCAAATACCCACGCTCGGAAGCCTGCGTTTGTTTTAGC